>NW_022681474.1:16612685-17001104 GCF_009764315.1 Trachypithecus francoisi | reverse complement strand
AAGAAACCAAAGTTTCTGAGGAGCATTTGTTAGCCAAGCAAGGAAAGCCATTAACCAGTGCTGATTACACTGCATTTGATTACAGCAGCCAAAGACGTGTCCAGAGGAAGAGACTTTTAAAGATTAGTCTTTCAGTAAGAATGGTTGCTTAACAAGTTCAGACTACTGAGCTACACCAATCGTCAATTAAAAAGCAAAGCAAATGAGTGTGAGTCATTTTCATTCATCCTTAATGTGTCAAAAATTATCACATTGGTCAAGCTGGTCTCCAACTCCTGACCTCAGGTGATCCGCCTGCCCTGGCCTCCCAAAGCGCTGGGATTACAGGCATGAGCCACTACGCCTGGCTGAGAAGTGTTTGACAGAGGCTGAGGGGAGGCTCCTGTCCCTTCCTGGGACATCCACGTCCCACCCAGCTTCCCACACCGACTATGACACTCGAAGCATCACAGCAAGGGCAGCTGCATCCCCGCAGTTCTCTGCACTAACGCCACAGCTGCGTGAGCAGCCACAGCCCTGGAGCTGCCACTCAGCCTTATCGTGCTGGCACAAGCACAGCAGAAACTACCACGCCCCCAAGAGGGAGGAGTGGGGATCCAGGGGAGTGAACCAGGAGGGAGGCATGGGGGCCCAGAGCAGTCAATCAGGAGGGAGGAGTGGGGACACAGGAGCGTGAACCAGGAGGGAGGAGGGTGGATTTTGGCCCATCGAGTGAAACAGGAGGCAGGAGTTCGGCCCAGGAAGTGAACCAGGAGGGAGGAGTACTGTCCAGGGAGTGAACCAGGAGGGAGGAGTGTGGTCCAGGGAGTGAACCAGGAGGGAGGTGTGTGGTCCAGGGGAGTGAGCCAAGAAGGAGGAGGGAGGAATGTGGTCCGGGGAATGAACAAGGAGGGAGGAGTGCAGTCCATGGGAGTAGGGAGGAATACGGTCCAGGGAGTGAACAAGGAGCCTTGGGGTAGCAAGTTCACACACCACAAATACCTCCCAATCCATCCGCGTGCAGGGAGGGGACGGAAACCACGCAGGACCTACAGCACTTTCTCCTTACAGATGAGGAGTGAGGATACCGACTCATGCATGAAATCAGAGCTAAAGTTCTACCACGGTGGGGAGACGCTTCACAGACCCAAATGGGTACAAAAAGAAACCAATCATACAAGATCAGTGGATGGAAAGGGATCAGAATTTAAGCCTGTAACAGGCTTTCAGAAAAAACTTCACTTGATCTGCAAGATGACTGCAGCTCTGCTTGATCATTTCTGCAAATGTCTAACTCGTGATGAGCCATCTCAGAGCCATTCAACAGGAGTAACAAAATCAAAACGCCAAGGCATCTTCCGTATTGTAGATAGCCTGCAACAGTATGGAAATGAGCAGCGGTGCCAGAGCTTTCAAGTTTGTTTGAAGTAAATTCCAGCATGAGGGCAGCATCTTCCTGGCTGAAGCAATGAGGTGGGCTCCTGCTCACCGCATGGGAGACCAGCTTTCAGCTAAACTGCTGTCAAGGGTCTGCAAACCATGATCCCCGATCGAGCCTTGGCCCGGGAAGCAGAAGTGATTTTTACACTTTGAAGTTTTAACAAAAGAAATATCTGCAGAGACTTCTGTGGTCCTCAAAGCATAACACGTTGCCTACCCTGCCCTTTACAGGAGCTTCTAGCTTTGGTGTCAGTTACAAAGTGTTTCTATAAAATAATGTCACTGATTCTCAAGCATGCCAGGAAAAGTCACACTTCTGAACAGCCCTCAATGGAGATGCACCATCCTGTGTTTCATACAGATTTTAGTTTTTTAAAAGCCAAAATAAGGGAGGTAATTCAGCTAAATATTATAGTAACACAATTTGAGATACTTAATGATGTGTGATGACAGAATAATTGGCATTCCTGTGAGACAATAAACTAGCTCAAACACAAAATAACAAATCAAAGCATGTTTTGGCCTCTCAAAGGGATCAGTGAAATTGGAAATAACATTTAGTTAAATGACACTTAAAAAAAAAAGCAAAAACAAAACAAATACTACTACACCATCACTCCTTAAATTTATTTAACTACTGCTGCAAAATAAAATGGAGAGACTTCTTACTGCAGGGTAATAATCAGCCATCATCACCATGAAATAGACCGCTGTGCAGGCTCAGGCTCTCCAGCCCACAAAGGCAGGGGGAGGGAGGAGAAACGATGGCCAGAAAGAAAGGACAGGGCGACCATGACCTAGTCAGCAAATGTACCCTCCCACCTTTCTTCTGGACTTAAAATTTTGCAGCCATCTGGGTTTACCTTCCTATGTCCACAAGTCAACAAGTTCTTGAAGCCAGAAATCTACAATGCTTCTGGGAGCCAATCCTCTCAGCCTTCCCCTATGTTTTAGGGTCCCATCAGCTCACCCCTGGATAGTATCAATGGCCTCAAATCTCCAGTCAACCTTGCAGTCCACAGACTCAAGTATGCCAAGAGCCACACGAGGCTGCCACTGCCATGACCAAAGGCTTTCAGAGACAGTCGCCAGCACTGCACAAATCCATGTGGCTTCACCAGGCACAAAGCGGCTCCAGCATTCCATCCAGTCTGTCACTGCTACCATAGCTGTGAGTTTATGATGTGTCAGGAAGGGAAGGAAGGCACCATGTAGATCATCTCATTTAAGCTTCAGTGTCACAAGGTGGATTTTGTCGTGCACGTTTTATGGATCGGGAAAGTTTTAAGGAGGGTAAGCACAGGGCCCTGCTGACACAACAGCAAGCCCCTCAGAGGCCTGGGCGTGACCCCGCCCCACGCTCCCTGGGTCCTGATATCCACTCCTCCCCCGTGGGAGCCTGATCCTGGGTCTGCCTGAATTGCTCCCATTCCTAAGACACAACTCACATCTGCCCACCTCCTCCTTTATCTGTTTCCTGCAGCCCAGAGGCGTGTGCTCTTCCATCCAGCCAGACATCGCACTTCAGCACCTGCACCTGACACCACTTCAGCTAAAAGCTTTTCTCAAACCTCCCCACACACCTGCCAGTCACAGAGGTCTGCACCTATCACCTTTCTCACACGAATTCTCACGTATTCCTGTGTAGCACCATCCAACTGATTATAGTATGAGAGGAGAAACTTTGTAGATAAGTCCACATTTTACTTTGCTCCCAGCACTCCGTCTTGCATGAGGCAACCAATTAACAGCAAATTCATTTAAGCACAACAATTAAACGCAGAGCATAGAGTTCTGGCCATAATTAAAAGCTTGTTTCATTCGTCATTTGAAATTCCATGTACTGCTGCAACAGCAGCACCCCCTCCTCACCAGGCTCTGCCTAAAGGACATCTCTCTTCCAGCCCACGACTCCCATCAGAACCACAGCAGCGAGAGCTCTGCAGGTTTCCCAGTGCCTGGGGCTGCAGTTTCCATGCTGGGCCGGCACTGATACGAAGGGAGTGGTGTCCCCAACAACTACAGGATCGGAAGCTGGCCGACTGCTCTGTAGAATGCAGACATGTTAGTAATCCTCGACATTTCCACTGACAGGCTGCTCAGCTACACTTGGAAAAATCCACAAAATAGAAAGAACCCATGGGGAGGAGCACTTCTCTCTCCAACCTGGCAGCAGACGGTGGCTGTGCAGACGACCTCTTTGGGAAAACCACCGACTGCATCTCAGGTCAGCAACAGCCCCGCTGAGGGCCAAAACATCAGTTCCCCCCGGCCCTCATTTCCTAAGGGTCAGCCCTTCCAGGCCACCTCTCCTGGAAGATCAGCTCTGACATACTCACGACGGTCAGGAACCGGCTCTGGGACTCATTTCCCAGGCTCCTGCCCACCGCCCTCTCTCTTCTTCCTCCCCCGTCTCCCTCTTCACTCCCACCCTCCCTCCCCCTTTCACTTCCCTTCTCTCCTTTCCTCTCCCTCCATTTCCTTTCAGTCCTCACCTTCCTCACTGCACTTCCCCATCCAACTCAGCTGACGCATTCTCAGGTCAGTAGAGGGTTTTCTTTCACTCTGTTTTTATTGCAACGATCATTCTTAATGAATAGAAACCTGTTTCGGACCATGTGGATGCCACCTCATGACCAACTGCTGCCCCGTGGCACCGTTTCCACTCAGTGTCCTCACAGCGCAGGTGCCCAGCAGTATGGCTGTGACCAGGGGTAGCCACATGGGACATGGGAGAGGCATCCCAGCCAAGAGGCCCTGCAAAGCCTCCCCAGCAAACCAGAACAAGGCCCAGGGCGGTAGGGAGAGTGCCGTGCTCATGATGTAGGCAGTTCAGCTTCCGCAAACTCTCCATGGACTGCAAATTACTTTGTTTCCATGGTTACAAAATGACCACAAGCATTCTAAAATATGTTCTTGGTTTCATGTTTGCGAAATCTAAACAACGTTATAAGAAAAATCACTGAATTCTGCCCAAGGCTCCAGGGGTGCTTTCCTCTCTGAAAGGAGCCCCCTTCTGGGACTTGGGATTGAGTGACAGCCTTCAATCACGGTTATCCTGGTGGTAACAGGGAACTCCTCAGTCCACCGGGAGCTGGGGCCCTCGACAGCCTCATGGCTCCACACGCCAGTGCTCTAAGGATCACACGTGTGCAGATAGCAAAGCTTGCTGCACACATGCCAGGTGCTAACAAGCCCCAAACGTCTCACTCATACTTGCTAACCACATCTCTTCTCTCAGCCTCCACAGCATTCCACACTCTGCCTTTGTATAGAGATGAACCGTGCATCCTGAGTGCCACAAAGATTCAACTCCTTCCGGGCAGAGAGGTGCATCTTTCCATCACGGGGTCCTCACTCCAGCCGGCAGAGGATTTGCAGAGTGGGCGAGTCTAATGTTGATGACACTTTCTCAATATTCCCTTCACACTCCTCCAAAAACAAGAGTAGTGCCAGCTTCTTACCGAGGTTGTCATGAGGAATATATTTTTCTCTTATTTGTCACTTTTTAACATAATACTTGTGAAGAATGTGACTCTGCATGCACACTGTAAGCACCACACTGTGAACATTCTGCTCTCCCATGACTGTATTCACAGGTCCCAAGGACAAAACTTCTCCACAGTAGCCAAATATATATGTATATATAAAATATATAAAATATATATATATATATTTTAACATGACTTCCACTCATCTGAAAGTCACAGATGTGGCTTTTCCTTCATTAAAAGATCCAAATGATCCACAAGCCAGGTTTAATAAACACGTTGGTCCAGGTGGGAAAATGACCCCTCAGTCTCCCTCCCCTCAAAGACCAGGGCAGCCAGGAAACTGCACTCTCCAGTCAATGACAGCCGGCAGGATTCCCTAAATAAGCAGCCGAAGATTCCCATCTCACAGAGCGTGCCTTTCAAGACTCAAGATGTCCTCGCTCCCTGAATGTCCTTCAAAGAACACACTACCCAACTGAGGACTGAGGCAGTAAAGAAACATGTTTTCGGCCGGGTGCAGCGGCTCACGCTTGCAATCCCAGCACTTTGGGAGGACGAGGCAGGTAGATCACAAGGTCAGGCGATCGAGACCATCCTGGCTAACACGGTGAAACCCTCATCTCTACCAAAAATAAAAAAATTAGCCAGGTGTGGTAGCGGGCACCTGTAGTCCCAGCTACTCGGGAGGCTGAGGCAGGAGAATGGCGTGAAGCTGGGAGGTGGAGGTTGCAGTGAGCCGAAATCATGCCACTGCACTCCAGCCTGGGCGACAGAGCAAGAGTCTGTCTCAAAAAATTAAAATAAATAAACTGTAAAATGTTTCCAGCAAATAGCATCAGCGACCCCCAAATGAGAGGTACTGTTTTCATTCTAGGAGGGAAACACTACAAAGCACATACATTTTAGCCCCGTAAGTGAATTCTTTGGGCGTTCCTGTGTCCGCTATCAAATGCAGCACATCACCTCAAAAGGCAAAGTTCTATAAGTCACATCCAAGGAGGGAAAAAGTCATTCTAAGTTTTAGCAATCCAGTAAGAACCCGATCCAGAGAAACCTACTTGTTCCAGACTCTAAGCAGCAATATATTGCTACAATGTAATGAAAACAAAGGGATGATTAAGAAAATTTCAATGCTAATAGAAGACAAAAACGTAATTGGATTTATTCTACTCTAGACAGAGCAGCCGAGCAGTTCACCCATACGTTATGATCGTTGCTGTTTTTCAGGCAGGGTCCAAACTCTGTCAACAAGGCTTGACAGCAGGGGCGTGATCTCCACTCACTGCAAGCTCTGCCTCCCAGGCTCAAGCGATTCTCTTCAGCCTCTGGATAGCCGGGACTACAGGTGTGCAGTCATCACGCCCAGCTAATTTGTGTGTTTTCAGTAGAGGCGGGATTTCACCAGGTTGCCCAGGCTGGTTCCCTGGGTCTCAAGCTCCCAGGCTCAAGCAATCCACCCGCCTTGGCCTCCCAAAGCGCTGGATTACAGGCGTGAGCCATCATGCCAGGCCCTTTTTTTTCTTTTCTTTTGAAGTGATTCATGTGCTTCAGAGTGCAAACATAGGAAACTGCACAGCTAAAATAACCATTCCATTATTTTACATAAACACAAATCAGAAAGTAGAGTATGCTTTGGAAAACAGTGTTTCCATATGCCAACGATGATGCAGAAGACAGTTCCTCAGCCTCATATGACATTTGACTACTGAAGTACTCTGGCCCAAGCCCGGCCCGGTTAAACGGAAATGAAGTCAACGTGTGAGTGACCGTGGTGGGGCACTCTGATAGCCACAGTCCAGGAAAGAACAGCTAACATCTTTCTTCTTCATGGGAAAACCGAAACATACTCGAGAGATCTTGATTCTTTAAAACACAGTCTGCCCCAGTACTAACCTTAAGCTCCCATTGACAAAGATTGCTATAACCACAGAGGTGTTTTTCCAGGCCCTTGAAAATCACGGACATGGTACATACACAACGTTTTCAAACACTCAATGCTGCCAATTTGTTAAATGCGCTGTGATACCGGAGGTCTTGTGCAGGACCAGAAGCGTCGCAGCCTGGTTACCTGTCCTGGTGTTCAATGCTTTGTATGTGCAAAACCTGCTGTTATAATTTACTGGGCTTAATGTGATTCAGTTCCTCACAGAAGAGAGCTATGACATTTACTTAATTCCATGCACAGATTCTCAGGTTCACCTTCCACAAGTGAGTGCTCTGTCCACGAGACAGCAGAGGGAAGACCCAGGAAAGGCCTGGGAGATGCCAGGTGCTCACAAACTGGTATCAGTCTGCTGGTTTTGCCTTAAAGGAAAACAGACATAGAAGAAGCTAAAAGGGCTCACTACACCTAATGTCACAATGTTCTCAACTTTACCTTAGCCAAAAAGAAAAGCGGAAAAGCAAAACTACTGCAGGGCATGATTCCAGTGCTCATCTGAAACATGGAATATTTAGAAGACAAAGCTTATTGTGAGTGCAATTAAAATACACATAAAACACTGGTGTCACAAAACCCAGTCTTTGCAATTGCTTTTATAAAAAGTAAAATTCTCATGAGGATCGCATACATTAACTGATTTTCAAATGAAGGGACTGGTCAACTTCAGGGCATACGATTTCTGCCACACACGAGGGGAGCAGTGAGAGAGAAGAGCTAGGATCAAGTGTGCTGAAGCTGTCCTAGGACTGAAATTCAGTTTCTGACAAAACAAAAACACAGGAGTCTGTCAACTTCGATAGCAAGCTCTGCTTGAGAATGTCAAGATGTTAAAGTTGCAGAGGAGCTTCTCCCTGCTATGGGCACGTGTCATCCTTGCAAAAACACAGCTCAGCACCATCAAAAACCAAGAAAGAACACAAGCCTTCCACACATGTAATCCAAGAGCAGAAGGGAGCAGAGGCCAAGCTTGCTCGGCAGAACTGTTCCCGAAGGAGAACAGCACAGAGGACGTCACAGGGAGGGCAGGGAAAGAAACAGCAGCTTCCGTCTCGCCGCAAGCAGGGCCTGAGCCAGGGGCGCAGTGTCCTCCAACCTGACAAGGAGGCGCAAGGAGCCACAGACAAGTCAATTCAGGGTCCTTTTCAGAAAGGGGCAACAATGAGAAATCTGGTCTCACCCACCCCACACCCCCCACGGTAACAGCTGAACGCACGTGCGTCTGTCACATTCCCCAACCCCTCTTGCAGATGCTCTTCCTGCACCCGGGTGCCCATCTCCGTGCTGCTCCTGAGGCCACACCTGCTGCCGTCCAGTAGTGACCAGGAATTCACCTTTGTCTGGGAGAAGCAAACGCAGAGTTCACACACTCCTGTACAGGTTTGCTGGCTGAGAATCTAACTGCACTGTCCGATTCCAGATGTGCTGGTACCAAGAAGAACGTTCGATGTCTGGCATTTATAAACGGTATCAGTGGGTTCTCCTGGGACTCCCAGGCAGCCGCACGAGGGAGAGAGCTGTTGCCCTGTTACCCCGAGCCAAAGCAAGGCTGTGAGGCAAACACCACAGGCCACATCACACTTGAGCACCGACTCTTGACAGTTGCTCGTTAGTGTGTTAAGAAGAGTTTGGGGTACAGGCATCAGACAGGCCTGATCTCAGCCATGGGACAGCAGTGACTACCCACAAGTCCCACATCTAAGCCCCGACTTGCCCATCCAGCCTTTCTTCAGGAACAATGACCACCTCACAGTGCAGCCATGAACGCTAAGTCAGCACATGCATACACAACCAAATTCATTTCAATTGTGCTTTCTACCCCAATTTAATACAACCAAGCACTATCATTGAGACTGAATAAACAATATTAGAACAGAAGATCAGGCCAGCGATGGTGGCTCAGACCTGTAATCCCAGCACTTTGGGAAGCTGAGGTGGGTGGATCACTTGAGGTCAGCAGTTGGAGACCAGCTTGGCCAACATAGCAAAACCCCATCTCTACTAAAAATAAATTATCCGGACATGGTGGCACACACCCTGTAACCCCAGTTACTAGGGAGGCTGAGGCATAAGAATCGCTTGAACCTGGGAGGTAGAGGTTGCAGGGAATGGACATCGTACTACTGTGCTCCACCCTCCCAGCCTGGGTGATATAGACCAAGATCCTAGTAAAAATATAAAAGGTCAAGATGAAAACTGATTGCCAAGGTCCATGTTCCATATACTTCAAACATAAAGTTCATTAGCTGGTACTTGATCAAGTTGTTGATTTCTTCATTACAATCTTGTATATCCTTCTAACACAGCTCAAACTGTTTACATTTGAGCACACTTGAGTATAACAAAAAATAAAGTGCCTATATTTCATCAATGAGCAAGTTCCAGTAAGGCTGCATCCTGCTGTAGTTAATCCTTTGATAACGTAAAACTGAACCATCCTGACATAGCACTGACACATGGTACAAGAATAATGATCTCCAATTAAATCGCTAGATTTAGAGAACACATAAATATAGTTTATCAGTAATTCACCAGCGATTAGCAAGATTTTAAAGGAAGAAATACATCGGGACTATAACTAGGAATAATCAAGGAAAAACAAACACGAGAAATTAGTCACGTTTAAATTAATACCCTTTCTGTGGGGCCGTAAGAAAGTATACACAACA
Organism: Trachypithecus francoisi; assembly: GCF_009764315.1. Lineage (NCBI taxonomy): Eukaryota > Metazoa > Chordata > Mammalia > Primates > Cercopithecidae > Trachypithecus > Trachypithecus francoisi. Next base: position 16,991,583 of record NW_022681474.1, on the reverse strand, counting down.
GGTGTGCAAACTGTCATGCTAAGTTGTCACCAAGCTCTCTATGAAGGTGGTAAGAGCGTCCCAAGTCACAGAGCCTCGTATTCCTATTTAAACCCTAAACAGCCAACACCACACTCAGCACAGTGAGAATTCTGAAAGCTCAGAGGAACGCATGATGGGATGAAGGGCCCCAGCCCTGCCATCACCCTGCTGTTTATTAAAAATATAAAACAAAGCCCTGCCTTCAAGGTGCTCAGATCTAACTAGTACAAGGTTTTGCTTTTAACAAGTTAACTACGAATGATGAAGACTCTCAACAGCTGTGTGAAATGTAAGGCAACCTAATAAGAGGAACTTGGCTGAGACTAAACCCAGAGATGGTTTTTTAACCACAGAAGAGGAAAGAACTGAAGAACCTTACAGAACATTGGCAGCAATTTCTATTTCTCTATGGTAGAACCTGGAATTTACCTTTGAGACAGACTGTCCTTCTGTTCTGAAAAATCAGATTATTCTTGCAATCCTCCATCAGGATTGAAATTCCCAAAGGCATGGAAAACGAAATACTAATTTTTAACCCCCCCAAAAAAACTACCTATGATCTTAGATGTGAGATTTAGTATTCTCAAATTCCAAATTTGGAAATATTTTGCACAAAGACCTTATTTTCCCTGTTGACTTGAAAGCTCTCTATTCTTTTGTCCTAAACATCTTCTTTCTTATCCTTCCAAACAGTATCTGAAGATGAACTTACATAGCGTTTTCAATGTTAACAAAGAAGGTACTACAATTGTCATCAACTGTTTCTATTCACAACTCTAGGAGGGATTGTGCTACATCGTGAGGAATAACACGAGGCAGTAAATACGCCACGAAGAAAGAACAGTAGAAAGTGGACACATTTCCTGATGAGTGGCGATTTCTCATTGAGCTGCTGACAAAGTTATAATACGGAAAGCTAGACAGCTGCTCTGTTAGCTCTACCTCACTTAAGTGACCGAGTCATTGTTGTTTCGGTTCCCTCTCTCGTCTGGGGATGAGACACACCTCACAGAGCTGTTTATGATTTCAGGAACACACACATCAATGAAGTGACTGTTCCTAAATCGTTGCAAAGGGTATAGTAACCTGCCAAATTTCAACTAGGTTGCAACAAACAACTGTTTTCATCCTGCACTCTCCGGTGCCAGCAAGATGGTGCGTTCTCGGATCCCTGAGGGAGCCCTATTCCTGGTACCAGAGAGCACACACACATTGACATCCACATAGTGTACGTATATGGTACACTGTAACACGTGTACATGCATAGAGAGTACACACATCCGAACATGTATAGTGTACATAAGTGCACTACGTGCGTACAGAGTGCACACACATCCAGATCCATGTGGTGTACATGTATAGAATGTACACACATCCAAATAGTGTACAAACAAGTTCACTACGTGTGTACAAGCATAGAGCATACACACATCCATATAGCAAATGTACATAGGTACGCTAACCTGTATGCACATGCATAGCGTGTACACTCATCTATATGCATACAGTGTACACGGTATACTATAACCTGTATGTACATGCATATGGCATACACATGCACATCCGTATGTACACAGGTATGCTATTTGCTATATGTATACACATGCATATAGCATACATTCTTATCCAATGGACATAGGTGCACTACAGCACGCATACACATGCACAGTGTACATGTAGGCACATGTATACAATGTACATCAGTACACTAACGTATAAAGCACATACACATATGCAATAGTGCACATACATATGCAGCATGTATATGTATTAGTGTGTACATATCCAGAAGTTTATTCAGTGTGCATAGTGTACACGCATGCTTGTGTGCACATATGTATATATACATCTGCAGAAATCATCTGCACATACATGGTGAACGTACACAGGTATGTATATGGCATTAAATACATGCATGTATGTACACATGCAGAACAGATAGGTGTCCAAATAATGTGCATATAACCATAGTGCCCATACACACATATACACGTGTACATGCATGCCTACAGCATGCATGTGTGTAGGACACATATGAAGTGTACATACCTATACATTGTAAATACATGCACAGTAAAAATACATGTAGTATGGGTACACCACATACAAACATGTACATTTATACAGGACACATATACCGAGACCCAGAACGAGTCAGGAGTATTAACACTGCGGAAAGGCTTCCAGTTCTATCTAAGTGAATTTTTTTTCAAACAAAAACAGTAGGAAGGGCACAACCACTTTCCCTCAGAGCTCTGGGCCTGACCGTGGAGGTTCAGAGGTTTCCTAATGCAGTACACATCAGGACTGACTCACGACGAAGCGCTCCTTAAAAATTAAAAATGTGTCCTCATGTTTTGGCCTTTGAGACAAAAGCCTCTTATTTAATCGAGTTCTGACTGAATTTGACTCACAGTCCTCTGGCAGATTCTTCATTTTCTGGTGAGACAGACGAATGTCCCAGGGTGAGGGCAATGCCAGCCCTTTCAGGGTCAACTTTTCGAGGAGCGATGTCTGGCAGAACACAATCCAACACCATAGTAGGATCCCCCAGCCAGCCACTTAGACACTTTCGGGTACTTACTCTGTCTGCTTGTTTCCCTTTTTTGAATTCAGCTGGGGGGGGGGGGGGTAGAAAAAAACAAAAAATCAAAACCAAAAACAAACAGCCTAAGTGTTTGTGTGTCTGAAAAGTTAATACATCCACATCCAACTTTCTAAATGAGACACGGCAGGTATGATGGTCACCGAACAGCGGCCACTGTTGACAAAATACAAAGTCTTCTGCAAACAAGAACGAGTTTCTAGGAATACAAAAGTCAAGGGAATTTGCTTCACATATTAAAGCTGTCAAGGGTGCTCATCAAAAGTGTACTTAGAGGTTTTCCTTTCAAGTTATTTTTGAAGATTTTTAAGTTGCAATACTGAAAAGCCTCTGGGAAAAGAAAGGATACAGGTATCTGGAAGATTTCTACTAAATGATTTTCATGTCTTTTTGATAAAGTTAAATAAGGTCAGCCTTGAAGTAATGGGTTCCACGACTCTGAGGCTGTGGATGGAATCCACACCACCACCAGACAATTGAATAAACAGGAAGGCTGCACACACAGGACACAGGCAGTGAGCCAGCCTGACTAGTTGTCAGCTTCTGGGTCAGTTCTACCCAGCTCTGCCCAGGCCCCACTGGAGATGCAAACCTGCCCTTTAGAAGCCTTCAATCCCCGCCTTTCAAAATCTAATCCTCTTCAACTGAGGCCCAAGTCCAAAAATCTACTGACATCTTAGCACCTGTTAGGCCAGCTGTCCCCCAGCCTTTTTGGCACCAGGAATGGGTTTCATGGAAGACAATTTTTCTGGCGGGTGGTTTTGAATTGCAACTGTTCCACCTCAGGTCAGGCATCGGATCCTCATAAGGAGCACCTCCGAGATCCCTCACATGCAGTTTACAATAGGGTCCCAGCGCCTAGGAGAACACACAGCTTATAATAGGGTCCCAGCGCCTAGGAGAACACACAGCTTATGATAGGGTCCCAGCGCCTACGAGAACATACAGCTTATGATAGGGCCCCAGCGCCTAGGAGAACATGAGGCTTACAAGAGGGTCCCAGCGCCTAGGAGAACACACAGCTTATGATAGGGCCCCAGCGCCTAGAACATGCGGCTTACGAGAGAGTCCCCGCACCTAGGAGAACAGGTATTAAATGAGTTGGCAAAGCCAAAATCCACCCGATCTACCACTCCAAAACAAACATACACCACTGCCCAATATTGATGTGAGCCAAAAACATGGAAGTCCTGAGGGCCCACACTGACCACAGCCAGACACCACTTCTGCAAGAAGCAAGCACGTGCCTAAAGATCATCCGTGATAACCCAGGAGAGCAGCTTTGAGCAGAGACCAACGTGAAGGAGAGGCACGGGGCCAGGGTGCTGGGTGTGCCGGTCTTTGTGACCTCACTGAGATTGCTGACCTCTGGCCCTTGGTGTCTGTCCTATGGAGGAGGTAGCCGCCAAATCCCTGCCTCCCTTCAGCACTGACTGAGGCGGTCCTGAAGTCTCCCAAGGGTTGAGACCGCTTCTAAATCCTGTTAGCTGCACACCCACATAAAAAACAAAAAGCAAAATATCAAGTATGCAGACAGGAAAAGAAAAATACGTGAATCCTCCCTTATTCAACAGGTATTTAAAAAGAATCAGGAAAGTTGTGATAGTCTTTAAACAACCACCAGCTATCACGTCCTTTTGAAATGCTTTAGCTAATCAGGAACACCTTTACCAAGCACCTGTGTGTTCAGGAAATCAGTTGACAGGTCCCAAATAACCTCGGAGCTTACGACTTGACCCCCCACTCACGCGCATCACCTCTCCAGAGGAACGTGTCCTGGACACCTTTCAAATGATGAGGAACAGGAACAAGGGTAGCTTTCCCTCAATACAACAAAACAAGCTTGACCCCGAGGAGCCCGGAGAACAGCAACGTTGTTTAGATGCTTTCCCTCTGAACGTTTGTCAGAGCAAACGTTCCCATCCCACACCGCCCAGTGTTTACTCTCCCTGGGATACCAGCAGCCGTCAACCCTCAACAAGCTGGAAACAGAGGCCAAGCTGACAGGAGGCCTCTTTCCATTCCCTACTGAATTCGCTCAGGACACGGATGTTCCCAAACACATATGGCCCCGGGTATTCCACACCTGGAGAACATTCAAACAACAGATGCTGCAAAGACGTTCCCCTAAAGGAAACTCAGTTTCTAACTTCCCTTAGGGAAAAATATGAGACCCAGAACTTTCCAGAAAATCAAGTGTGGGAGGAAGCCACTCACCTCTGGCACTTCCTCAACCTGCCTTCCCGCAGGTGCTCAGGGATGTCCCCGTGCCAGCCCCGTCCACCCAGGACGGCAGCAGGGCTCAGGCAGCCAGCACCTGGGCAGCTGGTGAAGGAACCCCAGGGTGAAAACGCCATCCGAGGCTCCACTTCCCAGAGCCCCTCAGCAAGAAAAACAGACGCAGGACAGAACCGAGGGCTGATTCGAGACTGGGGAGCCACAGACCCGCACAGCTCAATCATCAGACATGCTCTTCTGTGGACAGAGCCCAGGGAGAGACCAGCACAGAGACCCTCGTGCCGGCTCCACGGGCCAGCGTCCTCCAGGGCTGCAAGTTTGTGATCACAGCTTCAGAATTTGGTTCCAGAATCTTCGGGAATCAAAGACACACCAAACTGTAAAGCTGCCAGGACAGCAGGGCCCAGGAGCAGGCTCAGGGGAGGACCACGTAGAAACCCCACACACAGCATACAGGTGTGCATGCTTACTCCACACATGCCACCCCTTCACCCAATACTATACACGCAAACGCATGTGTGTACTCCATACACACCCTCAAATACACTCACCAAATGTGATGCGTGTACACACTCCAACACACCCTCAAATACATACAACACACATGAACATGCTCACTGCACCCACACCTGCTAAATACACTCACCACACACGCACAAACGTGACACACCTGCACACTCATTCCAGACATCACACTCCTCACCAAGTACACAGGTGCACACCCCCCAAGTCCAGAACCTGCAGACTCCACAAGCTTTGGTTTCCCCCACTGTTTCTCTCATCACATGAGATCCACACACAGGTGTCATTTACTGACATCTAACACCGGGGAGACCCTTAGAACTGCAGTCACAAGTCGCCTTCATTCAGGCATTCATCACCAGCCTCCTGAAGCCACCTCCTGTCCCCACGGGGAGCGGGGGCTGAGACCGGAGACGTCACTGGGCTTACAGATCCCCAGGCTGGCAACCCAGCGAAATCAGGAGGGCTCGGCCATGGCCCTGGAGGGAGACGGGTACTGGGCTCAGGTATGCAGAACATGAGTCCTCATTTCCATACAGTGTCACCTACGACAGCGTCAGGTGAAAGCCAGTGGTTTGGCATTCCTGGGATAGACAGTCCTGGAATTAGAAGGGAAGCTTTTTACTCCTCCCTCTCTGAACACATGAGGTCCATGGTCCCCTCACATCTAACCCTGGGAATCCGAATCGGTGACTCCTTGTCCACCTGAGGACCACCCAAGAGGATCCACACACCTGCTACAACAGCAGCACCGCACCTGGTCTGCAGGGGAGCAAAGCAAATCCCACCTTTATGAATAAAACTGGATTACCCCGACACTGGCAGCCTGCAGTGTGTATATCGTCAAGCCCCCACATCTGCGCCACCTGCAAGAGGAACACAAGCCCTTAGTCCCGGGCTCTCAGGACAGCCTGTGAGGTGGATGCTGGCACCCTTCTCATCTCCCAGTGGAGAGGAGAGAAGGCCAGGGTCAGGGCTGGTGTATCAGGAGGGTCGGGGTTCAAACCCCATCTGCCTCACAAAGCAGCCCTTATCGTTCAAGTGACTTCTATCATCAGTCTTAAAACGTACCACAGTTACCAGCAATTCTGACTGCTGTTCCTTGGGACGTCATAAGCAAACATTTTGTTAGAAAGATTTTGCCAAATCTGCTTTCAAAATCCTGTTATGAAATGACTAATGAAAATTTGAGCTATGAAATAAAGCACATAGTTAAATGAATCCCAAAATGACTATCGTGAAGGAAGCTTTAACTTGAAGTGAAAAATATCCTCTAAATGACATCAGCCAGAATTATCTTCAATCATTACTGATCCCATATGCTTCATGAATTATACATCATCTCAGATATGAACTTAAAACCATTAGCTGAATGCACATTTCAGCGCAACCAAAGTTCTGCTATAATAAGCAGCACAGGCGTGTCTGGAGAGGATTTTAATTGGGACTACAAACGATGCGCACGATCGTGATAAGAGGTTTCATGCTGGCTGTTCTCCAAGGTGCGACCCAGAGAAACACCACTAACCTCAAAGAAACCTGCTGCTTTGTAATGAGATGAGAGATGATGTGGATGGACTACTGTAAATATTTGAAAAGGAGAAACAATGCAAGGAAAGGATCGTATCAGTTTCCCTTACATTGTTAGAAAAAACCGATTTTTCTTTTGGGATGATTTAAAAAGAAAATGACATTCCTGGATTTTTTTTTTTACTTTTCTTTCTGAGACTGGGTCTTGGCTCTGCCACCAAGACTGAAGGACAGTGGAGCAATCACAGCTCACTGCAGCCTTAAGTGATCTTCCCACCTCAGCCTCCAGAGTAGCAGGGACCACAGGCACGCACCACCACACTCAGCTCACTTTTCTGTTATACAGATGGGGTCTTGCTATGTTGTCCAGGCTGGTCTTGAACCCCTTGGCCTCAAGTGATCCTCCTGCCTTGACCACCCAAAGATTTTGCCTAAGCGACCGTGTCTTATCGGAAAATAGACATCAGAGCAAATGCATTTCTGTAAGATTTTCTACCTCTTTTCACTGGGGAAACAGGTAACTTGCCTCCAAGGGTCAAGACAAAGCCGTTACTGCAGACAAGAGCGCTGTGCATTCCGGGAACCGCTACACCACGAGGCGCGGCCGTGCACCCTGGACGCAGGAGTAACACACGAGGCTAGCACAGGCCGATGCTGGCCCTCTCCAGAAGCAGGCCTATCCTTCCTCCTCTCCTCAGCCCCCTCTCCCTTCAGGCCTCAGTGGCTGCTGACAGGGGAGAGGCCACAACTAGAGGAGGCTCTCAACTCCACCAGGGACAGGAGCCCCGGACGCTGGGGACTCAACTGCTGCCCTCCGCGCCCACCTCCTTCTGGTCCAGCCTTCTCAGGAGCCAGGCATGGCCACTTTGACCCTCTTTCCCTTCTGTGACTCCTACAAAAACCAGTCCAGCGAGCCCAGGCTGCCTCACACTCCAGGGTCACCCGGCACAGGCCCCTTCCATGTCCTTATCCACGCTCCTGGGGCCAGAAGGGTCTTGCAATATTTCACGTTCCAGTTGAGCATCCCCAGCCTGAAATCCAAAGTGCTCGGAAGAGCATTTCCTTCCAGTGTCATGAGGAAGCTCGGAATGTTTCAGGTTTCAGAGCATTTTGGAGTAGGGACTCTCAGCCTCATTTGAACCTCTTCAAGGAAGCCACACACTGAAGCCCCCGATGTCCACCCTACACAATCCCAGCGCACCCTCTGAAGTCCTCAGCAACAGATTTTCTTTCTTCAAAAATAACCACAAGTCACAAACTCACACGCAATCACAGAAGGGGGCTGTGGACACCCGCACAGACGATGAAATTTAACTGTCACATTTTTACCTGGGTAATTTAAAGTCATTCCTCAAAACACACCTGTTTCACTGAGTTGCATTTTAAGGTGAACACAAATCATTTCAGGGAAACAAACGTCACTTTGGGCTGCGTGTGGTTTCTTTACTCCCGTGAATAACTCACCGTTCACTCTCACTTCTGGATAAGGGAGAAGATGCAAAGAAATCTGTTAAAACAAAGACATGAAAACAAGTTTAAGAAGGGTTTGTAAAGGTTCCTCCTGTCCCCCTGGAGGGGAGACGAGGACGCCTGGAAAGCTCACAGGGGACAGGAGCACAGCCTCCTCGGTGTGCCATGGACGCCGCCTCGCCAAGGGGAGAGGATGATGCCTGGAAGGCTCACAGGGGTGGGAGCACAGCCTCCTCAGTGCTTTCTACACTCAGCAGCTTCAGAAATTCCCATAGAAGCAGAACACATGAGAACTGAGACTGGAACACCCCCAAAGAAAGGGGATGAGGGGTCAAAAAAAGCATTCGATCATTACCAAGGAGCGCAAGCATGAAGCCACTTCAAAGACCGTGTGAGAAGTCACTCATAGGCGTTTCAGAAAATAAGGGTAGCCCGAGATTGCTCGATCAGCTCAAACAGGCTGCCGTCCCTCAGGCCATGAAGTCTCTAAGTTGAGCCTCTCAGTGAGCAGAAGTCACTCGCATCTCTGCCAGAGAAAGTACTACAAGCCGACACATAACCTCATGAAACCTGGGCTTCAGCCCGTCGACAACAGTGAGTCTGACACGGTGCATCCCTCCAGATGGTTAAAGACCCCAGGGGTTTATCAGACAACCTCGAAGGGCTGTGTCTGTCCAGCCCCTTTTCCAAGTTCTCGATGATTTTTCCTGATGTACTATAAGCAGCATGTTCCAGTAGAGACGTAATTAACTGGCTGGGGATCCTCTTAATTTTGAAATTAGAAACACACTTGGCCAGGCACAGTGGCTCATGCCTGTGATCTCAGTACTTTGGGAGGCCGAGGCAGCTGGACTGCTTAAGTCCAGGAGTTCGAGTCCAGCCTGGGCAACATTGCAAAATTCCATCTCTACAAAAAATACAAAAGTAAGTCAGGCATGGGGACATGTGGGACATGTTCCTGTGGGTCCTGGCTACTCAGGAGACTGAGGCAGGGGGATCGCTTGAGCCTTGGAGGTGGAGGCTGTAGTAAGCTGTGCTCACACCACTGCCTGGGCAACAAAACGGTTTTTTTGCCTGTCTCAAAAAAACCAAAGAGAAAAAGAATTATATACCTGACTCAGCCAAAATAAAAGAGGCCTTGTGGAACGACCTGAAACACAGCTGCAAATTCTGGCAGGGCCTCCCCTGGCTTGATTTATGGTGAGTGTAGGACCGCTCTGAAGGATAGGACCCCAGGCACCTTCCGAGACTAGACCTTACAGTACAACTTCCCTTCGCTGGACGGAACACTGGCCTTGGATCCTGGGACACCCTGGGGCAGTGCCACCATCCCGAGGCCACCATGGCACAAGCAGGCCCTACCATCATGAAGCCTGGGACGTCCGTCAGAGCAGTGCCACCCACCTGAGGTCGCCATGCCAGGGGAGCCTGGACATCATGAAACCTGGGACATCCTGAGGCAGTGCCACCATCCCGAGGCCGCTGTGACACACGGGGGCCCTGGTGCCACTGAGAGGCTGCACAGCAGGTCCAAGCCCAGGCCAGGAGTGAAGAGGGTCCACATCCTTTCCATCCCTCCAGCTGAGTTCACAGACGTCTTGGAGCAGAAATGCATCAGCCTCAATGTCCACGGGTAAGTTTTGGACACAGAATCTGGAAGCATAAAAGATGGTCCTGGGCTGGTTGGTTGCCGGCTCGGACCTGTTCTCTTTCCACGCAAAACCTGGCTCACACCAAGCAGCGTCTAAGTCCTGGAAGACCTGCTGAACACAAGTGCAGTTACAAAGCGGAGAAACTGGAGGGGGCCGGGCTGTGCTCCAGTGACACCAGCATTTCTCAGGAAGACCCCAGACGTTACAGGGTCCAGGACAACAGCTTCTTGGGATTCAGGGCATGGAACAAGAACCCATTCCCCGGTCCTGTTGAATGTGAATTGGCTAAGGGCCGATTCCCTCCCTTGGAGGACTAAGCACCGCCCCACAACACCTTGGTATGGGTATGTTATTACATACGTTGGTATGGGTATGTTATTACCCATACCAAGGTAATAACAAGCCCGTTACCAGCAGGAGGCTGGTGATGAAGATGTGAGGACCAGTTGAGCACGAGGGATCCTGACAGATCATCCCTGGCACCGAGCAAGGGGCAGACAGTACCCCCTGTTCCTGACGCATCAGCCCTGGCACTGAGTGAGGAATGGCAGCATGGCCTGTGCCCCTGTAGATGCAGAGGGATGTGAGGGGGGCGCAGGCTGGGCTTTGAGGTTAACTCAACCATCTGCGCTTGTACTTCCGTTCCACAGGCAGCATTAGGGCTCACCTTGCCCCCGGGCTGCACTTTTTTCTGCTTATGAGTCGTGCTCGCTTTACATGGACAGGCATAGCTATAATAACGGTTCCCTGATTATTTTGCTGCCTATATGAAGGGCTTTCAGAATTCACTTCCATCCTTAGGAAAGGGGGCCAACACCAGGCTGTCTCCCTTAAGATGCCATGTCTCATACGGGGAAAAAAAATCAAGAGAAATGAAATAAAGGCCATAAAATACATCAGTTTCAACACTAAAATTTAATAGTACGCTTTAAATTGAAGATGAGTTAAGTCACATTTCCAAACCTCTGAAAGCACGGTTACTGGGAGGGAATGGTTTGCAACACACAAAGGCAGCTCTGTAGAAGGGCCTAGGCTGGATGAAGGCTCAAATGTCAGAGCAAGGAGAAAGTCTGAACAAACTCTCTCCTGCCCTGCTGCTGTCCTCTTCCAAAACACACTGGTTATCTGTCAGTTTAGAACAAGGCCTAGGGAGGTGGGAGGCGGGCCTGGGAGGGTCACCTAGCATCCAAGCTCCTCACCCACACAACCGCACCAGGCTGAGCTGAGCGGCACACACAAAGACGACTAACTCTCCCCAGAAAGAAGACGGAAGGCAGCACACTGCCACGCCAGGCGCCCTGCAGACAAGAAGATCGAGGGGAGCCAGAGGGACCTTTATTCTTGCTTGCATGGTGGAGGGAGGGGAATAATGCCACTCACTTGAGTGTTGCACAATTCTTTCTAGCACTGAATGGCAGAAAACAAAAATTATAGATGATTCCTCAAATAAATATTTCTGATGAACTGAACATAAATTATATTCAGGAAATAGCATTATGAATGCCTCAAGTGCTTCTGTTTTCAATAATCCCAGAGTAATTCTATAAACCCGGGAATCAGTCTCACCAAACCCCAGGATCACGGCCCAGGTGACGTGGGCACACACATCCTGAAACTCCAACGCTCAACTAAAGTGGGGCGAGTGAAAATGATCCTGGGTATAATTGACACGGACACAGGAAGGTGGCTGAGCCCCAAACCCCTAAACTAGGAAGACCAGCGTCCTTCAGGGGCCTCACCTCTGTCCTTTCCCAGCCTCTGGGAACCACCACTCTGCTCTCTACTGACACAAATGCCCCTCCAAGGTACAACACCAGGAAGATCATCATTCAAAACTGAGGAACGTGGCAGAACAAAGCTGTCAGGAGATTTTAATCACCAACACCACTAGTTACATGACCCAAAGATGATTAAAATCCCAGGCCCTTAAAGACTGAATGTCATCTATACTTAAATGCATTTAATCACCGTATTGAGGGGTTATTCCTTTGTTTTGCTGCAAATATATCCAACTGCTGTAAAAGGAAAAGGCAACTTGTTAACGAAACTTCTTGGAGTGTCTCAACAGGCCTCGAGGTAGGATAAAAGGCAGGACTTCCTGGCAGAAACGCTCAGCTCTGAGGTCAGGTGGAGTTCTTGAGCACCAACCAAGGCAAAATAAGGTCGAAGACCACACCACACTTTCCTCAATCACATCTTCATTCCACGTTTCCTTCTATTTCTCACGACTACACTGGGAGAAATTGCACTGAAAGAAAATGGAAACACACACATACATAGGAGACCCTGCAGATGCTGAGAATGGGTGCAGCTGTCACAGTCCGAATGTCCTTTCACGGCCATCTGACCTGGCTGGGATCCAAGTATCCAAGTGTAGGATTGTATGTCAGACCCGTGAAGCCAGGATTACAGCCACTGAATGGCAGTTTTCCATCCACGGCAACCGGCCTTGCTAGGGGCTTCCTCGGGGACCACCGACTTCACACCACCACCCCTCAACTACTTCAACTAGCCTACATCATGGCAGAGGCCTCTCCAGGCAGACCAGCCCTGCCCTAGTCCTGCTTCATGGCACATCCTCCAGGCAAATGTCCTTGGCCTCCTCCGGGAGGCTGTGCTCAGAAGGTGCCCTCATTTACTTCTGTGGCTCTGAGACATTTAACTAGAGCCCGACACACTTCTTCCTGTTCACATAATACTGAGTTAACAGATTTTTATGAGTCAATTTTCACTGGGAAAAACACCATTTCAGGAGCTCCAAATGACCACAATGAAAATGTTTTTACCTCCCCTTATGTGACATCGGCAACGCCAGGTCCAGGAAACATTCTGGATCTCAGATAATGGCATATCCACTCATAGTAAGTCTTGGTCTCGTTTCACAAGCTATCAAATCCTGCCCAGAAGCAGCAAAAACCCCACAACGTGGCAGGGAGGGGCGACCAGCGTGAGTTCTAAGGCCAGACCACCCGGGTCTGCTGACAGCGTGGTGAGGGGCAAACAGTGCAGGGTCTAAGGCCAGACTGCCCGGCTCCCACTGACAGTGTGGCTGCAGGAGTTTCCTAAACCCTCTGCTCTCCAAGGTTCATGTCAGAAAAATTGCAGTGATAACCGTGTCCACCTCGTTTAAATATATACATATATATACACATACACACATATATACACATATATATACACATATACGTATACAATATACACACATATACACACACATATATACATATATATACGTATATATACATGTATATATATACACACACATATATATACACACACATATATATATACACACACACCCCAAACCTACAGGCCTATAAAGGTCATTAATCCTAGTTATCCTCAAGGCATTGAGCGATCAATAATGAGCCATCCCCCTTGCTGCTGACCTGCCTCAGCCCCACCCTCCGGAAACCCCACATCCACATCAGCCACACAGGATGCGGCCAGGGAAGGAGCAGGACTGTCTCTTGGGAACTTAAACTCTGGAAGCTGAGTTAAATCAGTGCCGCTCAAATCTTGTCACCAACTATCTTGTTAAATTGGGAGATTCCATCTCTGGGGATCTTGAAGGAACTTGAGGCTCTACATTGAGTGAGGTGAGCACTCGTGCTGCAATGAGATGGCAGGGAAAGCAACCGAATCTGGGGTCATAGCTGCCTGAGGCTTGGGTCCTACCGGGAAAGTGACACCAGGGCCCTCAGGACAGTGGCGAAGGTCCCAGGAGGCAAGTCCCGGCGCAGAGACTCATGGACCCAAAGATTGCTCCAGGGCCAGAAGGGGCTGCTGCGCTGACAGCCACGAGGCAGGCAGCCTTCGAGCTCCTCCAGCTGCCATCCTGCAGGCAGGGAGGACAGTGCCCAGACCACCCCAGGGCTCCCCCAGCCTGCCAGGCTGGTACTCTTACTCCAGCCACTGACAAGAGTCCCCATGTTCTAAGCTAGGTTGAAACAGTGCCCTAGGCCTCGGGGCACATGCACCCCCCTGCAGGGCCACTCCTACCCAACACCTGGGGATGGCTATTCCCACACATCCCCAACTCACAGCACAACTTAAAAATGAAAGTCGGAAGATACAGCCAGGAAACCAATGCTCAAGAAGCAACTCCAGGGTGACTCTTCCTAGAGCTATTGCTACTGAACATCTTTAAAAACATTTCCAGGGTGACTTCCTAGAGCTATTGTTGTTGAAAATCTTTAAAATTCTTCATTTCAAAATTAGCTTTTATTACACTGTCTTCCCTATTCTACCAAGACTCTAGAAAACAAAACTACTACAAATTCCAATTCTATCTTATAGCAAGTTAGAAATACACGTTTCCTCAAAGGATTCTACATGTTTCCTTGGCAATATCCCTTCCATGCCCCATACTACTGAACGCAACAGGGAAGGCTTTTCCAACCCAACCCATCCCAACCCATCCCAACCCAACCAACCCAAACCACCCAAACCAACCAAATCCAACCCAACGGCCCTGAGACAGGCCCCTAATGAATCATCTACAAACTCTTGAGACAGGCTTGCCCTGACAAATCATCTGCAAACCCCATCTTCCATTAAAAACAGTACCGAAAATGAGCGTATTACCACTTTTTAAAAATTACTGTAAAGTGGACAGTGTTCAGTTCTGTGAATTTCGGCGCAAATATTCCCATAATCATCATCACACAAGCAGAACAGTCCAACAGCCCCAAACCCACTCACGGGGCCTCATAAGCATACCCTCCCATTCCCAGTAACCAACCTCTCTGTGTTCTCCCATCCCCCGGGTCTGTCTTTTGTGAGTGTTGTGTCAAACACTCGCAAAATCACGATTTCCTGGGCATCATGCTTGGAGGTGCAACTGGGGTGTCCAGTGATCAACAGCCAGGCCTTGGGGCTGCTGGGTATTTATTATTCCACGTATGGCTGTGGCACATTGTAACCTGTTTTGGGCAACTATAGACAGTGCTATTAACATCTGGGCACAGTTTTTCTTAAACATCAGCTTCTATTTCTCTAGGGTAAATACCCAAGATTAGGGTCACCGGGCCCCACTTTTGTGTGAGTTCAGTTTTGTAAGAAACCGCGAAGCTGTCTGCACTGTGCTGAACCCCAGCATCGCACAGGAGTCCCGACTGCCTGTCCTCGCCAGCACCTGGGGCTGTCGGAAGACCTTAGTCAGGGGCTCCAGCAGGGGTGTGAACAAATTCACTGCGGCTTCGGTGCACATCTCGGTGCAACCAGTCACGCTGAAGGTCATTTCAGATGCTTTCGGGCCATCCTCCCGTCCTTCTCAGCGAAGCATCTGTTCAGGTCTCTTCTGCTTTTAAGTCAGGTGGTTTGTTCTCTGTCATGAGCCGTGGGAGTCCTGTGCATTCTGGATATGAGTCCTTTGCCGGCTGCATGGTTCATAGACATCTTCTCCCCATCTATCGAAAATGTGTCTCTTCAATTCCCTAGGGGTGTCTTTTATATTAGAAGATTAATTTTGATGAGTCTTACCTACTTGTTTTCTTCCTTGATTATGGATCGTGGTATGGCTAAGAGCTCTCACCCTAGGTCTCGACAATTTCCGTTTCTTCTACAGGTTTTGTGGTTTGGTCTTTTACATTCAGGGCTATGGTCCACCTTAATTTTCATACAGGAATTTCTCCCTGTTTTCACTCTTTTGCATATGGCTGTCCCATAATTCCAGCACCATTTGTTGAAAAGACTCAAATTCCACTGAATTGCTTTTGCGTCTTTGGATGTGTTCTGGATTCCACTCTGCCAGCTGACCCGTGTGTCCATCCTGAGCATAATTTATGACTTTAGTGGCTGTCTCTGTGAAAAAAGTAATTCTGTCTGGAAGCAAAAACCACATTAGAAATGCTCTAAATAACATTCTTCCTGTTGTCAGGAGAGCAAAGCCACTGCCCTAAGCAGAGGTGAGGCCTCAACAGCTCCCAGGCACAACCTTAACACACAATGGGGAAGGGAATTCATTTCAAGGGCCTCAACGTGAGACCAGCATAGCCTTGAAAACTGCAATAATTTCTCAAAAGAATGAAATTCATAAAGAACTGCTGAGAAGCGTGTGATAAGTTACATAAATCACTGTTCCTTAAATTCTGACGGTTGACTAGAACAGAAATAGCCTCACGGTACAGTTCAAACAGGAGAACGGTAGGTAGGGGTGGTTTCCGCACCACACGGGGCCTGCAGGAAATGGACACTCTTCCTCTAAACGGGAGATCCCGGGAGTGATGTGATAAACTATGGTGAGAGGCACGGAACTGTGCAAGCCGGAGTCGCGGCCTTTGCCCCACCACGGAGCCTGTGTCCATGAAAGACGTGGCTCGAGTGTCAGGCTGGGGCAACCGAGGCAGTTACCAGGGGACAAGAAAATGAGCACACGGTGGAGGCAAAAGTCTGAAATTGGGCAACAACTTCGAGTCAAGTGGGACAAACCGACTCTAAATACAGGTTCCAAAAACCACCAGAGAGCTGTTCCTCGGCTCTGGAAAGGCTAAGTGACTAATGCCTACACTGAGCATCTGCTCCCAGAGATGACCCTGGTGACCTAAAGCCCAGCTCCTCCGAAGCAGCGCCGAACATCTGTGAGGAACTTTGTTGGTATCTTACGGCACATTGACATGTTCCCTTAAAATCTGGTATTTCATCAACAATGCAGGTGCCAGCTTTGACTCATACACATTTTGATTAAACAAGATAATTTACACCCTGACCATGCCAGGTAAGAGGTTTACTACAATCTTTAAACAGAGCCAGAGGCTACAGTCTGCTCCTACACAACACCATGTCTCTACAAGTTCGATGGGTTTTTATTTTCCATGTCTTCACTTGCCTAGTGCTAGAAAGCAGATTAAAACCAGAAGGAAGCCAGAAACACTATTGAATGAGACTCACATATCTTGCAGTCATCATCGTGATGAGATGTTTATTAAACAGAAATGTTCTCCCCTGTAGAAAGCAGCACACATCAACACGCACCGATAACTGTCGCCAGCATTCCAGATCATCTTCCCTTCCATGACCACAGTGCAGGGCAATGGACCACGCACACCTGCAGACCCACGGAAAGCAGGGTGACACAGCCAATTCTTGTAGTGAGCAGGCCAGGGTGCACTCAGAGTGCATCTCTTTCCAGAGGGCCGCCATGGAAAGTTACACATTTATTCCACGAGTGAATGGCACTGCACCAAACATTTCTGTAAGATTCTCTAAGCAAGCTTTTCCTTCTGCCTAAAATGGCCCGACACAAACTGAAAAAGCTCTTGGAGCTACCAAAGACTTCAGTATCCCCTAAACTATTGTCATGCACATCCGTGTGAAGAGACCACCAAACAGGCTTTGTGAGCGCAACATGGCTGTTTATTTCACCTGGGTGCAGGCGGGCTGAGTCTGAAAAGCCAGCGAAGGGAGGTAAGTGTGGGGCCGTTTTATAGGATTTGGATAGGTAAAGGAATATTACAGTCAAAGGGGGGTTGTTCTCTGGCGGGCAGGAGTGGGGGTCACAAGGTGCTCAGTGGGGGAGCTTTTTGAGCCAGGATGAGCCTGGAAAAGGAATTTCACACACAAAAAAATCATCGCTTAAGGCAAGGACTGGCCATTTTCACTTATTTCTGGTAGTACGTTATCAGTTAAGTCCAGGCAGGCATTTGCACTTTTGTGATTCTTCAGTTACTTCAGGCCATCTGGGCGTATATACAGGCAAGTCACAGGGGATGCGATAGCTTGGCTTGGGCTCAGAGGCCTGACAACTGTAGTGTTTACTTTTAAGGTGTGGGGTAAGATCATGTAATCCCCAACTAGGCTCCTGATGCTGTGTGTGGCATCCAACAACAGCACGTTCCATTCCTGGATTACATTTGACTCAAGAGTCCACAGTGAGAACGATTTCTGGTGAATGAAACACCAGGCAGGAGGGTGATTCCACTGGGCAGGTCTCCACACACAGCCCAGGAGCTGAGGGGAGAGGAAGAGGCCCACACGCATCCACCGTGCTCACGCCCCCTTCGAATGACCCCCACTCCTAGAGGCCCGGACCCAAGGGAAATCTGACCTGAAAATGGGCAAACCTTCACTTTGGCAGAGGGACAGGGACTCGGGGCCACAACTTGACCTCAGAGCAACACAAGTGCAGACACAGCACCCCAGGACACCCTCCCCACCCAAATTCAAGGAGGAAAACCAATGCCCCGCCCCCTTGCGGAAACCCCTGCGTGTGCAGCCTCTCCCGTCCCACGTTCCGGGCTCAGCACCTGTGCCTCAGCCCTGGCACTGCTCACCACACCCACAGGTGTGCCAGGAGGGGGAGGTCCTAAGGTCTCCACTGCACCAAAGCCTGCAAGGCAAAGGGGCCGCTCCCTCCAGCAGGAGTCCAGAAGCACAGACTGCACCAGCGTCAAGGCGTGAGAATTCTCCCCTGGGTCTCCGAGTCTCCAGTCTGTTGCCCGCCAGGGTGTTCTGCCAATGGCGAGGCCCAAGCTGGGTGGCACATTTGGTTCTCACCATTTCCCTTGTCAAGATCAATATTGCAAACATATCCAATTCATCCTGTCACTAAAAATGAAATAATCTGCCATCTCCATCACAGATGATGCAATCAGGTTTCCATTACCAGGTTTTGTTTTTTTTTTCTTTTTTTTTTTCTATTTTGAGATGGAGTTTCTGCTCTGTTGCCCAAGGTGGAGTGCAATGGTGTGATCTCGGCTCACTGCAACCTCTGCCTCCCGGGTACAAGTGATTCTCCTGCCTCAGCCTCCCAAGTAGCTGGGATTACAGGTGCCTGCCACCATGCCCGGCTAATTTTCATCTTTTCAGTACAGACGGGGTTTCACCATGTTGACCAGGCTGGTCTCAAACTCCTAACCTCAGGAGATCCACCTGCCTCCTCCTCTCAAAGTGCTGGAATTACAGGCATAAGCCACCACTCCCGACCATTACTGGTGTCATTTCTAAGCCACTCTCTCACACCCACTCCCATTTTTTTTTTTTTTAAAGAACCAGCTTTATGCCTATATTTTTTCCAAGAGAACCAGTTACTCATTTGAAGTACAAATAAGACACCATGTTTAAAAACCAAAAATGCCCATTTGCACAGAAGTCTCCAAATACCCAGTCGATTTAAGCCTTGAGAATAAGATCAAGCTGTTGGCTGAATACAACTTCCCTTTCCATCTGTCTGCCTGTGAGTTAGACACAAGGACGAAGCCACGGGCTAGGGACATATAGGCAGGAACCACCAAGGCAGCCGAGACTCCAAATAAAAGCTGGAAGGACCAACACAAAGGAACCACACCCTGCACGCCCTCCTCTCCTTCCTTTTCAGAATTTCCAGAGGATGAAACAGGGACCTCCTCAGACGTCCCACGGTGCAGGCGGCCAGAGGGGAAGGCGGTGGCAGCCTGAATGAGGCGACCGGGAAATCACATTCCACAAACAGAAATTCTCCATGTGCTTTACATCCTCTGTCTCTGAAGAACTGTGCCAGTCTAACCGTCGCTAGAAAACCGCATTCAAGTGTCATTTCCCATTTCAAGCAAAGAAAACAGTGGTGGGGCATGAGGGAAAAACGTAGCCATGTGTTCTGGGCTATTAAATAAGCTTTTTTTTCTGTTATAAATGTATAATTTTACATTCTCAGATTTCTGTATAATTGATATGCTTCCTAATTTTCAGACATAGTAATAAAAAGTGAATTCCAAGTGTAAGATTGGAGGACCTCTTCACATGGCTTCAGGTTCTGCTACTGTGTTTCAACTTAAGAAAATTGTTCTGTGTGTTGGTAACAAGGCCTGAGAGTCTATGTGAGAGTCTGCGTGGCTGTACTCAGGGTTCGTCTTGGCTCCGTAGCAGAGGATGTTACACTGTTACATTATCTTCTACAAAAAATCCTGAAAAAATGAAGGCTGAATAGACATCCACACCCTCCCCAAATCATCCAAATGTCCATCGATATGAAAACAGATGAATTACGGTTTCCATCATGGAATATTCCTCAGCAGTGAAAACAAACTCTAGCCACAGGTGCCAACTAGGATAAAGAAAACCTTGTAAACATGCTTGAAGTGAACTGACTAGGCGGAAATCCTCGATTACAGGCATCTGCTCCAAAAGGGTACTGTTCTGAATCCTGTGATGTAGAATTGTAGTTAGCAACCCTGTTTCGGGGCACATCTAGAAAAAAGCAAAATAATGACTACACAATTTTAAATTCTTTGTAAATTATACCTATTATTATGAAAATTCTAAAAATGTGAAAATCTTCCCAACTGTTCTTGGACAAGCTTCAAAATAAATACCCTGGCATTGCTTGCCACACCCACAGGTGTGCCAAAATCAATGAAAATATAGCCCAAGTTAGTAGAATCGAAACCTGAAGATGTACGAGCCGTCCCTGCCTCGCTATCTACACATCGTGTAGAAATTTAAGAGCAGGTAGTGACACTGCAATGCAAGGCTCAAACCAACTGGGTATTTGGAAACTTCTACGCAAATTGGCATTTTCGGTTTTTAAACATGGTGTTATTTGTACTTCAAACAGGTGACTATTTGGTTCCCTTGGAAAAAATATAGCCATAAACCTGGTTTAAAAAAAAAAAAAAATAAGGGAGTGGGTATGAGAGAGAGTAGCTTAGAAATTTTAAAAGTATTGGCAGGGAGCAGTGGCTCATGCCTGTAATCCCAGCACTTTGAGAGGCAGGCCCCACGGGGCTTTTGAAGACACCGGTCTCCTCTGCTGCCTTCCTGCTGGACTGACCCCAGGACATTCACTGGGTTTCCACCCCTGTCTCATTCAACATCCCAAGGGTGGTCTTCATCCTCGTCTGGGGCTCAGCTCTGCCCCAATTTCCTAAATCTCTGCCTTCAGAGCCTGAAAACACCCACGCCCAGTGTCACTCTCAGTCCACGTTTACCCCAGAGAGTCCCAATTTTATGTTTTCCCAGCATCGCCTTAGTGATAATTTATCCTGTAAATTCCAACTGCCTTCACACCTCACCCTTGCTGTCTCCCAGCAGGCCCCACACCCAGGTCTGTGCCCGCTGCCCTGCTCTGCCCATGTGGGGACCACCTCTCTTTCTTGAGGAATCAGCTGGTGATCATCTCCTTGTGGAGGGCTGCCCTGACTTCCAACTCTCTCCAGCAAAGGCAGAAGCCATCCTCGGTACTTCCCCAAAACTCAGGCCAAGTATGAAGGTGGTGCAGATGCTAGCTGTGCCTGGGATGCCATGGGCAGGGTCCCCATTTGCTCTGCACATGGCCCGGGGCACCGCCTGAACACAGCAAGTGCTGAAGAAACAAAACTGACGTGCGCTGACCTCTGATAGGGCCTCCTTCACCATCCACATCTGTCTCCCCTCTGGACAGTAAAATCCACAAGTCACGGAGGGCTTGTCTCACTCATCTTCAAACTCCCAGGGTCACCCTGGCAGGTAAAGGGAACTCACATGTCTTCTGAAGGAAGCAGCTGGTTAGCTGCCAAGTTAAAGGGCCTCTGAAATTCAGAGCTCCGCATAGGAGTCCATCACACTTTTTTATGAATGACTCCAACCACGCAGAAGTGGCCGTGGAACCAGTGCTAACCAATCCAGGGTTTGTTCACTGTTTCTCAGTTCATTATCACAACTCATTCTAACAGAGCAGCTGCGCACAGATCCTCAGACGTCTACACAGAGTGGGACAATGGCGCCGCGTCACGTCAACGTCCTGTTGCAGACTGGGAGACACCGGTCAGACACGGACCCAGGCAGAGCACAGACCTCACGTTAAATCTGCTCCGTGTAAACAGCACTCCCTGTCAGGCCCTTTCCTATCTGCACAGCTTCTACAAATTCAACTCTCGCACCTGACACCTAAGAATACTGCACAACCCCATGTGAACCCCCCACTGACTTCCCAAAATGACCCGGCATGGCCGAGTACAAAAAATTTCAACATAAGGACACTGGAGGGCATGTGGGGCTTTCTTGAGTCCCTGCTGCCTGATGGGAAGGCTCAATGCTTCACACCCGTACTGAAGGGTGGGTCTCTTCGGCCCCGGCTTTGACCTGGAGCTAATCAGCGTTAACTAATTTCACTTTCCAGGACCAACTTCAAAGGCCTGCAAAGCCAGAGAAGGAGAGGAGATGGAACACGCCCTCACCTCAGATCTGCTGCAAGCACGCACTTCTCAGATGCGTCCCAAGTTGCACAGCGTGTACGATGCCTGTTTCACATCCGCCGACCTGCAGGTCTTCTATGTGGCATCAGCCTCCTGGGCACTGGGAACAAGAGGTATAATGGCAAGTCCCCTCTGCAGCAAAGGTGAGGCAAAGGGACCCAACGCAATGGAACTGACCTTTTTCTGACAGTCTCAAAACAGAAGGAAAATGCTGTACAGCCAACTTCCCCTTACGCAGGTTTATTTATCTGTGACTCAGAGGCCATGACAGACAACTTCAGGTTCTTACGATTCCTATTTTCCCCATCCAGGAAGCCTTTGTTTGTAATATCGTACGAACTTGCCATTTTCTAGGCCAAAAACAGCAAATATTGGCAGTTTCTTACGGTTCAACTGAATAAAATATGATCATGGCCTTTTGTGAAACCATGAAGAAAAGGTGGATATCTCAATGTGTGTTTCCAGACTGACTTTGTTCCTGAAGCACTAACTCTGTTCACTCAGGATTTTAGACACTGAAGAATAAACATCAATATCCCACCAAGAAAACCAAAAGAATGAAATAATTTTGCATCCACCTTGGAGGCTTTTTAGGACAAGGCAGGACACAAACTTTTAAAAAGCTGCAGTTGTCCCTCTGTGTACACAGGGACATGGATTCCAGAACACGCCCCGAGTTGACCCAAATTACGTATCCACAGGACCCCCCAGCCACCCTATGGAACTGCATGCAGGAAACATCGGCCCTCCACAAAGCCAGGTATTTTCAGTAAGGGTTTGGTTGGAAAAAAAATTAACATAAGTGATCCTTCGAAGCTCAAAACCCATGTTGTTCAAGGTCAGCTGCATTTACTACTTGTCTCATATCTGAGGCCTGAAAGCCATCATTCTTGATACCTTAACGTGACGGTTAACAAACTAACTGTTCTGATTAGAAAGAGGAAAAAGCTTATTTTTAAGCTGACAATGAGAGTGGAAGCAGCTACGGTGAATGGAGAACAGACCTAAGCAAGCACCAACGCTGGGGTGACTGCCTGTGCTCAGACTCACCAGGGCCTGTTCCTCCATCTCCCTCTGCTGAAAGGGATAACCGCTTCTCTCCCACGACTAAAGGGCCTTTTTTAAATGTTCACACGAGAAGTGCTATGAAAAGCTGAAAGGTCACAGATAACATTTTTAAAAATAAACATTAACGTAAGCATTTAACAAGCTCATTATGATTTAAAAATTAAAAGAAAGGTATTAAGTATTAAGTTCCTGGGTGCGGTGGCTCATGGCCGTTTGGGTGGCCGAGATGGGTGCATCACCTGAGGTCAAGAGTTTAAGACCAGCCTGGCCAACATGGTGAAACCCCGTCTCTAACAAAAATATGAAAATTAGCCAGGCATGGTGGCAGACGCCTGTAACCCCAGTTACTTGGGAGGCTGAGGGAGGACAATCACTTGAACCCAGGAGGGAGAGTTTGCAATGAGCCGAGATCGTGCCATTGCACTTCAGCCTGGGTGTTGAGTGTGAAACTCCATCCCAAAAAGAAAAAAAAGTATCAAGTTTTCCTTCCAATGAACATATCATTCAGCCACCGAGGTATCCTATAGCTACTTATTCAGCCATGAGATATACCACAGGAGACAGAGGCGAACAGGACACAGTTCTTCCCTGAAAGAAGGCTGCACCCTCAACAGAAGGGAGGCGCACACTCCGGATGGAATCGGCATAGGGAACAGATGCTGCTGGAGGTGGAACTGGCTACACAGAGCACCCGCTCAAGTGTCTGAGAAATAAGGAGCGGTTGGTGGCATCACCTTCCATACCTGAGCTGGGGCGGTGGGGAGCCTGTCATCACCACCACCACCTGGGACAAAGACCCCCAGAACCACACAACGAGCTTACAAACTCACCGAGGCGACGACCGAGCATGTGCGTGGAGTGATGCGAACACGCAGACCTCAGGGCCATGCGCGGCGTTGGTTTTGCGCATCAACTTGAGCGTGCCCGGGGTGCCCAGATGGTTGGTTCTGCATTATTTCTGTGTGAGATGCATGTTTGCCTCTGGACTGAGTGGAGACCCATCTTCGCCAGTGTGGGGGGCACCACCCTATCCACCCAGGGCCCGAGTAAAACAACAAGGCGGGGAAAACTGGGTTCACTCCACCTGTCTGGCTGATGGGCCAGTAACATCCGTCTTCTGCCGCCCGTGCTCCTGGGTCTCAGCTCCTCGGACCCGTTGGGATCTGCACCCTCCGCTTCTCAAGTCTTCAAGACACACCCTCCCAGGACTCTAGCTTGCAGGCTGTGGGTTCTGGGGCTTCTTGGACTCTGTAGCCCCTGCAGCAAGCCTCCCCCTGGAGACACACGCACACCTGGCTGGCTGTCTCTCTGGAGATCCCTGACTAAAAGCCGCCCCTAAAAGTGGTCTTCAGAGTTTCTTTCTAGCCCTAAGATCCCAGCGCCCCTCCTACAATTCTAGGCGGAAAGGTGAACGGAGACCAACGGACAGAGGCGTGTGCGAGGACACGCCAGGCAGCGGCACTGGGCAGGAGGGCAGTAACGCTCACTAAACAAAGAATCAATGTTACTTTCCACAAAAATGAGAACAGTAAAGATTTCTTCAAACAGAAATGAGTTTTTTTCATGATTTGCTCTTAATACATAAAAATCATAAAAGTAGGCCTATTAACAATTACATAAGTCTTTAGAGGCCCTTGAACTACTTCTTTCCCTTGTGTTTTTATACAAAATAAGCCTGAGGTTAAAGAGAATAACGTCACTGGCCACAGCTGGGGCCATGCGAGGACACAGCTTATACCCATCAGGTCCCTGGGTGCCCCGAGTCCTTCCCTTGCTATTGATGGAAATACGGGAGAAACCAGGAGGTCTGAGCATTTACCTGGCTGTGCTCCCAGGGGCCGAAGAAAGCACCCATCTGTCCAGTCTTCCCTCCACCCTACGGTTCCCTCCTACCCGGACTCTTGGGCTGACGCGGCTCATGCACTCAGCAGCGCAATCATTAAATGTTTAGCTTCGCATCACGAGGGCCTCCTCTGGCCTCCTCTGACCACCACTGAACCTGCAGCCAGCACTAGTCTGCAGGACACGCGTGGACAAAGCTGATGGGTCACGTCCTCCAACAAGGAAGGTACCAGGCAAGGAGTTGGAGAGCTGAGGATGGAGCAGCACTCACCCAGGGAGGCGAAGGCTAGCAGCGGCCACCACCGAGGACCTCCCTTGCCACCCGGAGGACAGCCCACCCAGGGAGGTTAAGGCCAGCACCGGCCCCCACTGAGGGCCTCGAGGGCTCTCCCCATCCTGAAGGCGGCTGCGATTACATTTCCCATGGCACCAAGAGACCCCGTATTGAGCACAAACCTTTTCAACCTTCGAGTCAATAAGGAATCACAACACAGACATTCCCTCAATCCAACTGGCCCGCCCACAAAACAGACACGCAATCATACACATTTCCTGTGGGAAAGTCAGTCAGTCCCTGGGGCCTCGCGCCAGGGGTGGGGAGCATCATGGGGAGACGCCCCAGCCTGGCTCCTCCCCCTGCAGCTCCTTTTCCCTCTGTCCCCCACCCCTCCCCCAACCCAGGCTCAGAGGTTCCTTCCTCAAATTCTTTCCCCTTGATGAAGTCATTCATCCCCAAAATACAAAGCAAAGTCATGGGGGCTCAAGAGAAAATCCACACCGTGGCTCGTGTTTAAGATTCTCATATGTTTGAGAATAACCAAGCAAGAATCTTTGGCGTCTGAATGTGGTCTGAAGGCATCTGAGTACAATGCCCGGCACTGGCCCGGAGTGGATCATGGGTGTCTCGGACATCTTTGTAACTCTACACCAATTATTTTGAAACACACTAGAATAGAACCATGTGAATAGCTACTTCTCAGTTAAAAGTAGGAAAAGACTCCAAATGCTGCCCTCAAGGAACATCCTTCCCATGAGGAGTTTCTGCATCGGGCCTTTCAGGCACAGGCAAGGCCCCTGGGCCCAACTCCCTCATCCCTGAGTCATAAAGCAGCAAAGACGGTGGGAAATAAAGCAAGTGAAGGAGTCAGTCCCGCACAAAACAGGCTCCAGAAGCCACAGCCACTCTCCCAGTGTGAGAGCCAAGTCCAGAGACATGGAAACACCAGCGTTCCCAGGGAGGAGGGCAGAACAATGCCATTTCCCCCGAGTTTAGGGAGACAGCACCCCACGTCCTCTGGCCTTAATAGAAGAGAGACTTCACATAAATGATTTCAATGAATCCACCACACACAGAAAGTGGGCTAAGGGCTAACACACCCATTTAAATGCCCAGCAAAAACACATTAAATGAACACACAGATAAGCGAGGTTCTCCTGTTATCCATGAAATATTCAGAAACAAATCCAGCAAGCAATCTCTTTGCAATAAAAGACCAATTCGGAGGTGCAGATTAAAAATCAAGATACAACTGAACCCTTAATACACCAAGAACCAAGTTCCACGGAAGTGTAATCACATCACCACCCCCAGCTGAAGGAAGCAGCACTGGCCACCGACCAGCTGTTCACTCGTGGGTCAGTGAACGAAAGGCGATGCTGTCCAGGACAACGATGAGATGTTAACCTGAAAAGGGCAAAATCGCAGAGGCTGGAGAAACCTTCCAGGTAACCCGACCCCCTCAGTGGACAGAGGACCCCTGTGGGGCCACAGAGCCCAGAGCTCCAATGTGTTCGGGGCAAGCACTCAACTGCAACCCTGATGATGTCCGAACGCCTTCTGCCCCTCTGTGTCTCTGCCCCACTAACAGGGAATCCATGAATGCTAAGGAAATGTAACGCGTTTCACAACACGTTTAGATTTTTAGCAAATTAAAGATCAACAGTGAGAAACTTTGGGAATTAACCAAAATACAGTTCACTAAATGCCCAAACTCAAAGCTAGTCTCCAAGAGGTGATAAACTGTGTGTGGTGGTTAATGCTGTAAATCCCAGCAGTTGGGGAGGCTGAGGCAGGAAAATCACTTGAGCCTGGAAGGTTGGTATTGCAGTGAGCTGTCACTGCACTACTGCACCCAGCCTGAGAAACAGAGTGAGACTGTCAAAAACAAACAAACAAACAAACAAAAATTAAACGAGTTCAAATGAATTCGCCCATACCCTTTAAATTTTCATTTGGGTACATGCGGTGATCTAGTTCCTTTTTCCCTTGCAATACATGAATAATCTAATAATTAAATATAATCTAACCTTTCAATGGGAAAATTTAATTATTTTCCCATTTCATTATTCCCTATCTCAGGGAAAAAGTTAAAATTATTCCCTATTTCAGGGAAAAAGCTAAAAATCATTTTCAACCTTCCTTCCACAAAACAGTATACTCAGTCATCTCCATCTGCTTTACCATGTGGAATTCAACTTCACGTGTCTACAGTACAGTTTTTGTTGAATAGCGTTTATGTAGATAGGCAAGAGAAAGAAACACTTGGTCTATGTAGAAGCAGCAGAAGACACGTTTTAACAGAAAAGGGAGAAGATAGCACCGTGTGAATCATCCAGAAATTCTGTCCTCATCTTGTCCACACACACAGAAAACACCAAGCACGTGCCTAGTGTCCAACAGGAGCACAGAAAAGACAGGGATCCCTCCAATTGTTTAATGGCCAGCCCCACTTGTCACCGCCACATAACAAAATCCACAAGACAACTTCAGCACGTTTCATTCACGATTCCATGGAAATCAGGCTGAAGAACTTAGAGATGTTTTGCCCACACTTAAAAATCCAAGTGTGGGACTCCTAGAAATAAAACACATTATGGGTTCACTTAACTTTTCCAAATTTTTACTTGGAGAAACCTATGAAGTTCTTGTCAGTCACATCCTTAAGTTTTTCAATAATTTTTAAATGCAAAGGTTGGGCAAGACTTGTAAAGAGGTACACACATACGGCCCAGCGCGGTGGCTCACGCCTATAATCCCAGCACTTTGGGAGGCCGAGGCGGGCGGATCAAGAGGTCAGGAGATCGAGACCATCCTAGCTAACATGGTGAAACCCTGTCTCTACTAAAAATACGAACAATTAGCCAAGCGTAGTGGTGAGCGCCTGTAGTCCCAGCTACTCGGGAGGCTGAGGCTGGAGAACGGCATGAACCCAGGAGGCGGAGCTTGCAGTGAGCTGAGATTGCAGAACCACACTCCAGCCTGGGTGACAGAGTGAAACTGTCTCCAAAAAAAAAAAAGGAAGTACACACATACATGCCACGTTCTTCTCCCAAAGAGATGGGCCCCTTTTTAAGATTCCAGATGTAAATGTGGTTGTCACCCTGCTTTTGAGAGGATGGGCTGTGTTTTAAGCATGAACACACTTTCCTCCATGCACCAAGGATGCACCATGGAGGACCGTGCTGCCGCCACCTCCCCAGTCTCTGCTCAGGGTGGGGCAAGGGGAGCTCGTCTGTCTCCCGTGTACACCGTCAAAAGGCCAGGTGCTCAGAAGAGGGCTTCCAGGACTTGCTGTAGGCATTCGTTAGCAGGGCAGGCAGTGCCTCGTGCTGGTGGGCATCCAGCAGTAAGGGGGTCTTGCACTTCACTCCCTGGACCCAGCCCCATACAGAGGGGAAAGAGACACCTGTATCGTAACTCATGTGTATTTATAGACACACAGAGACACTGCAGTGCAAGGAGCAGAACTAGAAGGAATCGTGGAAATAAGAGGGAAGACATTTGGTTACGACTGGCAGAGCCACCTCAAGCCTCAGCACTTCCTGCCAGAGCCCTCACTGACCAGACTCCTCAGGGGTCACTGCCACTGCCTTGCCCAGCTCATGACAGGGCAGACAGTGACAGAGCCTCAGAACAATCTCCCACTCCTTCCTCACCAGCCCAGGGGACAAGCTGCTCATGAGTGTCCCAAAGCCTGAATGTGGGAACACACAGGTGACTGAGCAGAAAGGGGGAAAATCACAATCGCCATGGGTGTGCAGATATTGCGGGGCACACCAGCAGCCCTTTCCACCTTAAAGAAGATGGCCACGGGTGTGAGGATGCTCCCGCGTGACCCAGCCGTCCTTTCGACCTTAAAGGGGAATGGTCACTGGTGTGCGGATATTCCCAGGTGCCCCAGAGCCCTTTTCACCTTAAGGAGATTTTCACAGTCTCATTTCAGTCTCCAAACTATTCAGTGAGGTTGGAGGAGTATCACTGTGGACCAACACTGATTGGCACCAAGTAAGGGCAGTTTTATAACCACGTCTCAACCCTGAGACAATCAGATCTTGGCCATCTGGTCAAAGCTTTTTCTGGAACAAAGTTGGATAATTAAGCTGAACTTCGGTTTTCCAAAGCTTGTTACAGAAACCACATCTTCCTAGGTGGGGGCCGTAGTGTCAGGTGCACACAACAGTAGCCAGCCTTGCCAAGATTCACGGCACGTTACACGTTCACCTGAGAAGGCTGCTCAATCATTGAGGGCTCTGACGAGCTCTGAAATGAATTTGCCACGTCGGCCTACACTCTACTCCCTTGTTTGGTTAAAGAAACCAAAAGGCAGAATTTGTTTTGGCCAATAGCCTGCTGACCCAACTGCAGAGTTTTAATTACAGTGCTTTCATTGTGTCATAGAAAGCAAAGTCATACAGATCAACTCATTATTACCACTCCAAAGGTTTAGTAATCTCCAGATAATCAGTCAACATTGTAAGAAGCTACATTAAAGTTTACATACTCAAAATTTAAAACTACATTCATGCTTCAAAAACCACCACTCCCATTTTAGATGGCCAAATGCATATGAGAAAGAAAGCAACGTGCTGAGCGCATTTTTTTGTAATCTGATGGAGAATCTGCCACTTTACAAATGGCTCTAGTTCCTGGCTCCACACACAGATGGGTGTGGTGGGTTGTCTCACTCCATTTCAACTCCACCTGAAGCTGGGACACTAGAAATCCATTCCCAGACTCCAGGGCACCAGAATTCCCACTTCTGGAAACAGCCTGGAATGCAGACCTGTAGCAGCGAATTCTTTCCTGCCCACCCTAACCGTCCTCTGTGGAAGGCGACAGTCAAAGACAAGTCGACCCCCCTAGGCGCAACAGCACCACGAAGAACCATTTCAAGGTGGGAGGTGATGGATCAGTGGGAACAGGCAGTTGAGCTCATCACTTATAAGCTGGAGAAGGGGGGTTTGAAGGCCTGTGTCTGGCCTTGTCCTCAGTGAATGGTCATCCGCCAGTCAGCCTAAGCCACACGGGAAGGGGCTTCTTGCAGTAAAAGTGGGGCGCAGTAGTGGGGAGGGGGAATGTCTTAACCATCACTGTTTTACAGGATCACAGGGCTCAGGCAATGTCAGTATTGTCACACACCAAGGTTTTACCGTCTGAAGAAAACTACAGTCCTAAGGTGTCAGTTCTCAAAGCCGTTAAGTTCCTCCTGGGAATGGGCATATTAAAGAAAAGATAAATGTTTGACTTCAGGGTTTGCCTACGACTGGGATAAGCATGATTTTCTTCTGGCCAGCAGGGAGCAGCTAGACCAGACTGAAGGGAAGGAAGAAAAATTTTCCACTCTGACCTCAGTTGGGCACCAGAGTCTTCCCTGTCAGAATGTGGGTGGTGGTGCTTCCCACACACAGCCTCTGATGAAACTCAGCCAAGGGTGTGGGAAAAGGCTGTCTACTTCTGAAAAATCTATAAAGTGCAGACACATCAAAAGCTTCAGAAGACTGTAAAGGGCCAAGGAGACCACTACACCCTTGGAGTTGACAGAAAATGGTCAGCATCACACGTGCCTGAGGTCAGGGTCAGCTCCCAGCTGCCGCCACGCCGTGAGCGCAGCCCTGGCTTCCCCTCTGATGCAGAGAGCTGGTCACTCTGCTGGCAGCACTCAGAGCTCAGAACATTCTAAATGAAAGCAACGTGTTCCTTTTAAAATGGGGAACCGGGGCAGCACAACTGAAGCTCTATGACTGTCTCAACTACTGGGTTTCGGGGTAGCATTAGGAATCATGAGAATCCAATCTCAATTTCGTACAGATTCCAGATTCACTGCAGGTTCCAGAATTTCCTGAACATTCTTCCAATTTATCACTCAGGATTCCCTTGCTAAAGCTAATAAAGTCTACATTCCTTACGGAAAAGCCACTATAAGCACCACCACAAATAAAATCAACTGACGCCCCCACTTTGCACCAAACATAGAAACTGTTACTCACACAAGACTGCGCTGGAGGCAGCTCTCAGCTGAAGCTGAATCCGTGAGACTTCATTATCCCCATTTTGGATCGAGTGTGAGGACTGTCAGCAAACCAGGGCCCCAGTGTAAAGCAGAGAACAGATCCTCTGACGCCTGCCTGAACATTTCCTTCCCACCTCTGTCTTGGATATTGAACACCCTCAGAGCTACTGAGTCACACACATTTGCAGGTCATTTATCCAGCCACCAGGATAACCAATTATGCGATAAAAATGTCTTCTCAGGGCTTTGTCATACTCACAAGGAAGCTCAGAAGGCTAGGTAAGCGCAAGAAAGGGGGAAGCGTCCTCCAAACAGACAAAAACCAAGGAAAACCGTGCAGAGGCTCAAGAGAGAGCAGAAACAAAGCCCGCTGTAGCCTTTCAGGTCCTGCTGGCCGCAGCCCTGCGTTAGGTGGCACCATTTCCACGGATGCATCCTGCTGGGCCCATTTGAAAGGTCCTGCTGGTGAGAAACTCACCCCCACTTCCAGCTCCTGCAAGACCCGCTGCAGCCCCACTCCACCTCGGGGGCCGATTGTGCAAGTCTTCCTGGAGTGACCCCTCAGAGCCTGCTCAGTGTCTGAGACTGGGAAGCACCAACGATCCAGAAAGGCACAATCCCATTCTCCTCGTGCTGCTTTCTGGGTTCCAAGTTGTCTTAATAACGAGTCCTGCATAAACCCCGGGGTGGGGAGCCAGCCAGGGCCCAGCAGCACCCAGCTCATGCGCTCCACTCACCCCACAGAGGACCACGGAGGCCCCAGCACGCTCTGTCTGCGGGGCAAGACACCAGAAACAGCCACAGTTCAGGGTTCTGCCACCCGCCCCGCTGCCGTAATTACCTGCTGTGATCTGAATTCTCATTGGTTGGAAAGGTGATCCCACAGCTCCGCTGCCTTCATTACCTGCTGGGATCTGAAATTGCATTGGTTGGAAAGGGATCTCACTGCTCAAGCACTCCCTGCTGCCTCCTGCAAACAACATAAAAAATCCAAAACCCCTCTTAAAGACGTTTACTATAACCTCAAAACAAGACCCATCCCGAGACCAGGAAGATACACACGCACATCTGACACCTGGTGGACGTCAGTGACCAATGCCACGGCTTCCGTGTAGCGTGTGAAGCAGCAGGCCTGTCATGGTGACTCAGGCTGGGGTCTGAATACGGGTCTTCCAAGCAACTAGGCAAGCAGGACGCACACCCCAAAAGCCAAGTCCCCGCAATCATGTACCTGAAAGCAATGCTGTGTGGCCATCGACACCAGTTGTGAACCAAGACCGATCTGTGTCCTGTGGCCCTCAAAACATCCGTACACACCTGGGCCCAGCATAGGCCCACACGGCACCCTGCTCGCCTCCAGTGGGGCTCTCCTGCCAAGGGGGATGGCCCTGAAGTCCGTTGAGATTTCCAAAGGTCTACAAAGTCGTCCTTCCTCCTGCTTGTTCAGAAGGCCTAAAGCCCCAAAGACACAAGTGAGAACTGACCTAGCCTCTTAAGGCAGCTCAAACACCTAAACACAGGAACGCTGGACCTCTCTGCCCTCGAGAGCAGCCAATAACACACTGGGATAAGCAGAAGGCACAGATGTCACATCCAGAAGCCAGTGGCACTCACGTTTGCATTCCAGGAGCCGCCCATGTGAGTCCCTCCAAGGCTTCCAAGTCCCACTTGATTGTTTTCATCGTATCTCTATAACATCAGAGACATTATATCTCACGGTATCTATGAGATCATCTCCACTTTTATGAGCACATATGCTCCCTGACTTACCATGGGATGAAACTGTTCCAACAAACCCAGCGTAAGCTGAAAATATCCTAAATAGAAAGTGCATTTGACATAATAGTTTTAACTTACAACGGGTTCATCCAGAGGCAGCCCATCTCGGGCCGAACAATGCACTGAGTGTGACTAGTTCACACCATCACAAGGTTGAAAAAAAATCACAAATGTAACCATTGTGAGCCAGTGACCATCTGTACTGGGGCTCCCGTCTTCAGAGACAACAGAAACCTCTTCTTAGACAAGAATCACAATTTATAATCCTCAAAATGTTAAACTTAGTTTAACAATCTAGAGGTTCAAACAAAGCCAAAGTGGGCCCACAAGGCCGTTTGTGCCATTCACTAAGACACACGACTCTGTAATAACCCTCACCACAGCCCCTCAGGGTGGATCCCAGAGGCGGCTGAGGCTTGTGGCTATGGACACTAATGAAACCAAAATCAGAGTACGCAGGTGCAGTCAAGTCATATGACTTCTCCACTACCATATGCACAAATGTTCATCGGCAAATCTGATCTTTGCTTTACCTCCCTCCCATGACCTAAAAAGGAGTCCACCACACACACACACACACACTTCAAAAACATAATTAGTACTTGCATTCAATTCTGGGCATTCGGAATAGACCTAATGGGTGATTAAATCTCTCCTCCAACCCATTGCTTAGTCTTCTTAGAGGATGAAGGATTTTGCATAACACAAGTCAACATATAAAAGATCTTGTATAGAAACAGACTTTCAAGTGGTCCTCATTATAGTGATTCAACTCATATACAAAGGACCCAACACACAGCACAGTGTATATTAGAAGAATGATTAACTTGTTCCCCTCAAAATCCTAATATCTACACAGAAAAAATACCCTATACACATTTTGTCATTCTTTACCAGTATAGTCATACAAAGGAGTATCACAAAAGCAAAAGAACACATTTGGTTTGACTCGCAGTTCTAAATTTAATATAAAATTGCTAAAACGACCAAGACAAACATGACTATGAAATATTTAACGATCTTCACCTAAATTCAAGTCACCATTCAACCACCAATACCTCTGCTCTCCTTACGGGAACTTTCCAAAAGTAAATTCTGGAATTAACAGGACAAATCTTTCTGGTGATAGAAATTAGGAAGGAATTGGTTGAAGGCAGTTCCTTGGCTGTCAAACTTTTTCTCAATCATATTTTGTAAAATAAAAGCATCAAACAGATCTCTACATTAACTTACAATCTATCAAGCAATACTGGAGCAAGCTTTAAATATTAGCCACATTCTGTCAGGGCTGACTAACATTAAATCAGCATCAGTCTCATGTCTTGCAGCATCCACAGCTCATCTTCTCAAAACCAATGAAGATTTTATAATTAACTCCATTAAACAATGTAAGTCATCTCCTTGATCTTTGACATGAAGGAGTAATTTTCCCCCAAAATAGTACCTCTTTCCTTGACATGATTTAATCTGTGGTTAGAGTATTTAACAGGATTTCTTTCCTTCTTAGAAAATAAAATATACACCTTTCCAGTATGAAAAACTCTAACTGATAATGCTATAGCTTAACCAGGTCAAAAGCACTTTTTTTTTTTAAGTTAAAAAAAGAACCTAACTGCATCTTTGGACCTTATGTGAGGTAGTGTCCAGGGTCACTGGGACCCCTGCTTGGCCAGTGTAGCTGGGTACCAACTAAAGACAGAAACCCAAGAGTTCACTCAAAGCCCCTTCCCAGCTGTTCGTCCTAGTGGAAGAAGCCATGGGTACAAACCAATGCGACATTCTACGGAGGGCTTTGGGGATAGGCTGCTTGAGAACATCAAAGTGGCTCACGTCCCCCGAGTATAAAACCAGTGACTGCTCTCAGCTTCCATCCACAGCAGCCAAGGTCTGGAATCACCTGAGTGCCCGTCAACAGGGGATGAAGGGAACGTGGCCGAACATACACAGGAGCAATACTCCACCACACAGCGGAGAGCCCTGTCATCCGCGGCAGCATGGATGGAGCTGGAGGACATTACGTGAAGCAAACGAGCCAAGCAAGAAAACGGCACATGTTCTCACTCATAAGCAGGAGCTGAGAGCAGATCTCATGAGGCCAAGAGTAGGTGGTCAACAGGGCCCAGCAGAGCCCACTCAGAAGCAGGATGGGCAGAGGCTGGTGACGGGCACAAACACACAGCCTAATGGGCACACAAGACCTACTATTGATCAATCAGCAGGGATGGCAGTGGGTCATCTACTGTGTATTTCAAAACAGCTAGGAGAGAATAACTTGAACATAACCAGCACAAGGAAAAGAAACTATTTAAAGTGAAAGACATCCCAAGTACCCCGATTTAATCAATATAGGGGTGAATCAAGGTATCACATGCACTCTGAAAACATGTACATATATCATGTATCAACACAGAACAAAAAACCAATGACAGAACCATTTGCGAAGCACGTGCAGGAGAGAATGGGAAGCCTGACATGGTGTGACTGTGTGTCCCCACCCAATCTCATGCTGAACTCTAACCCTGTGTTGGAGGTGGCCCTGGTGGGAGGTGATGACTCATGGGGGTGGTTTCTAATGGTTTAGCACAATCCCCCAAGTGCTGTCCTCATGATAGTTCTCCTGAGATCTGGTTGTTTGGAGGTGCATGGCACCTTCCCCTTCTCTCTCTCTCTCTCCCCTTCCAGCCATGTGAAGACATGCCGGCCTCCCCTTCACCTTCCACTCTGATTGTAAGTTTCCCCAGATGTAGAAGCCTGCACAACCCACAGACTGTATGCCAATTAAACCTTTTTTTCCTTATTACCCAGCCTCAGATAGTTCTTTATAGCAGTGGAAGAACAGTACAGTCCTCAGGACCAGCAATGTTTTCCTTCTACCCAGCGGCCAACAAGGTCCCACACCCTAGCTGTTTTCCAAAGCTTTGCCAGAATGCTGAGGCTGTTTTGGGGATACTAACTTTCCCCATCTCTGGCAAACCAGATGGGGCATCCTATTTGCCTCTTACTACCTTTCTCAGAGAAACCCCACCTCTGAAACAGCCTCCACCAGGAGCCTCCTTCAGCAGCAGAAAAGCTGAGTGTTCCTTGCACTTCCCTTCTTTGAACAAGTAAACATCTTAACCTTGTTTTTCCATCTTCCCAGCTCATTGAAAAAAATATCTTATGCTTTCTATTTTCCTAACACACACACATGGAAGAGAAGTGCTGTGAGGGCAGGGGCTCTTGTTTTCCCGGATCTGAGCCTGGCCCTCAAACACTAGCCCAATACTAACACGATATCCAGAGGCAGAAATGCAAATATCCACATGACTTCAAATACCCTAAGGATCTAACAGGCCAAGTGGCCCATGTAACTATGGTGTGCTGGGCCATTCAACTGGTGTCCAAATCCCTGTGCAAGTGAGCTCTTTAATTTCGAGACTTTTCAGACAGCTGGTTTTTTGTTGTTGTTGTTTTTCTGTTTTGTTTTAATTAAAGGGATATGTTACGGTTATAATCAAGAATATCCCAGGCCAAGTGTGGTGGTTCGTGCCTGTAATCCCAGCACTTTGGGAGGCCAAGGTGAGCGAATCACCTGAGGTCAGGAGTTCAAGACCAGCCTGGCCAACATGTTGAAACCCGGTCTCTACTAATACAAAAATGAACTAGCCATGGTGGCAGGCACTTATAATCCCAGCTACTCAGGAGGCTGAGGCAGGAGAATGGCGTGAACCAAGAGGTGAGGCTGCAGTGAGCCAAGATCGTGCCACTGCATTCCAGCCTAAGCAACACAGCAAGACAGTCTTAAAAAAATAAAAATAAACCAATACTCCCAGTTAGTTCTTCACCAATGTCAGATACATCAGTTTAAAGAAAAATATGAAAGTATGTTTTTAAATTTCAGTGTTTAATTTAACCATATCTTTTAAGAAGATATGAAGATAGAAGTTCCCCAAGGATCGGGGGAGAAAAGAGCAGTTAAAAAAATCTTAAAACCTCAGGAGAAAAACAAGTATGGGGTAAGACCTCAAGGCAAAACTTTTCCTTTGCACTTTGATTTTAAAAGAACAGAGATGCCCAAAATATGAACTCTCCCATCTGCATTTTATATTCCTCTGTGTCCTTTGAAAGGCTGGAGATGGGATCCCAGGTCCCAAAGTGCCTGCCCATGGCTCACATCAGGCGGCATCTTTCACAGCCGTTTACTCCCCTCACTGTGCCTAGAGAGCTCTGTGGCCCAATTTACAAAAAAAAAAGGTCCTAATTTACTCA
Organism: Trachypithecus francoisi; assembly: GCF_009764315.1. Lineage (NCBI taxonomy): Eukaryota > Metazoa > Chordata > Mammalia > Primates > Cercopithecidae > Trachypithecus > Trachypithecus francoisi. The sequence continues at coordinate 16,954,169 of NW_022681474.1, read as the reverse complement.
CATTCATCACTTTGAGCAGAGTCTCAAGAAATGCGACAAATATTGACACTCCACAGAAGCAAGTACTCTCTTCCGAAAAGTCAAGTGTCAGGTTCCCAGGAGCCAGGCAGCTTGCTTACAGAAAGCACTGGCTGACTTGCTGGTTTAATGTTAAATGCATTTAAAATGTTAAGTGATCAAACCCCCCTCCCAGTGGGTGTGCGCGTTGAGCTGGCTGCAGTAGTGATGCAGACCACGTTCTTGCCTTTGGTTTGGCTTCAAGCAGAGCACCCCACACCCAGGAAGAGGCCAAAGGACAGCATCGAGGTATAGGACAGATCTAAGGTGAGCTGTAGGCTGACTGCCTCATCTGCAAATAGTCTCTCATTTCAGAGAAAATCACTGAACAGAGTTCATGACACATGAATTTTTAAGATTCGTATTTCTAATTTCATCCTATTAGAACTTTTGAACCTCCGCCTCCCACCTAGAGAACGTCAGCTCAAGCCGATCACAGCGCAGTGCGATTTTCTATAAATAATGTGCATGCCTGCATCTGAGCTGAGATGTGAATGTCTGGAATGTGCCTGCCAGGCCCAGGAGAAACTGCAGCAAGTGTGGGGACACAAGCCGCTAAGGAATCTGATTTGGAGGCAACTGGAGGCAACTAAAACTAGTTCCATTGGTGTTTCTTGGTAAGGTTTGACCAGGCAAGCTGTTATCACTGTTGCTAATTCATGGTCATTGGGATGGGGACTTAACAGTAAGTAATTAGAGCAATTACAGAATTTGCTACTCAATTACAATGGCACAGATTCCTGAGAATGGAAGAACTGTTGCCCAGGAATAGAGTTAAAGAGGTCCTCCCCATGCTCCGGGAAACATGGCACTTCCACGCACCGTGCTTTGGTCCCCGGCCACCACCATCCTGATCTCGGCCATCTGATGGCATCAGTCCCCAAAGCTGGAATCACCTGGCCTCTTGTCACCCTCCCATCTCCCCTGCCTTCTCCACTCCGGGATATTCAGGGATGCCCACATCCAGGACCAGGAAACCAGGGTTATCCCAAACCAGTGCCTGCATTCAAAGTCCTCCATGGCAGCACAATCACCAATGGCCAATACTCCCAGAACCTTCCACCTCAAAATGGGAGCACATCTGGATTGAAGTTGACAATACTGCATTCTCTTTGCCATGTACACATGGAGGCATGTCAGGTTCCACCTAAAGGTATCAGGTTCCATGCTGGCCAGGAGCCTAGTCACTCTGCATGATCTCAATTCACCATCCACAGAGAAGCCTGCAGTTTTCCTCTGGTGCACGGTGTGGATGGTGGATGCATTTCCCCTGAAGACTCGGAGACAGGAGCCTGGCCAAGGAGGCCAGTCACCCCAGCCCCTGCAAGGCCTGGACGTGCCCCTCTGCTCTCTGCACACAGTACCCAAGTCTAGCAGTGCTGGCTCTGTGGTGGGATCCATCTGGGCCTGCAGAGGATCCGGGGCACAGGAACCATGCAGCCTGGCTGCAGCCAGAGGCCTAAGGGATCCCCACGAGGCTCTCCAGCCTAGGTGCCCTCACCACAGGCAGAGTCATGCAAAAGAATTGCCTGTTGAACTGGAAATGCTTCAATCTGCTCAGCCAACACAGAAAGACAACAGCCACCTACAGCTGCTGAGCCCCGAAACGTGGCCACTGGGCCTGAAGGGTTGAATCTGGAATTTAATCTGTGAAGTTCTTTTCAAATGTGTTTAGCTATGTAATCAAATCTTTATTCTAAATAAATTTAAAGGAGCCTCTGGCTATGGGCTTCCTTGTCGGGCATCACAGCTCCAGGGATTAAGAATGGGAGAGAGAGGCCCAGAGCCTCCCTGCATTCTCCATGCTAATTCAACAAGTCATCATAAGGAAAGGCACTCCATCAGGGGAGGTGTACATGGGAAGAATTGGGTTGGCCCTGACAAGCATGACCCCCCCGGCATCACAGCTGCCTCAGCCAACAGGCAAAAGACAATGATGCCCACCTGGACAGGCCACCGGATGTGATGCACCCCCAAGCCCTGGTCCCACAGCAGCCAGAGACCACCCGCTGCTCGTCCCGGGTGAAACACAAGCCCTGGTCCCACAGCAGCCAGAGACCACCCGCTGCTCATCCCGGGTGAAACAGGCAGAGCTACCCGAGCCCTCAAAAGCAGGAAGAATTAAGGAGGCGATTCCCACAATACACGTGACACTCCTTGGAGACAGACACAGGCTTCGCTGTGAAAGTGCAGGGGACGGTGCAGTCCCTAGGCGGGCTGCTTCTTCCAACAATCGGGAAGAAACCAGATCCATTTCCTTGTAGGAGAATCATTTGTACCGTGATTAGAGAGAAGACAGAATGTGGCTGATGTTATCAAATCATCAAGCACCTCACCACTGCTTCTCCAAGGAAGGCCTGGAAACTTGCAGCCACCCGCGGAGGGGCCGCAGTGTTTACAATGGAGATACGGGTGACTGAGGTCTGGCTTCCTCAGGGAAGCTAACTTTGAACTTTCACCACTGAGGAATCGGTCATTTGCAGTCACTCACCCTCAATGCAGAAGAGGGCTCAAGACACTGCACCAGACTTCAACACTCAGAGTTAGGGTCAAATTCACAAGTTTTACAAAATGTATTTACTTGGGATGCCAGAAGAGATGTAGCTTCACACAGCCCCCCTCCACGGTTTGCTTAGCCCCTTCACCAGTGGATTCACAACAGAGGGACACATCCACGCCTCATCCATGGCAGCACAGAAAACCACTGGAAGACAGCCGCTCCCACCAAGCTTCTGACGTTGGTGTTTAAAATCTGCATCATTTAAAATCTGCATCTCATACGTGAGATTACACTCCTCCGAACAACGACATTGCCACTGTCATTTCACCCAAAAGGGCTTTAGGAAATGACACGCGGTGCAGACCCCAGAGGTCGCCGGCCCCCATACTCTAGCCTAATTCCTTTGTGCCTGTGTGGAGGCTTCACAGATACAGCCCATTAATGACCGTATGAGCAGTTCAGGGCATAGACGAACTCAGTGCTGAATTTTTCCATTTATCACCCTTTTGTTTTGTCCAGAAGACAGCTGAGAAAGGCTGGGGCAGATCATCTCCTCGAGTGTAATGACTTCAGCCACTTCTCTTCACCCCAGGTCACCACTCAGTCATACGCTTTTCAGAAACCAACGCAATTCTGTTCCCCTTCACTCTGGGTTCCAAGCACTAAATTCCTCCATTTTATCAATTAGATTATCAAGCAGCCCTTTGTAATCTGGACTGCAATCTGATACGAAATTTAAAGCTAATTTAAGTTGCGGTAATAGCTCCTATTAACATTATAGATAAGGCATGAATGAAAACCTTAATCTGTTCATAGGACCAACTTTGTAAACAAACCAGTTATTCAAGCAATGATTGTCTTCAGTTAGATGCAAATTACTTTGCTCATAAAAGATTTTCCAGTAGGAATTTTTAAATCCATGGTCTGTCTTTTCTGAGCCTGTCTCTGCACCTTCCCCTGAGTGCACAGTAGGACTTCTCAGGGCATCCCATCAGCAGGCCCACTGAAGAGAATAAGCCCACAGCCCCCAGCCCAGGAATCAAGTCCGAGCCCCAGCAGCCCCTCGTCCAGCCGGGGCTTCTTCACCAGCACAGCACCCAGAGGTCTTCCAGGTTTAATGCCACGTGTGTGTGGAAAGTAGAGTGCTGGAAGGAACACAGTAGACATTCTACAAATGCAAATTCCCCACTGGAACAGCCCAGCAACCCTCTGTACCTTCCCCAAAGTACCCATGCCAGGCAGGTGCAGAGTCTAATGGGGGTGCCTAGGATTCAGCATTTAACACGATTCTGATGAATAAAAATGTTTGAGAGGTCTGTCAGCAAGAGGCTGCCATGGCCTCCACTCATTTGCAGGCTCTGAAGAGACACAGATTCAGGTAACAGGCCAGACAGGACAGGCTAAGGACGGGGAGGTGGAGGGCAAATTCCATGGACCACCAACCACCCCGCCATCCCCACTGAGACTCCGTGATTTAAGGAGAGGCAAAGCCAGGGAGAAAAGATGCCCGCACCACACGAGGGACTGAGATTTCACCTAAAGCATGCAGCATGTGGCTGAGGGCCAAGGTTGGGCAAGCCAGGAACACAGAACGGGGTTCACAGGCCCAGAGGTGTTCCCCACACCCAGACCCCGTGCAGACCTCCCAAGCTCTGCCTCTGTCTGCTGCTTGGTTTATTTCCTCCCCCCTTCTACTGTGTTGGTTTCTCAGCCCCCACCCACCACCACATACTCCTCTCTACAAGCTTGGTGGACTCAAAACGGGGGGCTAAGATCTGGGCTCTGGGGCCAACGTCCTGCCTGAGACATTAGTTCCAACCCACCTAGCTGTGATGTGAGCCCCCAAGATTTCTCAAATGTGAGATGGGAAGGTAACTGAACCCACTCACCAGGACGGCTGTGCAGACTGAGATTACATATAGCACACCTTGGCTTCCAGCACACGTGGGACCACAGTCGTGTTGCCCCTGATGGGAATCCCTCTATGCCCCCTCTGCTACCAGAGCCAACTCCCAGCAGTAGCTGTGGAGGGTGCATCCTCTATTCCCACTCCACTCACCTCCCATGGCTCCACGCAGTCACCTGCCACGCAGCAGCCACCAGCAAATCCGGCCCCACTGGATAATAGACCACCACTCCCCCTCACTTTGGGGCGTGTTCCACTTGCAGTTCCGAAGCAGGCCGAGACACCGCCCTTAAGGGCAGTCACCTGTTCCTTATTGAACGTAATGACCTGCCACGCAGGACCACCAGCAAACCCAGCTCCATCATCCAGGCTCCTGTGGATAACCGAACTCCCACCCCCCCCCGACCTTGGGGCATCTTCCACTTGCGGTTCTGAAGGGGGGCCGAGAAACCGCTCTCAAGGGCACTAACCTGTTTCTTATTGCACGTAATGGCCTGCCAAGCAGGGCCACCAGCAAACACGGTCTACCGTCCAGGTTCTGGTGGGTAACTGCCCCCCTCCCCCGTTTCCCCCTGGGTTGTCTGGGAGGCTCAAACTACCCTCCAGGGGCACTCATCTGTTCCTTATTGCACTAATACCTCATTGACAGAAATCCACTTTGACTTCCAGCACTGCAGGTGTGACAATTTAGCAATCCTGCTTGCAAGCTCCAAGAGCTTGAGGTCACGTCCACCTCACCAGCATCCCAGAGACCCAGCACTGTCCCACTGTGTTTAAAATTCCAAAATACTCCTTCAAAATGCTACTGGCATTTGTTTTGTGCATAAAATGCTAAAAAACCTTCAAGTGTAACAAGTATCTTTAACAGTTTGATATGACATGTGAGTTACACATCTGCCAAATTGTAAAGCCTCATGCATTTATAACATTTTATGCATGGCCAAATGGTTCATTAATATAAACTACGAGAATCTCCAAGAAACAGGTTTTTTTCTGGCATTAGATGACCAAAGGAAAACTGGGTTCTGGCTGGCTTTCAGGCCTGTAGAGGCAGACATATCTGCTGACACAACCAAGCTCTTTCCCACTGACGTGACCTCATCCCAGGCCCCTCATCCGGATGCCCACAGGCCCCTGGAGAAGCAAGCTGATCTGCCTACATTTCTCAAATACACAGCTGTTGCTCACACTGCAGATGGAGCTTAAGGCACGAGCAGGCCACCACGCTAAAAATACCAGGCAGCGTCCACGCCAGGTGATGGTGGTTTTCACTCCATCCCAAAGCCCTATGTATGAGTTGACAGGAATGACCGCTAAATGGATTTTTAGACTCAAGACGTACTTTGTTTACTTTTATGCAACAAAGTTAAAAGACTATCACTCAGATCTAGGCTCTGAAACTGTGGAATAATTATTTGGGAACAGAGCCTCTGCCAGATCAGGATAAGCACTTGGGACAACACCCCGTGACCTCGGTCCACACAAACCCATCCAGACCAGAGGCCTCCCGCACTGCTCTGTCATTTCTGTGGATTTCTGTAAATGAGGTATTAGTGCAGTAAGGAACAGATGAGTGCCCTTGGAGGGCAGTTTCTGAGCCTCCCAACCACACGGCCACATTAAGTCTGAAGCTGCGCCACCTCCAGAAACAGTGTCCCTCACCGAGGTGTGCCTGGCTTCTCCCTTTTTCCAGAACTTAACAAACCCTGAAAGGACAGGTCTGTGTAGAAAAAAACAAACTACTTGCGATTCCTCTTCCCAGTTCAGGCTGTAGGAAGCTCATTTCAGCCCTCACTGTGTTCTGTGGCTTGGTTCCCATAAGAAACCAAGTCAGAATTCTAGTCCCTGTCTCTTGGGCAGGCATACATACCTTCAGTTACATGAGGAAAGGCGTGGCGAGCCCCCTTCCTTCAGTAAAACTGCACAGTTCCCAGAACCCTGATGCCATCCCCCTCATGTCACTGTGAACACCTGGACAGAGCACATTTTAATGGGTGCACCTTTGTGGGCTAGTTTTCTATTTCTCCACTAAATCACCCCAAATTTAGCGCCCTAAACACTGACTTATTTTCTCACATTTCTGGAAGCTGGAGTCCAAAACAGGTCCCACCAGCTAACGTCGAGGTGTCCGCAGGGCTGGCTCATGGGGAAGCGACTGTCTCCTTGTCCCCCACAGCCTCTAGAGGCTTCTGCATCCCCTGGTCCATATGGCACCTACTGTCTTCAGGACCCACAGCGGCCCTGACTGCCCAACAGGAAGACGCAGAATGTCAGGAGCCCGGGCTCTAGCGCTAGGGCCAAGCCTCCCCCACCCTCCCAGCTCCTCGCGCACTCCCGTGTGAGCTAATATAGATTCCACTTTAACTAGTGTCACCTGTGTAAGGGGTCAGTGCCCACCTGTGAACTGGTTAATCTTGCCCACACAAACCCCGGGAATAAACTCACAGGCCATGGACCACTCCACAAGCAATAAGTGACCACCTGCTCAGGGACCTCCAGGCCCCAGCAGAGCCCTCCGGTACCTCCTTGTGACCTCAGACTGGTGGCAGGGGTCTGCAGTGCCAGAGGGCCCTGCATAAAAAAGACAGCTCCCGTGTCGGGAGGCGCCCGCCTGCGGTTGGGTTCCCAGTACTTTAAGTAACCCAGGTGGACAAGCCACGCCGCATGCAACCCCATCATCAGAATAACGGCTGCACGTGGCGAGTGCACGGGTGGTCACCACTCAGCCCAGCTGGCCACGCTAAGCACATCACCACCGTGACGTCCAATCAGACTCAGCTGCTGGCACAGTCCCAGCATCGGCCCCTAAGAACATTCTGGATCACCATTCAGAGTAGTGATTGCGATCAGGGCCACACGTGGCTGAATGTATTTACAGGAGGACGCCACAGCTGGACTGATGCCACAGCTGGATCTGGCTGGACTGAGAGCATTTCCCAGTGTACATTCTTACAACGCCATTTTATTTGCGCTTTATTAAACTTTTATGGCTTTTTTCCGTTAATCTACTTTATGGGAGTGTTTCTTGTTCTTATGACTGCAGTGACACTTCAAGCTACAACTATCAATGTGTAAAATTAGTTTGGAAGGCGCCTTATCATTAAACATTTCACAAGCAAGCAGTCAGAGGCACCTAACCCGGAGGCCTCTTTTCTTCTCTGAGCCAAACCTACCTTGGACTCAAAGAAAACGGCACACGGAGAGGGGCTAGATCTCCAGCGCCCATTCCTAGGGAGCCTCCTGGGGAGCAGATATGGAGGGAGAAGCCCTGGGTTATGGCACTGTCATACTCAAGAAAAGTCTATTTGGGTAATGTAAGCACCAGACTTAAGAGATTAAGCAAACCATGAAAAGAAACCACTAACCACAGCTTCTCCAAAACATAATTAAACTCCCTTTAGTTTGAATTGGAAAAGCAGAAGTGATGATCAGGATTAAAAAAAAAAAAAAGACAAAATATCTGAACACAGGAGAATAATCAAGGGCCACTGTCTGTTCCTGTGTCAGTGGGAGCCTCGCATCTAAGCTGGATTTAGAAGGTTGCTACTTTGGACTGAAAGGTATCCCCAACCCTAGTTTGTAAGCAAGTGGAGCAGAATGCTTCAATGATTTCAAGGTTTAGTGGTGAAGCTCTGCAACTCTCACAACCATTTTAATTGGTGTGAATTTTAAAGTGACTCAATCTGTTGGCTGGAGTATCTAACGGCTTAACCACGGGGTCACGTTGGAAAATTTTTCCAATTGCTTCTGTTTTTCCTACTGAAGATGCATTTGAACGTTCTTGTAGTTTGCAGTTCACTGGTTCTGATGTTTGGTCCTGAGGAGGCCCAAGTACCCATAGAGGAAGAATCTGAAACCTCAAGCCACTCGAGTGCTGTCGAGGGAGATGGAGACCCCAACCCGAGGGCCACTGATGGACTCAGCAGGGGCGCAGGGTCGCCCGACGCAACAGGCCACGTATTTGCCGCTTACAAAACAACATAAGCACACACCCCCAGGTGTGCACACACGCTCTGTACACATCTGTCCCTGTCAACACCAGCACACACCCCCAGGTGTGCACACACTCTCTGTACACGCTCACGTCTGTCCATGCCAATAACAGCACACACCCCGAGGTGTGCACACACGCTCTGTACACATCTGTCCCTGCCAATGCGAGCACACATCCCCAAGGTGTGCACACACATTCCATACGTGCTCACATCTGTCCCTGCCAACGCCAGCACACGTCCCCAAGGTGTGCACACACATTCCATACGCGCTCACATCTGTCCCTGTCAACACCAGCACACACCCCCAGGTGTGCACACACGCTCTGTACACATCTGTCCCTGCCAATGCGAGCACACATCCCCAAGGTGTGCACACACATTCCATACACGCTCACATCTGTCCCTGCCAACGCCAGCATACACCGCCAAGGTGTGGACACACGCTCTGTACACACTCACATCCCTTCCTGCCAATATGAGCACACATTCCCAGGGGTGCACGCAGGCTCTGCACATACTCATGTCTGTCCGTGCAGCCTGAGTCAAACAGTCACAGAGAGGCAGAGGAGGAGGAAGAAGGATGCGATGGGCACTAAGGTCCTGGGCCGGTTCCGCTCCCTACCTCGGGAGAGACCCCTCATGTGATCCTGCCATCACTCACCCTTCCGCCTCCATCCTCCATCCTCCCATAGGGATCAGGACGACGCCCACTGCACAGAGCTGTGATGAGCATGAACAGAAGATGGCAGGAGCTCACGCCAAGGTGCTGAGCACGGGGCCTATGGAGTGCTTCTTTCTGCTGTGGCTGACATCGTCAAACAAGAGGCTGACAGGGCTTCCGGAGAGAATGTCACTCGCTGAGAAACTGAAACGTGTGACCTAGGAGCCTGTGAAGGTTTAAGAACAAACCAAAAAACCAAACGGTTTTGTTTGTTTTCAAACACCATAGCCTGTTTTTTCTTTTTTTCATGCTCTACCTTGGGTATCATTTAGTTTAATTTCAAAGTAAGTCCAAGAAATACACAGTCACAGGACTGAGCATGGAGCATTGTTTCACTTCATGTCCTCCAGGCTTTAGGACACATTAAGGAAAGACATGATTCCAGGATTCCCATTAGAAAGGCTGCCCTGAGGCACCTGCTGGGGCAGCCAAATTGCAGCTGTTGATGCTGCCCCCAAGCTGCTTGGATGAAGCAGAAGATTCCGGAGGTCTCCTCTCTTCTGCCCCTTGTCCAGGAGAGAAGGTGGGGGGAGAAAGGTGAGAGAGACAGGAAGAAGGAGGGGGGAAGCAGGGAGAGAGGAGGGGAGAGGGAGGGAGAGAGGAGGGGAGAGAGAGGGGTGGGAGGGAGGAGAGGAGGGGAGAGGGAGGAGAGAGGAGGGGAGAGAGGAGGGGGAGGAGGGATAGGGGAAGGGAGGGAGGAGGGGCATGTTCCATCCACCAAGGCAGCTGCACTGCAGAGAGAATGGAGGGTGTGTTTCCTCTCAGGACAGCAAGTTCAAGCTGTTTACAATTGTTAGCATAAACAGTGACCAGCTGAGGACAGGGCTGTAATTGGAGTTGACAACATTTTATTTTCATAGTTGATATTGGGGACCTGGACCTAAAGCACCGTGCCTTGCCCTTTCGCCAGATGGGCCTATGCTTCTCTATACTTGAGTCTATTTGACTAAATACCCGATATTGACTAGGAGTTATGACGTGTAGGATACCCCTTACCACAGTAACGTCAAACTCATGTTCTAAAGGCAATTTGCTCAGGGACTGGCTTCTAACTCTGAGTGGGAATGTTAAGCTCAGTCCAGTTCAATTCAATAAGCATTTATCAAGAAACTCCTAGACCAAGAGCTATGTTGGACACTGGGTATGGGGTGATGGGGATATGAAGATGTGGAATTAGAACTCGAGAAGCTCAAATGCTCTCATTTAATTCCCTAATGCAATTACCAAGCTTCAACCTGATGGCTGTAATGTGTAAATTCACTTTTTCTTTATTCCAGTTCTACATAACAAAGCATAAATAGTCACAGAGGAATGATTCTGTGTTGGACTATTCAATGGACAGCTAAGAGCATTCTGACTGGCGTGAGACACTGTCTCCGTTCCCAGGGAGCCTGTGAGGTGGCTGCACGGAGCACACGCGTGAAGATTCAGAAGCATGAGCGTCAGGTGATGGGAGGGACACGGAGGCAGCACCAGAAAGATGCCTGCGGAGAGGCCGCTGCAGCCAGGCTGGCCGGGAAGGTCACGGGAGTGGGTGCAGGCATCTCCCTCCAGCCGCACTTGGTTTTCATGAGGACACGTGCAGGGAAGGGGATGCCACCAAAATGCTGTGGCGCTGAGGGGAGGAGGGGAGGGACACAGGGTCGAGGGCTGGCCCCCACCCCTTCCGTCCCTGCCCCTATGAACGCTGCCATAATCAGCCCCAATGGGGAGAAATGAGGTGGGTGAAAGAGGTGGACAGACTTGGCTTCCGTGGAATTCACAGATTCCAGTCATTAAAAATCCCTTCTGAGTTTTCATCTGGAAAACTTTGCAAATGTACTTAGGAACAAGAGGCAAAAGATGAAGCCAACACAATTGGGCTCAAACCGCCGCCTTTCTCCTTCTCTCTTCATCCAAGACCCTCCCTGGGCCCCTGAGTGGGAGAACCCAGTGCTACACAGCCCAAGGGCGCAGCCCCTGACCAGAGGAGGAAGCAGCAAGGCGGGGCCCCCAGCACGTGGATGGCAGGATCTATGCTATGTCAGTCCCAGGACCCCAAGCAGAGAAGGCCTGGGGCTCCCAGCTGAAGTTTTGCTGTCTCCTCTGTCACCAAAGTCCAGAAGGACTGAGTGAGACCAACGCCGCACCTGGCGGCTCCTCGGTGGCTGCCGATGTGGTCCTCAGGCTGCGGGTGAGACCCTCTAGGGAAGCCCAGTAGCGAGAATCACAGCCATGAGTGCTCCAGTTGCCCCAAAACTCAAGCATAGCCTGAGGAAGGCAGCGCCCGCTCAGATCCCCGTGCAGGCTTGTGTGGCACACTTGTGAGGCACACGGCACCAGAACATGGCACTTTAAGTGGCTTTGTGGGGTGTAGGAACACAAAATGTGGTCTCGAGTGGCTCAGAAGTCACTCCCACCAGCCCGCGGGACCCGGACGGCCCCTTTGGACGTGGCTGGAGTCTCTCCAGGGTGGGCTCCAAAGTCCCAAGGATGAGGTGAGCGTCGGTCTTGCTCTGAGGAAGGCCCCTGACAAGTATCCTGAACATGCAGGCACACAGCTGGCTGACTCATTTGAAGGGACCTGCTGAGCCACGAGCCAGGGACAGCTAGAGAGAACTCGACTAACACACGAACCCTGCCCAGGCGCCCACCTGGGGCGCCCACGAGAAAACCACGGAAGCTGTGAAGACGGAGGTGTGCACGGGGCTGGGAGAATCCTGGGAGGAGCCGCACTGGGGACCAGGAGGGACGGGGGGGTGGGCCCCACAAGCAATTGTGGGAGGCACTCGGTGCCCTGTAGACCCCTCTGCACCCACAGCTGCAGGCCTGGCTGGCAACACGACCTTGTCTGCAGGGGCCCAGGAGCACGTGTGTTTGGCAGGAGCTGCCCTCCTGGAGCCGCACTACAGGCACCGTCATTTTAGAGGCAGGTACTTGATATCAACGATGACAATCAACCCGGCCACCCTGAATTACAGCCATGTCCTCAGCGGGTCACTGTTTATGCTGACAATCACAAAGAGCTTGAACTCGCTGTCCCAAGAGGCAACAAGCCCTTCATTGTCACGGCCGTAAGCCTCTGTGCAGCCCTCCAACCACGCCGTTTCCCGTCAGGGCAACATGAAGTCCCATGACGGTGACTCAGAGCCAGCCCAGTAGCTTCAGTGCAGGAAAAATCACAGAAACTCAAACACATCCTAAACATGGGCAGTTGGTAGGAGCCGATTCCTAAATTCAGCCTGTACGGAGGCTTTCTGGGCTAGCACAGCTCTGATAACAGGCTTTCGCTTTCTGCTCCCAGTAAAGGGTGACGGGGAGGCCGGGCTCTGCCATTCTGCCCTGTGGCCTCGGTGGCCTGTGCCAGACAGTGTGACCATCGTCCGCAGTGAACACTCGGCATAGCGCAGCAGGCTTGGCGAAGAACAGAAAGTGACCTCTAAGCCCGCAGAAGACGCTAAGCCACGCACGGCCTCACGCGCACTGCGTGTCAATCGCAGCCGAAGCAGGAGCGAGCTGTTAATAGTTCCAGTAAATGCAAAGGCCGCCCTGGAAAACTGCGTGAACCTTTCTGACTACTCACAGGTAGGTAGCTACTGCCTGAGACACAAAGGGAAAGAATTAACCTGAAACTGCATATTATAAAACTTATTTTTAAATGATGGTGCTTCATTGAAAAGACTCCCAAAGAATACTGCATTAGAAAGTGAGAGTGAAACCGTGAGGCTGACCACAGGAGTCCCTGGAAATTTCACCAAATGTTGTGTCAAAACTGGGAAACAGAAGAACCGCACCTGATGAAACATTCGATTCATCACTCGAGTCCTCCCCACATACGAAGCTATGTAAAAAGTGTTCCCAGAAGGTAAAGTGAGCAGGAGGGCTGTGAACACACAAAGAGAGAGCCACTTCGTCCACGGACCACAACAAAAGAAAGGCTAATGAGTGCCGACGACACGCTGGAGTCCAGGGCTCTGGGCGCAGCTGGGATGGGGACACTCAGGGTCCCACTGTGCAGATGGGAAACCAGGGTGGAAGCACCAGGGAGCCTGTTCCAGGGTGCAGAGCTAGTGAACGGTGGTTCATACAGGGACAATCCCAGCTGCCAGGCTCTGGGGCTCCTTGGGACAGAATCCTGTTGACTTCACTCTGGGGTGCGAGAGGGGGCAGCACCCCCAAAGGCACCTGGAGAAGTGGTGTTACCCTCTATCCCCTGTCCCCGGCATTACCCTCCATGCCCCTGTCCTCGGCGTTACCCTCCGTCCCCCTGTCCCTGGTGTTACCCTACGTCCGCTGTCCCCAGTGTTGCTCACATCCTCCTCACCTCCAGGCCCCTCTCCCTATCTTCCCTCATTTTCATGTTCAGCCAAAGCACATCACATGTCTCTTCCCTTTTCAAGAGGCTCAGCTGCACCCAGAGGCATTCCAGCCTATTCGGGATGGGGCACACACCCTGGGGAAATGCCAGCACAGGGCCGGATGGGCCTGAGACCCTCTCACGGTCGCCCAGGAAGAATGGAACAGCCCACGGTCATGCTGATTGTCAGGCAGGATGAAAACTTCTGTGTCCGAAATGTTCTTTTCACTGGAACTGTTCGGACCATTCGTGAATGAATCAGTTAAATACCAGCAAGGGCCATTCCCACTTATTCTCTGGCTACAGTTTTCCACCCACCAGCACCCACACTCCTAGGAATGATCCCTAACGCAGAATCAGCGCCTTGTGCCTTTAGGAAAACCTCTTTCTCTCCAGCTTTGTCCTCCTTCCACAAAAGGTGCCTCTGACTGCCTCACTCGCCGTATCAGGATTTCAATCAGCTACGGAGGAAAATCTGCGTGGGGCTCAGAGGTGGGTGGTCCCTGCATGGGCAGCAGGTCTCTGACATCTCCGAGGAGCCTGGCCCAGGCCTGCCTCACATGCCAGGACTCTGCCTTCTGGCCCTGGGCCCCTGAAGCTGCTTTCCCTCCAGGTGTCATGCCCCAGGCAAGAAGGCTGGACAATGGCCCAGGGCTGCTGTGGGTCGGAAAAGCCTCCTGACACCTCCATTTCCAGGACTCCCCATCAGGATCCCAGCATCTGGACCTGTGTCACCAGCCACTCCGCCGTGCAAGAGAATTGGATTTTCAGCTGGGTGTGCTGCTTCCCTAAACAAAGTAGGGTGTTGTTACTGAGGAAAAAGGAAAAAAATTGGCATCTTCTTGGCAACCCCGTGACATCCAGCCACCGGTTCTCACCACCCCAGAGATGTCCATCCAGGGCAGATAGTGTCTTCAACCAAGCGCCACTGACCCAGAAGTGCAGTAATTAGTACACTTTCACCAGAGTCACCCACTCCTTCACCTTTACACCCAAGAAAAACATGTCTGCCAGGCAAATTAGATGTCCAGGCGGTGTAAGGAAACCCCAAGCCTGCTTTAAGCCTCAGACTTTTGAGACCCTTGAGGGCTGTGCACACAAGAGCAAGGCTGCACCCGAAAGCTCAGCTCCTGCCGGACGTCATGGACAGACCACACGGCTCAGCCACATGGACCCTTCCAGGACTTCACGAGAGGGACCTCCGCGGTACATGCAATGATGTGCACTTCGTTCAGCCTTGAACAGACCACGCCCTCGTTACAGGGTCGGTGGTCCACCTCCTGCCCTAAGCCCCCCACCTCACCGAGCGTCTGTGTCTGCATCTGAAATAATTTTGCTGTTTTACCTGGGTACCAAAATGCAGCATCGCGATGTTTAAAGGTCTTTAAATATCAACACTCCGGGTGCAGTCCTTGTCACTTTAATGTGGTCACTCGATGCAGGCCTCACTCACGACTCTGAGGTAGCTCATACCTTTCCCTACCTAACCAAGGAAGAAACGAAGGCATGGAAGGTGCAGCTCCTAAGGAGCAGATTAGGATTCAAACCAGTGATCTTCGTCACACGCTGACCTACCTCTCAGGCTGAGATAACGTTCAAAATTAACCAGGTAGAACAGCGTTCCATAGATCAGCTGGAAATGGTCCTTGTGGATGGGCCTGTGGTTACTCCCTGAAGAACAAGACCATTAGCCCAAAAATCCACCTAGGTCACACTCAAATGCTTACATATCCAATTATTTTTAAAATAACCCAGTGAAGCATCTTCACAACCATTTAGAGCCATATAGATTGTCTGCTTTGCTGACAATCAACCCAAGACCTCTGTCGGCAAAGAGCAAGGTGCCAGGTCCAGAGAAGGTGGGACAGAGACGCAAGCAGGAACCACTCCATCCCTGGGAGCCTCGCTCTGATGGGTCAGTGAGGACATGGTACAGACCGCGGGGCACAGGCAGATGGCAGGCCAGGAGAAGGGGCTGCATTGCCGGGAGGCAGTGCTTTGAGCTCTAATGGATGGAACATTGCTAACCAGCGAAGGTGGAGAAAGGGCACCCATCTGAGAGCATGAAGAGGCAGCAAAGCACAGCCAGCCTCAGGGAACCAGAAGCCACAGGGACATCAGGTTGGGTGCTGCTGTCTGCCGGCCACCGGCTGGGGGACTGTACTGGGCCTGGAGGGACATCCCTGACACTCTCCACCAGATGCCAGGGGCACCCCCAGCCCCAGGTGAGAACCACGGATCCCATGGCGAATGAGGACAGCCTGTGGGAAGTGGGGCTGGGACAGCTCTGTACAGCTTAATAGGAAAGTTGGGTTCTCTGGATAATAGCTGAGATGTATTTTAGAGAAGGAAATGATCCTGTCACGATCCCAGACCTGCCCACAGCTGCAAGCACGTCCTGGGAGTGCGGCTTCTTGCTCTGTCAGCACCAGAGCCCACCGTAGAGCCACACGGGTTCTGCCCGACATTCCCACTTCAGGGAGTCTGGGCAGGTGCAGCTGAAACACCCAGGGGGCAACCCCCACCCCCACTTCTCCAAAGTCCATGCAGAGGCAGACAGAATGAAACACGGCCCCCAAACCTCGGACGTACGGTTCAGCAACACGGCCCACCATAGAGCCACATGGGCTCTGCCCGACACCCCCAATTCACAGAGTCGGGGCAGGTCCAGCTGAAACAGCAGCTGGGGGGCAACCCCCGCCCCCACTTCTCAAAAGTACATGCAGAGGCAGACAGAATAAAACACGGCCCCCGAGCCTCAGACACCAAGTTTGGCATGGGCATCTGTGAAACAAGAACAAAAGTCGCATGGGAAACTGAGCACAAAAATGAAAAAAAAACAGAAGTACAGTGAAGATGGATGAGATGGGGAGGATTGCGAGGAAGTTGAGAAAGGGACTGAGGACCTGAAGGGGCACATAAGGGCTGGACATTCCCGACAAGGTAACAAAAACACCTCTGGATGAGGTGGGACATCATCTTCATTATGGAAATAAAGGGGAAAAGCCTGAAAACATGTTTCCTACCACGAAGCAAAAATCAGACTTCTCCTCTACAACACTGGATTCCAAAAGATGAGGATGTGGCATCCGTGGGGTCTTGAAGGAGAGCTGGCACAAACGTCCCAGAGCTGCCATCTCCAGAAGCAGCTGAAACAGCCTCAGATCCAGCAAACTCTTGTCTTGAAATGTCTATCAGGGTACACCCCCTTAATCAAAGGGGCGCATGGCTGCAGGGGTTGTGGTGTAAGGCGATTTAGAAATCTTACTCCGTGCAGACCCTAAACTTGGGAGGCTGCTGGTCACACCCTGGGAGGACCTCAGTCAGCAGGAATCCCTGTGCTTCCTCTCTGCTCCATCTCTAATGCCAAGAAACATTTTATGCATAAAATTACGTTATTTCCAAATTGTTAAATTGTATATATTAAGTCCATAAAGATACCAAGAAAATGTATAGAAACATTGATGACTTCACGGTGGTATTATAATTAATTTTTAAACAAAACATGTCTAAATTTTCCAGACTGAAAAAATACTCTTTTTAGCAAGAAAGGTGCTTTAAAAGTCACCATAAACAATTATATATCCATCCTACGAATGCGGTCTTAAAATAAAAAGTGAAGAGCAAAAACAGCAGAAGGAAGTGCATGAATATGTTGACAACGTTTATCTCTGAATGGGGGGGGGCTCTTTTGCCTTCCATTTCCCTATGTTTGAAGTGTCACTTCTGTAATGTAATAATAGAGCAGACACAATAGTTGAGGAAACACTGCTGCCCACTAGGACATAAACCAATTCTCCTCCAAAATGCTGCGACCCCAACCTCTGATTTTATCTTTTAAATCAGCTAGGTTTTCTCCCCTAAAAAGAAACATATTGTATCATTACTCTTTAAAGTTAGGTGACTTAACAGGCATACAGACTTAAACACCTTCTGGAAAGGTGATGTGTAAATTTTAACTAAGATTTGTTTTGTTCTGAAAAGAGCAGGGGCACGTTCCCAGGTGAGGGGACTCCAGGAAACACTGGCTGTGTCCGATGGGCCCTCACCTGGAGAAACAAGCACTGGACGCCTCCACCCTCCACCCGGACTCAGCAGGAAAGGGGTGCAGAGCTGAAGACAGACTCGTCTATAAAAACCCCAAGGGCTGTTTCCAGGAGCTACTCACTGCCCCGTGCCGCCGCACCCTGCCCCCCTGTGCAGGTACCGGAGCTGCTGTCCAGCCTTCCCCAGGCTCTCCACGCCTCCTTCCACCCCACGCCAACCTGCACCACCCAACTCCCCCTGTCTCTTACTGACCACCGGCCTCAACTCCCGCATAGCCTGGAAACTGCAAAGCTGCCTGGCAGCAGGAGGGGATGGGCAGTGAACGCACCAGCCAGGTGGCACCTGCTCCCACCAGACTGCAGGGTCCCAGCGCCTGCCTCATGGAGCCATTGTTATGCACAAGTACAGTGGGAAATCAATGGAGCTTTAGCTTTACTTTGGTGCTAAATTAACTTTATAACACTTGGTTGTAACATACATTAATTTTTACAGCAATTACTAAAATAACAACTCATAATGCATTCATTTACCATATTCAGAAAAGCAACTGAAAAACCAAACACACAGCAGAATTTTATAGCACTGTAGTAGTTTTTGTTAGGCTGTCAAATTATTTTAAGCTCAAAATTAAAGTAATTAAATCTGTGACTCTCAACTGGGGGAGGTGGGCACACACAGAGAGGGGAAGTTAAAATCCTTTTTTTCTTCCAAACCTCACACAGACCCACTCGGCTGGTCATTTCCATTGCTGGAATTATGTCCTGTTCCTTAGGTTCAAAACAACTGCCTTCATGCCTATTAAAAATAATGTTTCTTCCTTTCCTGAGTGATTGTGAAATGAGCCATGGTGGCAAGGTAGGCATGAACAGAGGGAAACTGAATCCATGTCCACATTTGATGGTGGGCAAGAACAGAAGGAAATTGGGTCCACATCCACATTTGATGATGGCTGAGAACAGAAGGTAACCAAGTCCACATCTATATTTGATGGTGGGCAAGAACAGAGGGAAACTGAATCCGTGTCCACATTTGATGGTGGGCAAGAACAGAGGGAAAGTGTGTCCAAGTCCACATTTGACGGCTAGCAAGAACAGGGGTAAGCTGGGTCCACGTCCACATTTGATGGTGGGAGAGAACGGGGGAAACTGGGTCCACGTCCACATTTGATGATGGGCGACAACATGGGGAAACTGGGTCCACGTCCACATTTGATGATGGGCGACAACATGGGGAAACCAGGTCCACGTCCACATTTGATGATGGGCGAGACCATGGGGAAACCAGGTCCACGTCCACATTTCATGGTGGGAGATAACAGGGAAAAACTCGGTCCACGTACACATTTGATGGTGGCTTTTAATGCACTGCAGCCTGTGTCCCCTTGACCTTCACGAATTTTCAGGTAGTAAGAAAGCAATTTTCTGATTGGAAAGGAGAAAACTAAGTGGCTGCAAAATAATATAATTTTCTTAAAGCAAAACAACAGAGAACCAACTTTGACTTTTTCCACATTACCCAGTAATTCTAAGACTCAGGGTTTTGTCATGTTACAGCAAATGCTGTTCATTAGGGGGCAATTGGAAGTCAGAACAGTGTGTGCTATTCAAATTCTCAATGAATAATTAACTCAAATGGGTTCAGCGTGCTATAAAATGAAATTAATTTGTTTTTAGTTGAACCCCAAATCCCCAATCCCTTTCCAAATGATCCTTTATGTATCCTACATAAAGGACAGGGTCTTTCTGGCAGAAAACTATTAAAAGTTTTTATTCGCAGTAAGAGAAGCATGCCTTCTTATTATCAAACAGGTGTATGGCCCCCTTGCGGGGGGGTCAGCCATCACCTGCATCCCCGTGTGTCACCATGTTGCCGCACACCATTAACGCATCAAAACGGAAAAGGAAATGTAAGCAGTGTTTGCCGTTCAAAGTTCACGTCGACAACTCCTTATTATGAAGGCACTTCTGAGCCTTTCCTCCTGCATCTGGGAGCTGCCAGCAACCCAGTTCCAGGAGAGAAAATAGCTCGACACCTCCTGCAGCCCATGGAGTCCTCTTGTTGGGACAAGGTCCCCCCAGGAGAGAGGAGCCCCCAGTAGGGTCCACACTGGAGGTCCTGGGGGTGGGTGGTGCTGGGGAGGCCATGCGGTGAGGGCTGTTCCCTGTTCCCTTCCCCTCAGGAGACAGCTGGCCCAAGGTGACACAGCACCTGATGGGATTTCAGGCTCAGGGCCCATGGGGCCCGGGGCTGTGGACCACACCAGCCCAAAGCCACTGCATGCCCCAGACCGGGGCTGTGGACCACACCAGCCCACGACCGCTGCATGCCCCAGACCAACACGAGAAGAGTGCAGACCAACAACATCTTCGTCTACGGTAGGTGCCACGGTTATGGTTCCTAAGAGAGTCCACAGCCACTTCTAGCAGGTGCCCTCCACTCTTCCTCTGCCCCAGCTGGTCACCCTGCGACAGCCGTGTCTCTAAGAACGGGGTGTGGAGACAGGGGGAAAACACAAAATAAACCACCTGCTACTAGAAACAGCCTCGCTGTCCTCAGGGAGCGGGTCCCGGGGCCAGCCACGCTGTCCTCAAGGAGTCGATCCCGGGGCCAGCCTCGCTGGACTCAGGGAGTCGGTTCCAGGACCCCATGGACACCAAATCCAGGCACATTCAAGCAACACAGGTGGACCTGCCAAACCTGCGTGTACAAAGAGTCGGCCCTCCGACACGCCTTTCACATGGCAGGAACACTGTATTTTCTGCGTGTACAAAGAATCAGCCATCCGACGTGTTTCACGTGGCAGAACACTGTATTTTCTCCCTGAGTTTGATTGAAAAAATCCACCTGTAAGTTGACCCGCAAAGCTCAAGCTTGTGTTGAACAAGAGTCAACTGTATGCAATTGACACTGATTCCTACCAACAATATCCAAATCTTACCATGACCAGCACGATAAACAGAATGAGCAAAATGTAAAAACTAAAGCAGAGTTTTTTCCTGCTAGTTGGCGCACTGCGTATCCCTTGTGGGAAAGACCACACTGGCTGCTGACCAGACTCCACCGGCCTCTTCCCCGTCCTGAGGGCATCTTCCTCCATCCTGACAGCAGCCTGGGCTCACCTCAGTCCCAGGGCGGGGGAAGGCGGTGCACTGTGCACCCTCCCAGCTCTCCTCCACCCCTTCCCTCAGGCTGGCCCAAGAGCAGCCTGGACAGTCAGGTGCTGGCGACACCGAGCTGCCCCTCCTCGGCCCACAGCCTCAGGCCACCTGTCTCATCTGTGACTGAGAAACAGATCTGCAGCTGGAGGTGGGAGGTGGGACACCCTGGGATCTACCCATGGCCAGGCCGAGCTGCTCTGATCACTCAAGCTTCACTTTCATCACTTGCTCTACCAAATAAACTAGAATGAAATATCCCACGTCCTCCTTTCCACACACTCCCAAGCCTCCCATCCCACTTCCCGGCGCTGACCCCATAAGAACACTTTGTGCATCTTCCCAGGTATTTTCTATCCTCCTAAAGCACAGAACCACATTCAGAGTGAATTTTTATTTTTTTTAACAGAAATGGCACCAGGGCAGATGATGTTTTTTTTGTACCATTTCTTTACTTTCTTGGGCATTTTCCACACCAGGACAGATGGGCTCTGCTCTCCTTCCTCCCCGCCCAAAGCTGCCTCACAGCAGCCACACACAGAGCTGTAAACCCTCGCAAGACTGTGGGTGTCTCGGGGTGCCCCACGTCCCCAAAGACCAAGGGCTCACAGATCCACATTGTCCAACAACACTTCAGACATGGCCTCAAGCCTGGGAACCCTGCTGGCCAGCCCAGGCCAGTAACAGAATAGAGGTGTGAGAGGTAACATCTGCACTTCTTAAAAAAAAAAAAAGGCAGATATTCAGTGCCACACTTAAAATGGTCATGGTGGCCAGGCACAGTGGCTCATGTGTGTAATGCCAGCACTTTGGGAGGCCAAGGTTGGCAGATCACTTGAGGTCAGGAGTTCAAGACCAGCTTGGCCAACACGGTGAGACCCCTGTCTCTACTAAAAATACAAAAATTAGCTGGGCATGGTGGCAGGCACCTGTAATCCCAGCTACTCGGGAGGCTGAGACACAAGATTCTCTTGAACCCTGGAAACAGACGTTACAGTGAGCTGAGATTATGCCACTACAATCCTGCCTGGGTGACAGAGCAAGACTCTGTCTCAAAAATAAAAATAATAAATAATAACAAAAGAAAAAAATAGATATGCATTCCTAGTCCCTTGGAGCTGCAGCAACAAAGCTGGTGATATATTTTGGGTGCTTTTAATCAATGTTTTCCATGAGCTACACTGCAAGTCTCAACCTTGACCCTGCTACAGTAATCATCTATTACAAATTAAAACAAGAGCCATAACTCTGTCTCCTACTAAAATATTCTACTTGAGACATGTTAACGGAATACATTTCTTTGGGTGGGAAAATATCCACCAGGGTGGGGAACACACGGCCCACCGATTGTGCTGTGGCCCTAACCACCAAGGACTCATGAATCATCCACAGCAAGGCTGGTGACTCAAAAAGAACACTAAATTGCTCTCTGACATTAATTCTTAAACCTTGAGAAACCAAAGTTCTCTGTAACAAACTCGACAAAGGATGAAGTCAGAAGAAGTCAGCAGAGATGCACCAACTCTTACCTGGGAGAGACACCCCTTGCTAATCACGTCTGGATTAACAGATGTGCTAAAAGCATCTCTTCCAACAGGGACACAGACTGCAAACAGGAATGCCGTGAACACCTTCCCCAGATAACCCAGTCCTGACCCATCCACCCCTCAGGAGGTCCCCGGATAAGTCCAATAAGGAAATGACCCCACAGCAGATTCAGGTGCAGGCAGTGAGGGTAGTGGCGTCAGGGAATTCCACCGTAAACCTTGGCAGCACGCAGGGAGGTGTACCCAGCTGGCCAGGTGAAGTCAAAAGTGCAGGATGATCTGGCCATTCCAAATATGCAGGGCATTCCAATTTTGTTAAAATGAAACCCAGCCTTTGAAAAGGCCCGGACTTCCCACAATGTGTGGTATTTACAGTGTGGAGGGCACTGCAGAGAAGTTATCAGAGGGGTCCTGATGGCAAGATCCACGGAGGCTCTGCCATGTGCCAGGCATGAGACAACTATTTACATAAAACATCTCATTTCACCCTACACAGAGTCCAGAGACTGCTCCACATTTCACCCTACAGAGTCCAGAGACTGCTCCACATTTCACCCTACAGAGTCCACAGACCGCTCCACATTTCACTCTACAGAGTCTACAGACTGCTCCACATTTCACCCTACAGAGTCCACAGACTGCTCCACATTTCACCCTACACAGAGTCCACAGACTGCCCCACATTTCACCCTACAGAGTCCACAGACTGCCCCACATTTCACCCTACAGAGTCCACAGACTGCCCCACATTTCACCCTACAGAGTCCAGACTGCTCCACATTTCACCCTACAGAGTCCACAGACTGCCCCACATTTCGCCCTACAGAGTCCACAGACTGCTCCACATTTCACCCTACACAGAGTCCACAGACTGCTCCACGTTTCACCCTACAGAGTCCACAGACTGCTCCACATTTCACCCTACACAGAGTCCACAGACTGCTCCACATTTCACCCTACACAGATCAACAGACTGCTCCACATTTCACCCTACACAGATCCACAGACTGCTCCACATTTCACCCTACACAGATCCACAGACTGCTCCACATTTCACCCTACACAGATCCACAGGCTGCTTCACATTTCACCCTACACAGATCCACAGACTGCTCCACATTTCACCCTACACAGAGTACAGAGACTGCTTCACAGAATACTACCAAAGGGGACCATCAAATGATCCCCAAGAAGTAATGAGCACCTTAAAAGTAAGAAAGCCAACCTCCTCCCCCTCTCTTAACTCCCTCTCCTCATTTCCGCAGAACCAAAGAAATACGAAGGGCCAGTGATGCCCCACTGAAGAACGCTCTCCTGCTGCTTACACTCTGTACATAGGGAGCACAACACGGCTCCGTGCTGCGTGAGGCTACTATTCTATACTACACTAGTACGATCTGTTTGTTCTATTCTATACTATTCCATTCTCTACGATAGAATACTACAGCTTCATTCTGTACGATAAAATACTGTACTATCTGTTCTATTCTATTCTATTTTCTTCTATACGGAAAGGAGTTAGCCACCTTGCTTTAGGCAGACAGTAAGGGAAGGGTCCCAGAGAGCCTCCAGCCCATGCTTTGTGCAGATAGGGGGACTTGCGCGGGGGGCTCGCCTAAACATGCTCATAGCAGACTAAGGGTCCCCATGCACACGGGGGAATGGGGTGGAACCACCAGAAATGTGCTCCTTAGACAGCGAGCCCAGCCCCATCAGCTTCTATATAAAAGCCCTTGTAGTCAACTGGGAAGGGGGTGACCAGCAACCTGCTCTCAGGACCCCTCTTTTCGCTGAGAGCTTAACTTTTAGCTTAATAAGTTCCACTGCACTCACTCTTCGATGTCCCTGTGCCAGTTTCTTCCTGGTCAGGAGACAAGAACCTGGACCCAGCTGAGCTAAAGAGCAAAACTCCTGCATCAGTGCTACAGAACACTATCCTCTTTGTTCTGTGCCATGCGACTCTACTATTCCACACCACACTACGTAATATTAATACTATGCTGTGTGTTCTAATCTAGACTGTATTATGCTATGCAATACTCCGTCATTAGTTCAACTGTATACT
Source organism: Trachypithecus francoisi (assembly GCF_009764315.1). Taxonomy (NCBI): domain Eukaryota; kingdom Metazoa; phylum Chordata; class Mammalia; order Primates; family Cercopithecidae; genus Trachypithecus; species Trachypithecus francoisi. The sequence continues at coordinate 16,929,840 of NW_022681474.1, read as the reverse complement.
CTACAATACTATCCCACTTGTTCTATTCTAGACCATGTAATACTATTTGTCCTATTGTATGCTATACTACATAATGTTACACTGTTTCTTCTATTCTATGCTACCCTATATAACATTATACTATTTGTTCTATTCTGCGCTACTCTATAGAATTCTATTCTGTGTGTTCCATTCTATACAACACCTTGCATCATTTTACCATGTTCCACGATACAAGAGTAGAGTCAGTTATACTTTCATAATCTCTTTTCCAAGCTCTTACCCAGTAAGAAATGTGATGTTTTACTATGCCTCACATAAATGCACATTTCATGATAATCAATACCATTTCCTATGGTTACAGAATTCTGTCTCTATGATTCTATTGATACGGCTTCTTTGGGCTTTTCTGTAAGTCCTCTGCAGTGTCTGGTTTCCTAGTGAAAAGATGACTAAGGTCCCGATAAGATCCTACAAAACCAGCATTCACACAGGCTCACCTGTGTGCACACTGCTGGACTCCGTGTTGAAGGAGTGACAGGAAGACAGACGGCTGTCGGTGGATGGAAGGCAACAAACACAGAGTAGATTCCAGAACTGAGACATGTACCAAGGCTCTGGCACAGTTGAGGGTCGATCCCAATTCTAGCCTCTCACAGAAAGGCAGAGGAGACTTAGCACAAAGAGCATGGAACTTCGCTTTCATAAAGCAAATGCTTACCATCCACTGTGAGGAGCTCAAGGAGAAATGGCAGTAGGCTCTACTAATAACTACTGCTTTAAAAAATGGAAGGGGGCTGACTCTCTTTTCGGACTCAGCCCGCCTGCACCCAGGTGAAGTAAACAGCCATGTGGCTCACACAAAGCCGGTTTGGTGGTCTCTTCACACAGATGCGCATGTCATTTTGGTGCCGTGACTCGGATCAGGGGACCTCCCTTGGGAGATCAATCCCCTGTCCTCCTGCTCTTTGCTCTGTGAGAAAGATCTACTTACGACCTCTGGTCCCCAGACCAACCAGCCCAAGGAACATCTCACCAATTTTAAATTGGGTAAGCAGCCTCTTTTTATCATCTTCTCCAACCTCTCTCACTATCGCTCGACCTCTTTCTCCTTTCAATCTTTGCGCCACCCTTCAATCTCTCCCTTCTCTTAATTTCAATTCCTTTCATTTTCTGGTAGAGACAAAGGAGACACGTTTTATCCACGAACCCAAAACGCTGGCGCCGGGTCATAAACTGGGGAAGGCAGCCTTCCCTTGGTGTTTAATCATTGCAGGGACGCCTCTCTGATTACTCACCCACGTTTCAGAGGTGTCTGACCACGCTGCACGGACGCCTCCCTTGGTCCTTCACCCTTAGTGGCAAGCCCCGCTTTTCTGGGGGAGGGGCAAGCACCTCGACCCCCTTCTCTCCCTGTCTCTACCCCTTCTCTGCTTTTCTGGGGGAGGGGCAAACATCCCAAACCCTTCTCTCCCTGTTTTTACCCCTTCTCTGCTTTTCTGGGGGAGGGGCAAGAACCCCGACCTCTTAATTTTGCGCCCCAGTCCATTACTTCCACTCCCCGACCCCTTTCCTGTTTTCTGGGGCAAGAACCCCCGAACTCCTTCTGTGTCTCTACTCTCTCTTTTCTCTGGGCTTGCCTCCTTCACTATGGGCAACCTTCCACCCTTCCTTCCTCCTTCTTCTCCCTTAGCCTGTGTTCTCAAGAACTTAAAACCTCTTCAACTCACACCTGACCTAAAACCTAAATGCCTTATTTTCTTCTACGATGCCACTTAACCCCAATACAAATTCAACAGTAGTTCCAAAGAGCCAGAAAATGGCACTTGTGATTTTTCCATCCTACAAGATCTAAGTAATTCTTGTCCTAAAATGGGCAACTGGTCTAAGGTGCCTGACGTCCAGGCATTCTTTTACACATCGGTCCCTCCCTAGTCTCTGTTCCCAATGCAACTCGTCCCAAATCTTCCTTCTTTCCCTCCTGCCTGTCCCCTCAGTCCCAACCCCAAGCTTCGCTGAGTCTTTCCAGTCTTCCTTTTCTACAGACCCATCTGACCTCTGTCCTCCTCGCCAGGCCAAGTTAGGTCCCATTTTTCCTCAGCCTCCACTATAATCCTTTTATCACCTGCCTTCCTCACACCCGGTCTGGCTTACAGTTTCATTCCTCGACTAACCCCTCCCACCTACCCAGCAATTTCCTCTTAAAAAAGTGGCTGGCGCTGAAGGCATAGTCAAGGTTAATGCTCCTTTTTCTTTATCCGACCTCTCCCAAATCAGTTAGTGTTTAGGCTCTTTTTAATCAAATATAAAAACTTAGCCCAGTTCATGGCCTGTTTAGCAGCAACCCTGAGATACTTTTCAGCCCTAGACCCTGAAAGGTCAGAAGGCTGTCTTATTCTTAATATATATTTTATTTTATTACACAATCTGCTCTCGACATTCAATAAACTCCAAAAATTAAATTCTGGCCCTCAAACCCCATAACAGGACTTAATGAACCTCGCCTTCAAGGTGTACAATAATACAGTAGAGACAGCCAAGTACCAACTTCTTTCTAAGTTGCAATTCCTTGTCCCCACTGTGAGACAAACCCCAGCCACATCTCCAGCACACAAGAACTTCCAAATGCCTGAGCCACAGCTGCCAGGGGTTCCTCCAGTACTTCCTCATCCAGGAGCTTGCTACAAGTGCCGGAAATCTGGCCACTGGGCCAAGGAATGCCCGCAGCCGAGGATTCCTCCTAAGCTGTGTCCCATGTGTGTGGGACCCCACTGGAAGTCGGACTGCCCAACTCGCCCAGCAGCCACTCTCAGAGCCCCTGCAGCTCTGGCCCAAGGCTCTCTGACTGACTCCTTCCCACACCTTTTCGGCTTAGCGGCCGAAGATTGACGCTGTCCCGTCGCCTCGGAAGCTTCCTGGACCATCACAGACACTTTGGATAACTCTTACAGTGCAGGGTATACGCCCAGATGGCCTGAAGTAACTGAAGAATCACAAGAAGTGCAAATGCACTGCCCTGCCTTAACTGATGACATTCCACCACAAAAGAAGTGTAAATGACCGATCCTTGCCTTAAGCGATGACATTATCTTGTGAAATTCCTTTTCCTGGCTCATCCTGGCTCAAAAAGCTCCCCCACTGAGCAGCTTGTGACCCCCACTCATGCCCACCAGAGAACAACACCCCTTTGACTGTAATTTTCCTTTACCTACCCAAATCCTATAAAACGGCCCCACCCTTGTCTCCCTTCACTGACTCTCTTTTCGGACTCAGCCCGCCTGCACCCAGGTGAAATAAACAGCCACGTTGCTCAAATAAATAAATAAATAAATAAAACAAATAAATAAATAAAAAATGGAAGGAGAGGGTACATTTTCACATGGGCCATGTGGAAAGTTGGCTGGACCTGTGGCTGGACCTGCCCCTGGACCTGACACTGGACCTGCCGCTGGACCTGCCCCTGGACCTGACGCTGGACCTGTCCCGGGACCTGACGCTGGACCTGCCGCTGGACCTGTCCCGGAACCTGACGCTGGACCTGCAGCTGGACCTGCCACTCTGTCTGCTACTGGACTGCAAACAAATGCTGCAGATTTTTATGGAGAGAAAAGTACAGTGCATCTCAGAGCAGCTGTCCCAGCTCTGGATGAAGCCGGCAGAAAAAGGAAGCAGCAGAGATGCTGGTATCATTCAGTGGGCAGAGTCAATGACCCTCCTCTAAGTCCAGCAAAGCTCAACCTGCATGTCTGCAACTGGAAATACCAATCGTAAGCCAGACCTCCTGGCAAATACCATTGATCCGCTGTAATTCTGTGTGGTGTGTTATGTCCCATGTACAGGAAATCATTCACAAAGCCTTTAACCAGGAAGTACTAACATGACTTTTAATGCAATATAACAGCTTTGCACCCATTTAACATATATTTAACCCCAGTAGTATATTTAAATATATATTTCATATAACATCAGGCATGTTTACCTAATGGCTCGAACTTTCACAATGTCTCTGTCCCTGAGAGGACAGCGGAGGATCCCATGCACTGTCTCCAGGAACATGCCCCTCCCAGAGAGGATTCACAAATCCAATGTGCACATGCATGCATGCACAGACACACGTCTCACACACACATACACATGCACACGCACACCTACATGCAATACATACATTCACACATGCATACACATTCACATAATCACATAATACCAACACATAACACATGCATGCACATACACACAACACTCAAACACACACGCACAAACATACACACAACACTCAAACACACACGCACAAGCATATGCACAACACTCAAACACACACACACAAGCATACGCACAACACTCAAACACACATGCATATACATACACATTCTGACACACATATATATGTAAATGCGTAGACATAACATGCACAAATATACATGTAAAACTATACGCACACGAGCATCCATGGATGCCTACTTGCACATATGTGCAGTCGTGCCTAAACATGTAACACATGCACACACATACATGCAACACAAATACACATGCACACATATACACATGCATGCACATGTACATTACACACAAAGGCACACATACATGCACAACACATATACATGCAATACACACTTTCATACACAGAAATGCAAACACACATACATATATACACCCCTCAAACACCCCATTATTCAATTCTAAACAAGTGGTTTATCCCCCAAATGTACCTTCTCATAATTAATAAGCTCTACTGCACATTTCTTAATACTAAGGTCTCACACACAGCACACACACATTTATACTCCAATAGTGTGAACATATAAATAGAAATAGGCACACGTGCACGAAGACCCTCTTCTGTAAAGGTATTCTCAAACTTGAACTGAACGATTTCTGCTAATTATAGTCAGAGTCAGCAAAGATATATATTTGACCTCGGAATGAATATACTCGTTCTTTTCGTTACCCCTGGCAACAGCAACAATGTAAAACAGAGGTGTGTGATACGATGCCGCTTATTCAATCCCACTTCCTGGGATCGGACCCACTTGTAATAGCGTTCCTGTCTGAGTGATTTCCTTCTGACTCAAATCATGAGATAATTCCTTCCCTTCCTGCTTTCTCTTTCGCAGGCCTTTTCACTACCCTTTCATCATCTCGGAAACTACATCATAGTTGTCAAAATGGAAGGCAAAGAAACAGCCTTAGGAGAGAATCCCACAGTGGAATGGACCCGAGAGAGGAAAAAATATTCTTTTGGAAAATGTACAAAAGGAAAAGTCAAGAGGCCTGGGTTCCCTCTCAAGACAGAAACAGACGTCGGCAAAGCAGGTCGCTCAGCAGTTCAGCTCTGTGTATGAAACAGAGATTCTAGTCCTTGTCCCTGTTTCAAGCTCTGTGTATGAACAGATTCTAGCCCTTGTCCCTGTTTTATGATGTTGCAGTGAAGGAAACAAAACAGACAGAGGGCACAGGCTGGAGAAAAGGATTTTAAAAAGATGACTTTTAAAATGTGCACCTGCTTTTCAAGGGCACAATGAGGACACTTTCAAGTAGATTAAAGCTGATTTATAAGAGACGGGTATAAAGACTCTACAAGGTCATTAGACTTTAGGCTTACAACGAAAACAAATCACATTCTCCTAGAATCGCGAGTCAGGTGTTCCACAAATACTAAGAATAGCCACTGCAACGGGATCCACTATGAGGGGTCAAAACAGAACTCATGAAGCGTGACCGAGAGCTCCTATAATCTGATTTCTAGGAATCTAATCTTAAACATCCTCAGAGCTAGCACATCACAAAAATACAGGGCTCCAAATGCCGTAACACAAGTGCTAACAACACCTAGTTAAAAATGTACGAGGCATTTCAGGCAAAAATCTCAGAATCAGAAGAACACAAGTTTTATAAGTTCTTCAAAAGCTGGTGCTGGTTGAGGCTCTTCTGCAGACTTCAACAAAAGACACGCTAGAATTAGCCATTGATGGTAACCCTGAGGCAACACGCAGTGTTCGGAAAAGCACAAGGCCTGCTCCGGGCTTCAGACCCCTGGGAACTTTCTCTGGACCACATGGAGTGGATGACTTTGAGAACTCAAAATAACCAACAAGCAGTCCATGAACAGAGAAAGAAGACTGCAGCCTCCCTGGGGACCTGGCTCCATGCCTGCCCCCTTTCTTCCGGATACCTTTGTCCTTCCTGGCTCCGTCCTCCCCCTGGAGACGCTCTGGGTTCAGGCCCCTCTCCAGCTGTGTCTTGGTCCATGGCTGGCTGCCCGTGTGAAGCACCAGGCCTTGAGGGCCATCTCCACCTGCTCCCTGCACTTCCCACCCACTTCCGCCGAGACCCCCAAGCTCTGGCTGCTCTCAGGGATCAGGGCACCCAGGCTCCGCTCTCAGGCTCCAACTGGAGTCCTGCCCGCTGGTTTTCAGCAACACTTGGGACTTTCTCCTGGAAACTCTCGGCTCTGGGCTTTAGTGAACTGCGCCATCCAGCTCTTCTCTGGACACTAAGCAGGACCTTTTCTGGGTCTTCCAACCCTTCCTCCATTTCCAAATGTGGGCTTTCCTTTGGCCTCCTCCCTCCAGACATGTGCGCCTCACACTCTGGCTACTTGACCTGCACTTCTACCTAAGAGGCTCCCAAATGCACCCTGCTCCAGATTTTCCCCAAGCCTCCTCCTGTATTTCCAAACTCGCAGCTTGCAGTGGTGTCTCTAAGTATCTCCGAGTCAGATCCACACTTGCTTCTCCTCCTGATTTCCGGCAAAGCGCAATGCCAACCACGGGGTGCAGACTCGCAGCTTCATCCGCCTTCCTGCACTCCCTCTTCCTCTCCTGACCCAGGCACCGAATCCCTCAGCTCACTGGCTGCCTTCTCTCCTCCTCTCGCCAGGGCGAGTGCCCTGTAGGAGACTGCTCTGTGTCCCGTCCCCACCCCCCCCCCCCCCCCCCGCCCCGCATGCCGCACATCAGAGGCGCGATTCTCTCCGAAACCCTCAGTGGCTCCCTAGTATCCGACAGGTAAGGACTTCCACATTCTGGCCCCAATCTAACTTTCTGGCCTCAGATATGCACATGTATATTTTATCTATGCAAAGAGAGTACAGGCCTCACACTGCTCTCGTTCCTGGGCTCCTAGCTCCTCCTGAAGGCGCTCTATGAGGTACCTATGCACTTTCCAAACACTAACTGAATTTGCACTTGGAGAACACTTACTTGAGAATTCGTGGCATTGCTGGATAACGTGGACAAAGTGAGAACTACACAGATGTGTGGATGCTGCCTTGCCCAGACCTCACTTACCCAGACACTCCCAGATGCTCAAGGTGACCAGCCCCATTGGCGCACAGACAGGCTCAGGCTGCACCCCCACAGCTGGGCCCCGTGAGCTGAACTATAATCATGAAGCAGCTGTTTGCTCCTAAATCTGTTTATGCCGGTGTACTTGTTACACATTACTGAAACCAATAAAGTATGACTCCAAAGAGACAATAATTGTATGAAAACTAAGTTGGATGCCTTTCAAAGACTTCATAGAGGGGAAATTTTTTTTCATTTTAAACTTTTCTAAATTGCTATCAAATTAGGTATGGGCAAAAAATAAACACAGTGTCTGAGGAAATAATTTTTAAAGGTTTCAAATCTAACATATCTTGTTTCTCTTGTGTTGCCTGCCCATTCTCTTCTAGAAGAATCAAAACTGTGGCAGGCCTGCGATGGCTGTGGTTGAGGAAAGAGGCCACACCCACAGCCAGCAGAACCACACTCAGCAGCAGCCTAGCCCCGCGTGGAAGAGGCGTGAACATTCTTGGGAGAGGTGGATGTGCACTAACCGTTCCCAGCTCTGATCTCTTTGATTCACTGCATATGGTGATTGGTTTTATCTGAACATCAGACAAAAGTGTATCTAAGCCCAGGAAAGACTCTAAACACTCTGGACCCTGCTGGGGCAGATGGTGACCATGACCCAGTGATACCACTCTCCAGTGGGCAGCCAGCCCAGTCTCCTAATCGTAAAGGACATTCATAGCAACACTAGGAAAAAGAAACGCTACTGTTCTGACCCGGAAAACAGAAATTTAAAACATTAAATATACATGTTCTAACTAAGAGGCAGATGGACCGGGCGCGGTGGCTCACGCCTGTAATCCCAATCCCTTGTAAGGTCGAGGTGGATGGATCATTTGAGGTCAGGAATTCGAGACCAACCTGGCCAACATGGTGAAACCTCATCTCTACTAAAAATACAAAAATTACCCGGATGTGTTGGCGGGCACCTGTCATCCCAGCTACTTAGGAGGCTGAGGCAGAAGAATTGCTTGAACCTGGGAGGTGGAGGTTGCAGTGAGCTGAGATCGCGCCACCGCACTCCAGCCTGGGCAACACCTTCTCAAAAAAAGTAAAATAAAATAAAATAAAAGGCAGACAAACAAAAGGAGATTTCCTCTGATCTTAAAAACAGAAGTATTTGTTTCACAGCCTGGATAATTGAAGATCTGCATAGAAATCACCTTGGGCCCCGCCCTCCCTCACAACAGACTGGGATAGAGGGAAGGAGGGCAGGAGGTGGGCCCCTTGTTCACGAGAGGCTCCTCCTGTCCCGTCCCCTTCCTCAGGAGGGCGGCCTGCCCAGCGCAGGCTCCGTTCTCCTGAGGTAAGACCCCGGCGTCTCTACAGGAACACCCACCTCCCTTCCCTGCAATCCACTCCAGCTGCTCACGGCCAGTCAAGGGGGGCGCTCTTCAGAGAGGAACAAACGGCTTCGGGGAGAGCCTGAACTCCCACATCCCAGGTGTGGTTTGCCAGGGAGCACAGAAGAAGGATGCAGGTCCCGAGAAGGAGGAGTCGCAGGAGGACGACGAGAGAGACAAGAAGACAAGAGAGGCCGCCCAGCAGCGGGCTGAGCGCAGGATCTGGCTGAGGCCTCCTGGGGAGGGGCAGAGGCAAACGTGCTGCTGCTTCTAGGCTGCTCGGGAGGATACAAGCTCAGAAGGGGCTGCAAGGCAGAACTCCCTGAGGAGCAGTCATGTGGATGCCCCGCCTCTCACACGGCACACACTGACAACATGCAGCTTACAAACAACACAACACGCATGTACAATGCGCTTATACAACACTCACAACACACAATGCACACAAACACACACAACCTATACAACACATACCCAATACATGCAACTCATAACACAACATGCATTTCTAACACACTCACGCAACACATAACCAATACATGCAACTCACAACACATGTACATACAACACACTCATGCACACATACATCGCACGTAACTTACATACAATACAACACGCACCTACCATGCACTCGTACAGCACTCATACATACACAACACACAACTCATATACAACATGCACATGCAACACATTCATACAACACACACACAATACATGCAACTCACAACACAACATACACATACAACACACTCATGCAACATATAACACATACAACATACACACAACACATGCAACTCACGCACAACACAACATGCATGTACAACACACTCATACAACACACAACACTCATACAACACACAACACTCATACAACACACACACAATACATGCAACTCATGTTCAACACAACATGCACGTACAACACACACAACACACGCAACTCAATGCAACATTCACGTACAACACACTCATACAACACAACACTCATACAACACAACACACTCATACAACACATACAACACATGCAACTCACAGACACACGTACGACACACTCATACAACACATACAACACATGCAACTCACGCACAACACAACATGCATGTACAACACACTCATGCAACATATAACACATACAACATACACACAACACATGCAACTCAACACAAATACATGTAGAATGCACTCACAACACACAACACTCATACAACACACAACACATGCAACTCACAGACACACGTACGACACACTCATACAACACACAACACTCATACAATCAATGCAGCTGAACACAATATACACACACAACACACATACAACCCATGCAACTCATATACAACACAACACACTCATACAACACATTCATACAACACACACTGTACAGATTCTAAGTATGAAATACAGGCCGGGCGCGGTGGCTCAAGCCTGTAATCCCAGCGCTTTGGGAGGCCGAGACGGGCGGATCACGAGGTCAGGAGATCGAGACCATCCTGGATAACACGGTGAAACCCCGTCTCTACTAAAAATACAAAAAAAAAACTAGCCGAGCGAGGTGGCGGGCGCCTGTAGTCCCAGCTATTCGGGAGGCTGAGGCAGGAGAATGGCGTAAACCCGGGAGGTGGAGCTTGCAGTGAGCTGAGATCTGGCCACTGCACTCCAGTCCCGGCGACAGAGCGAGACTCCGTCTCAAAAAAAAAAAAAAAAAAAGAAATACAAAACAGTACACGCACGGTTTCTAAAGTATGATGAAAGCTTTTTTCAAAAAGGTCGTCCAACATCCAAACTGGTACCATGTCCTCATTTTCAGCTGCTGTTCAGATTCAAGCATTTTTATCATCCGCTCTATGAATTATAATAATACAGCATACACCCATTTTTCATTTTACACCCACTTTGGTGTGGGGTGCTCCAAAACAGGGGCCAGGAGCCTCAGAGTCGTCCCTCGGAACAAAAGACAACCCACACTCAGAGGCCAGGAAGGGAACTCGGGGGGCGACACACACTCTCTCATCTGCAGAGCTCTGCTTCAATTACTTCACACGGAACCGGGGCTGGAACGGGGTTGGTGAGGTACAGACATGGCAAATTGAGACGAAACTGGCAGGTGGAGAAAGATCGGCCAAAATCCAGGGAAAAATGCTGAACATTTTCCACAAGTAGTTCACACAACAGATGATACGCGGGCTACTGCAAGTTTATTGAGAGGGGTCTTGCTCCAAAGAAAAAGTTCTCTCCCAAGGTTATCGAAGATTCACAGCAGACACCTGCCCCCAACACACCATCTGCTGAGGGCCTATGCGTCAAAAAGACGATAAGGCAGAAATAACAGTGCAGGTGGAGGAGAGCGGGAGGGGACCGAGAACTCGGAACCAAGTGAAGTGATGGGCGGACACTGAATGCCTGACTCCAGGGTTGTCAACTCAGAAAACAAGTCTGTTTAAGTCCGTAGTAACAGTGTTAGTGCTTTCACTGAACCTGCACTCAACACTGGAGAACCTCCCTGTGTTATGAAGACGATCTGAAAAATAACATGAATTCACAATGGAGAGTGATGATTCAGCCACAGAAAATAAAACTGATAGAATCCACTGCAAGTCACACTGTGTCTTTCTTTAAGGTTGGTTTATGGTGCAGAAAAGAGGCAGCTTGAGATCTAAAATACTTAAACTGACAGACACCTTGTTTCCCTGAATTCTCACAACCGTGGCACCAGCTAGGGTAAGACAGAGTGGCTTTCAGAGCTTCCAGAGCAGCAGAACAGATCAATCATAAATATGCAAAAGTCACCTGAAAACAGAATTAATATTCCACGTTTTCGCTTAAACTAGTCATATGATTTCCAATAAGTGGGAAACGTTCACACCAATTTTTATAAGGAAGTTCAATGTGAACACATAGTACAGAACACTATCTTCGTTTCGGAATTTATTGATTTAATATGACAATTTCAATTGTCTTTAGGGATTCCTGATATTGGATGCTCATCTTTATTAATAATGAGCTACCCATTTTCCGACTGAGGAAAGGGAAAGTTGTCACTGCCTAACAGCAATACTCAAAACAGCCTTATGAAAGGAAAAGGTATATCTGTGTGCACACACATGCATACACATACCTAAACATGCACACAAGCGTGTGCATATGTGCACACACAAATACACGTGTATGCAAGTGCACACGTGCATGCACATGTACACATGTGTGCATACATACATATGCATGCACACATATGCACATACATGCACACACGCATATACGCACATACACAAACACATATACACACGTACGCATGACACATACATGCATATACACCTGCACATGGACGCGTACACACACATACACACATGCACACACATGCATGTGTACATGCATACGTAGGTATCATCTCAGGTATGTGGATTCAAAATTCTGATGCAAACAAGAATAATCACAAAACAAGGTAGGGTGTCAACAAGTGAGAAGTGAGATGGAAGTTCTGGAATGTTCCAGAGACGATATGGGGAAGGTCCACACAGCACATAAACATCTTACCCGTTTTAAACGTGACCATTCCTGCCAACATCGGCCTGGATTAAGATGATTTCATTGACATAAGGAACAGAAAATATAAAACTTGTTCTAATGAGATTCTCTAACCATTAGATTATTTTCACAATGATAAGTAATCACTAAATAACTTTCTCTCAAGGGTCTAAAAATAAAAATAAGATAACAAAAGAAAGTCACAGTCCTGACAGGTTTATCATGCAAATGACAGCTGTGAAAATAAAGCATGTTTTTGAGGCTATGCCCTCCTCAAATATCCTTTATGGAATTTTGTACCGGTAATGGCTGGTAATTAATTGTTATACCAGGTGGAAAAGTATATCATTTGGGGTACATGAAGTAAACATGTAAAGAGAAATGACCACACACACCCGAAAAAAGGTCTCATTTCACAACTGTTTCCTACGTTAGATTTGCTTAATTTACTTCATGAGGTGCCTCGAGGAGAGAAAGCAGAGCTGGGATCTGCCCCGAGGCTGCTTCGGGAAGAGCTGGATGGGCACCAAGCCCCTCAGATGAGCTGCGTGGCTATGACCCCATCACTACGGCTCCCCAAGCCTGTGTCCCTGTGTGTCACGCAAACCCCTGCCACAAAGATGACACACGCCACACGCCTGACACAGGCTCAGCACACAGGGAGTGATCAGTAAGTGGTGACTAGAGAGAAGTGACGGCCTTCAGCGTGGACGGAGAAAACAGGTCACAGACTCACAGAGGAAATGTCACAGATCCACAGACGGAGAAAACACCACAGACTCATGGACGAAGGAAACAGACCAAAGACGCACGGAGGGAAGAAAAGCACCACAGACGCACGGAGGGAGGAAAAGCGCCACAGACGCACACATGGAGAAAACACCACAGACGCACGGACGAAGGAAACGCCACTGAGGCGCGGACGGAAGAAATGCCGCAGACGCATGGATGGAGGAAACGCGACAGAGGCACACTTGGAGAAAACAGGCCAGATACCCACGAATGGAGGAAACGCGCCACTGAGGCACGCACGGAGAAAATACGCCACAGACGCACCACGGGAGGAAATGCCACAGACGCACGAACAGAGGAAACAAGGCAGAGACGCGCACACACCAGTGTGGAACATGGGACAGGAACGTCCCGGCCATGCACCGTCCACTCCCACTAGGGACTTCCCACCCCAGAGCACTCAGGATGGCTGTGGAGCTCCTTCCATCCACCCCAGAGGTGAAGCTGGGGAGCCAGAGATGAGCAGGTTCACGCCCATCAAATGCGGCTGCAATCCCTGTAGTAACTGGAGGTCACCATTAAACAGAAGGGCACCTCACTTGGAATAAAAGCACTCTGCATAAAATAACTCAAGATTGGCCGGAGACTGCTTAGAAACCATCACAATCATTCTTGGTGGTGACAGTGAAGCTTCAAGAGTGGTCACTTTTCCTGTCGAAACGCCACAGAGGTGATTCCTGGAACTCATTTCGAATATTTCTTTCCTGGAAACCACACAACCAAGAGTTTAATAATGCCATCTCTTGACCAGAAAGATTCAGATTTCTGATGAAACTAAACCCTGGCCAGCCTCCTGATTCTAGAAGACGCTGTACAGAAAAACTAACTCAAAGGGGTTGCATTTCTTTTGTCATCCATGACACATAAAAAAAATTTTAATATACAAAAAATGTAGGAATTGTACAGTGACTACCCATGTATCTACCCCCTGGATCACAGATTAGATGTTAAATGTAAAGTTCTAAAGGTTCCCACGCTAAGGAAATGTGCAGTGTAAACCTCTACCTGGTTAGAACCAAGGGGAATGGATGAGCTTTCCCCGGCCTTGCTGCTCAGCTGGGAGGGGCTGCCACAGCTCAGCCACCCCACCCAGAGCACCCAGGATGGCTGTGGAGTTCCTGCCACCCACTCCAGAGGTGAGGCTGGATCCCCAATCGTGGTGGTTAAGAGTGAGCCAGCCGGGCGCGGTGGCTCAAACTGGAATCCAGCACTTTGGAGGCCGTGATGGGCGGATCACGAGGTCAAGAGATCGAGATCATCCTGGCTAACATGGTGAAACTCCATTTCCACTAAAAAAAAAATATAAAAAACTAGCCTGGCGAGGTGGCGGGCGCCTGTAGTCCCAACTACTTGGGAGGCTGAGGCAGGAGAATGGCATAAACCCAGAAGGCGGAGCTTACAGTGAGCTGAGATCTGGCCACCACACTCCAGCCTGGGCAACACAGCGAGCCTCCGTCTCAAAAAACAAAACAAAACAAAACAAAAGAGTGAGCCAGCCTTTAGAGGCCATGTGGTCTATACTTGAATAGAAAATGTTCCAGGAAACCAAAGATTCCAATGCTTATGAATGAAGCATTCTTCATTCTTGATGAAGAAATGATGAATTCTTAACCATTTGAACCCAGGCTCCTCATCTATAAAAGAGAACAATGCTCTCCTGGAAAGCATTTCAGAAGGACGAAAAAGGATCCACATGAGAGCAGCTGAAAAACACAGGCACCTGCAATTATAAGATTTTTCTATATCTTTGTTTTAAGGAATGTCAGCATTCTAAATATTGCACTTCATTCCACATCACCTTTCAGGAGCAAATCATAACGATCAAAACTATCAGCAGAATCCCTACCAGCTCAGTCACCGCGTGCTTCTTCTCCCTGCATGAGAATTCCTGCAGAACGATGGGACCATCCAAGAATGGCTCCCTGCCATCATGTGCCCATATGCCTTCCCCAGGGAGCTATTCCTGTACTCATGGGGCATGGGAAACCTGTATAACGCCACCAGAAAGTCCTTGTTTGACTTACACACTTCCCAGAAGGGCTGATTTTATCCAGAATCCGAACTGTGTCAAACACTAAACCTAAGAAATCATCAAGAAACCAAGGAAATGTAAGGCCATCTCCTGCCCTGGGTGCATGGCTACTAGGGAAGAAAGAGAAAATGACACATGAAAGGAAACTTTTAAGATATTCAGACCATCACTGGATGATTCCAGGAACCCATTACAGATCATTGCTGTTCCTAATAACAGGAAAGAAATTCTAAAATTCCAACAGGCATGGTGAGTCCCTCACTTGCATGAAATCAAAATAATGCATTACTATCTTCAAAAGGACAAAAGAAAAACTCTACTTCCTCTTCAGATTAATTTGTGTACAAATAACTTAAGTGAGAAAATCTTAACGTCTGGACTGTGATATCAATAGCAAAATAACCCCAAGCTTCCCAATTAAAAGATATAGACGGGCTGAGTGGATTTAAAACAAGAAAAACCAACTATATGCTGCCTACAAAAAACTCACTTCAGCCGTAAAGACACACATAGACTAAATGTGAAGGGATGGAAAAACATGTTCCACATTAATGGAACTCAAAAGTGAGCAAGAGTAGCTATTTATTTCAGACCAATCACAATTTAAGTCAAAAACTGTAAAAAGGAGACAAAAAGGTAATTATGTAATAAAGAGATCAACATAGCAAGAGGATATAACAATTAGGAGTATATGTGCACCCAACAGAAAAGCACCCAGATATATAAAGCAAATATTAGTAGATCTAAATAGAGAGAGAGGTCTGGCGTGGTGCCACACGCCTGTAATCCCAGCACTTTGGGGGGTGGAGGCAGGTGGATCACCTGAGGTCAGCAGTTCAAGACCAGCCTGGCCAACATGGTGAAACCCTGTCTCTACTAACACAAAAAATGAGCCCAGCATGGTGGCACATGCCTGTAATCCCAGCTACTTGGGAGGCTGAGGCAGGAGAATCACTTGAACTCGGGAGGTGGAGGTTGCAATGAGTTGAGATTGCACCTCTGCACTCCAGCCTAGGCAACAAGAGCAAAACTCCATCTCAAATATATATATACACACATATATATACACACACACAAACACACACACACATATATATATAGAGAGAGAGAGAGAGTGAGAGGGAGAGACCAACACAACAATAGTAGGGGTTTCAAAACCCCACTGTCAACACTGGAGATCATCTAGACAGAAAATAACAACAAAATATCAAGTTGAAAGTGCAGTGTAGACCAAATGGACCTAACAGACATTTACAGAACATTTCATCCAACAGATACAAAATGCACATTCTTCTCCTCAGCACATGGAACATTCTCTAGAATCAACCACATGCTAGGCTACAAAAGAAGTCTCAATACATTTTTTTAAAATTGAAATAACATCCAGGATATTCTCAGACTGTAACAGAATAAAGCTATATATCAACAACAAGGAACAGTACTTCTCAAAAGAAGACATTTATGCAGCCAATAGACACATGAAAAAATGCTCATAATCACTCGCCATCAGAGAAATTCAAATCAAAACCACAATGAGATACCATCTCACACCAGTTAGAATGGCGATCATTAAAAAGTCAGGAAACAACAGGTGCTGGAGAGGATGTGGAGAAATAGGAACACATTTACACTGTAGGTGGGACTGTCAACTAGTTCAACCATTGTGGAAGACAGTGTGGCGATTCCTCAAGGATCTAGAACTAGAAATACCATTTGACCCAGCAATCCTATTTCTGGGTATATACCCAAGGATTATAAATCATGCTGCTATAAAGACACATGCACATGTATGCTTATTGTGGCACTATTCACAATAGCAAAGACTTGGAACCAACCCAAATGTCTATCAATGACAGACTGGATTAAGAAAATGTGGCACATATACACCATGGCATACTATACAGCCATAAAAAAGGATGAGTTCATGTCCTTTGTAGGGACATGGATGCAGCTGGAAACCATCATTCTCAGCAAACTATCACAAGGACAGAAAACCAAACACCGCATGTTCTCACTCATAGGTGGGAAATGAATAGTGAGATCACTTGGACACAGGAAGGGGAACATCACACACCGGGGCCTGTTGTGTGAAGGGAGGGGGAAAGGATAGCATTACGAGATATACCTAATGTAAATGACGAGTTAATGGGTGCAGCACGCCAACTTGGAACATGTATACATATGTAGCAAACCTGCACAATGTGCGCATGTACCCTAGAACATAAAGTTTAATAAACAAACAAACAAACAGAAAACAAATCAACAACAAGGAGAACTTTCAAAACTGTATAAATACATAGAAATTAAACAATGTGCTCTTGAATAGCCAATGGGTCAATGAAGATATTAAGAAGGAAATTAAAAAACTTCTTGAAATAATTGAAAACAGAAACACAACATATCAACGCCTATGGTATACAGCAAAAACAGTATTAAGAGGAAAGTTTATAACAATAAACTCCTACATTTAAAAAACAGATTTAAAATAAACAACCTAACAACGAACTGCAATGAGCTAGAAGAGCAAGAACAAATCAAATCCAAAAGTGGTAGAAGAAAAGAAATAACAAAGATCAAAGAGGAAGTAAATCATATTGAAACTAACAAATATGAAAGATGAAGAAAAAAATGTTGGTTTTTTGAAAAGATAAATAAAATAGTCAAACCATTAGCTACACCAAGAAAAAAAAGAAATTCCAAATAAATAAAATTAGAAACAGAAAAGGAGAATTACAGTTGGTACCACAGAAGTACAAGGGATCATTAGAGACTATTTTTAACAACTGTATGTCAACAGATTGGAAAACCTAG
Organism: Trachypithecus francoisi; assembly: GCF_009764315.1. NCBI lineage: Eukaryota > Metazoa > Chordata > Mammalia > Primates > Cercopithecidae > Trachypithecus > Trachypithecus francoisi. The sequence goes on along the minus strand of NW_022681474.1, from coordinate 16,912,034 downwards.
AGGAAATGGATCAATTCCTGGACATGTACAACTTACCACGATGGAACCAAGAAGAAACGAAAATCCTAAACAGACCAATAATGAGTAACATGTATGACTATGTAATAATAAAAAGTCTCCCAACAAAGAAAAGCCCAGAACTAGGTGGCTTCACAGCTGAATTCCACACATTTTTATTTCAATTCTTCTCAAACTATTCCAAAAATATTGAAGAGGAGGGAATTCTGCCAAGTTCATTCTTCAAGATCACCATTACCCTGATACCAAAATAAGACAAGGACACAATAAAAAGAGAAAACTATACGTCACTACCCCTGATGAACACAGATGCAAAAATCCTCAACAAAATACTAACAAACTGAATCCAACAGGAAATCAAAAAGATTATACACCATGATCAAATGGGATTTACCCCAGGATGCAAGGATTGCTCAATAAACACAAATCAATAGACACACTACATCACATCAACAGAATTAAGGACAAAACCATATCATTTCGATAGATACCAAAAAAGCTTTTGATAAAATCCAACGCTGCTTCATGATAAAAAGTCTCAACAAATTAGGCACTGAAGGAAACATACCTCAACACAATAAAGGCTATATGTGACAAACCCACAGCTAACATAATGGTGAATGGGGAAACACTAAGAGCTTTTTCTCTGAGATCTGTAACAAGACAAGGACGCCCACTTGTGCCACTCCTATCCAACACAGCACTGAACGTCCTAGTCAAGAGCAGTTAGGCAAGAGAAAGAAATCAAGGGCACCCAAAGTGGAAAGGAGGAACTCTAATTGCCTGCTTTCAGACAATATGCTCTTATATATTTAAAAAAAAAAAAAAAAAGACTCCAGCAAAAATCCCTTTGAACCGATAAACAAATTCAGTAAATTTGCAGAATACAAAATAAACATATAAAACTCAGTAACATTTCTATAGACTAACAATGAGCCAGTGGAAAAAGAAATCAAGAAAGCAATCCAATTTAGCTACAAAAATATCAAATAAAACTAAAAATACCTCAGAAGAAGTCTAACCAATAGGGTCAAAGATCTCTATGAGGAAAATGATATTCTACCCTCTGAAGGTAGAACAGTGGAATCTAGAGACAGGAAAGGGCGGCGGGAGGGCAGGAAGGGAGAGGTTGGCTAATGGATCCAAAATTACATCTAGATAGTAAAAATGAGGTTTAGTGTGCTATAGCCTTGTAGGGTGACTATAGTTTATAATTTATTGTATATTTTCAAGCAGCTAGAAGAGAGGATTTTAAATATTCCCAGCATTCAGAAATCACAAATGTTTGAGAAGATGGACATGCTAATTACCCTCATTTGCTAATTATGCATGATAAACATGTATTGAAATATCACACTGTATCCCATGTATATGTACCATAACGTGTCCATTAAAAATAATAGTTGTTAAAAACCCAAGGGCCATTTCTCATTTGTCCTATGTCAGTCCATTGGTGGAGACCTAGCCATTTGCAAGTAAGACTATAGTCACTTGAGCTGAAAGCAAATGAATCGTCACAAAAACTACCACTGGCACCAAGTCTTCTTTGCAGAATTTCCTGCCCACAGCACTGCCACAGTCACTGTGGGCAGGAAAGACACACTAGCAACCAAGTTTCAACCCCAGCACAGTAGATGCTTTTATTTCTCTGGTTTGGAATAAGTGTGTGTTCATAACTTACATTTACTCCAACTGTCCCCTTGCTTAAATAGTTCCTTAAGGATGACTTCCTGTTACTAAACTCCAACAGCTTCTGAGCATCCATTATATTCTCCAAAGTCAATAAAAAGAGAAAATGTGTTGAAAGCCTGATAATGTTCACTTAAGAATCCAGCACGATGTACCGCTTGAAATGACCACCGCCCCTTGTTCCTTCACATGACTTTTAAAGTAACCCCAGTTATTACACATAATTGAAGCCATAATTTCTGCAATACCATTAGGTCCACAGAGGGTGGGGCCTGGGGACTTCAAAGTCTGTCTCTGAATTTTTTTTAAAAAAGGAAATCTTATGAGAGTAGGTAATGAAAATAAATATTCACACAACTCGAAACAGGGGATGGTGACACATAAAGCTGCAGCCTGGCACAGGTGTCCAGCCAGTGAGGGTGGGGACACAGACTCGTACGGTCCCCACAATCCCCCAGAAGTGCCACAGATATGTGGGTGACCTGAGACAGAGCCAGGCTCCGAATTCCAGGAGTTGTCTGGCTCTTGTGCACCCCATGTGGTCCACAGTGCCCGACGATGCCCCACGTCACCAGTCCCAATGCAGAGCACAAGAATGCCCCATGTCACGAGCCCCCGCTGCAAAGCATAGCCCGAAGGTGCCAGCCCAGCCTCCTACACACACTGGCCACCAAGGCACTGCCCTCCAGGAAGGAGGACCCCAGAGGTCGTGGCAGGGTGAGGTTCGGCTCTTCATCATCCCCGAGCAGAGGGGAAAGTCCCAGCAGACATTTGGGGAGCCTCTACAGGTGGCTCTGGGACTCTGAGCAGAGGTTCAAAGAGGTCCCCAGCTACGCCAGACTCAAACCTAAAACAGGCCATTCTTCCAGATATGCCCAGACTGGAACCTACAGAGGCCATCTTTCCTAGCTTTCCTCTGGAAAAGTAGGCTTAAAAGAGTATCGACTAAAAGGGGCCACCAGGAAGAGGGAAGTCCTATCTTTAAAAAAAGAAAGATTTTTTTTAAAAAAGAGGCATTGAGGCTCTGACCCATCTGAGCACAGAGTACGTGCTCGGCAGCATCTGTCAGAGCAGAGCAAGCACACACATGCTCTCCATACCCTGTGCTCCCGGCCCCCGTGGTCCCCTCACCCATGCTCCCCGCACCCGTGCTCCCCACCCCTGTGCTCCTCACACCCGTGCTCCCCACACCCACGCTCCCCACACCCACGCTCCCCACACCTATCTATCCTCCCCATGCCTATGCTCCCTGCACCCGTGCTCCCCGTACTGTGTTCCCTGCACCCATGTCTGCTCCTCGAGCTCTCTTCCACTGATTTCCTCTGTACGTCCCTCTTGATAGTCACTGTCACCTCGAATCACCTGGCTAAATGGAGGTAAAGAAAAAGTCTAGAGTAGCACTTTGGAGGACAGAGTGGAAGTGGCTGTTTACCAAGCAGGGCTATGAGATGAGCGCATCTGAACCCCATTAATCCTGACGGTCAGTTGATTAGCCCTGTTCAGCAGCTGGGGACACTGAGGTGCAGAGGGACGGGCTTGCTTACCCCGGATGATGCTGACAGTGTGGGCCCAGCCCAGTCCCATAGCCACCAGGAGGAGGCTCCCGAGTGGGCAGGCGCGGAGGTACAGCCCAGAGAACGCCTGGGACCCTGGCACAGACTCCCTAGGAAGGAAACAGAGAAAGGTCCACAGAGACTCAAGCAGTACAGAAGAAGGTCACCCATAGGTTAAAAATAGATGTTTGTGCTTTATCGTCCCAGCGTGCTAAAAATCCAGCTCGCTCACACGAACGGCCTGACGTGAGCCCGGCCTCCTTCAGCACCGGGCTAAGCGAGAGCCGCACCTGCCCCTCTCCCGACAATAGCAGGCTCGGCAGCTGTTCTTCAACGTACTTGACACCCTTCTGTGAGGATTAAGCTACACTCTGTCGACACTGGGTAAGTTTAATCCCGACACAGCTAACCGTGTGGATCTGCAGTGAACAAACAACTTACTTTGGATGATTCTGTCACTGACAAAGACCCTGAATCTCCCAGTAAAGCTTAGTGACACGACTTACCTTTCTGTTTTCATTTCAGGTACACTGGCCCATAGGGTCTAGTTTACCTGCTGATAATGCCTTGGAAAGACCACCAGGGGGCCCCACACCATTTTCAGCTTCATGGGGATATGAATTTCCCTTTGATGACAAAGATGATGGGGACATAAAACAAGGATCCAAAACAGATGCCTGTGTGTTTCCTGGGAGTGATAAGGCCAGGAACTGCCGCTCTGTGTCAGGTGAGGGAGTAACAGAGAGAATGGCACCAACTCCTGAGACAGGACCTGAGCATGGTGCAGCCACCGCCTGTGGCCACGGAATTTCCAGGGAATGCAGGCCCCAGTTGCATGGTACAGCCACCATCTGTGACCACAGAAATTCCAGGGAATGCAGACCCTCAGTCACATGGTACAGTTACCATCTGCGGCCACAGAAATTCCAGGGACCGCAGACCCTCAGACACATGGTACAGCCACCATCTATGGCCATGGAAATTCCAGGGAACACAGACCCTCATTCCCATGGTACAGCCACCACCTATGGCCACGGAAAATTCCAGGGAACATAGACACTAGTTGCGTGATGCAGACACCACCTGCAGCCACAGAAATTCTGGGGAATGCTGACTCCAGTCGCATGGTGCAGCCACCACCTGTGGCCATGGAAATTCTGGGGAATGCAGGCCCCAGTCTCTAAAGTGTTATTTGTTTATGAACTTTACTGCAGTGAATGTGGAAGAGTTTCTCTCTGTGCAGAGCTCAGTATCCAGAAGGGAAGTCGGCCCTAGGAATGCCTTCCTCCTCTTCAGAGCTCAGGGCCCAGGGCTGACGCCCTTGGGAGGGGTCCTTGTTCAGCAACTGTGCCTATAGAGGGTTCCCCAACAGTCACCCTGCACCTCCTAGGAGCAGAGACTACAACAGGGAGCCAGAGACCAAGCTCTGCTCAGACAACAGTGAGCTGACGGCCTTCCACTCTAAGTTCAACAAGGACCCAGAGACCAAGCTCTGCTCAGACAACAGTGAGCTGATGGCCTTCCACTCTAAGTTCCAACTGCACGGAGTGTGTATTCCATGAATGCTTGTTAAATGAATGATTCATGTAAGGTCGTCTGTGCTGACCTTTGCTGGTCTGCTGACTGTGGGCTTCAGAGCATAGACCTCATTCCTGGAGCAGCCAGTTCTTCCCAGAGTGAGGGCTGCTGGAGTTTGGACAAAGTGCAGGGCTTCTGTCCTGCAGAAACGTGCTCAGGACCCTGCGCTGGGCACACTGGGGGCCTCTCCAGCAGGAGATCCCCAGTCCTGACCTTGCAATACCAGTGAACCCCAGGGGAGTCCCAAGTGCTCAAAATCAAGTAAATGTCCGTTGTGATTGAACATATCCATTTTAGAAGAAAGGGCAGATTGCCACCTCCCTCCTCAAACTAGGGACCATAGATCGATCCACGGCCCTAACTGAGGCTCTGCCTTAAATCCTGCTAAAACTACCAGCCAAACACTCAAATTTACATTAGAGTTAAAGGAAAAAAACAAACTAACCCAAACCCCTGTAAGAAATGGTCAAGTAACCTGTGATACATCAACCCAAAGATTAAACATTAAAACAATGAAGTAGCAAGATATTAAAAGAATATAAACTCTATGTACATTATGGCTCAAGGTTCTAAAATTACACAGAGACAAATGGAATGGAAGAGGGATAGGTTTACAGATACATATTTTATTTTTTAATTTTTAATATTACTCCTCTAATGTATGATTTCACTAACTAGATGATAATTCAGCCAAAAAAAAAAAAATCAAGTATGCCTATAGATAAATATGTAAAGAATCCTTCTCTCTGATGCCAATGGAATTAGTTTGGGTCTGGCCCACAGTCTTCAATCTTTTAATTAAGACACAAAAACCATCTTTCAAGCTTCTAGAAAAAAAAAAAGAAAAGATTTAAAACCAGGACCCCAGAAGAAAAGGACCCGCTGTGTATCACAGCGTCTCTCCACGCCTCTCCACCCGGGACAGTGCTCCCTCTTTCCCCATTTTCATACCTACTGCACAAACCACTTAGTAAAAAACTATCTCAATTCATGAGTCGCACAGCACAAAGGGCCGATGTCGCTGCCAAACATACCCTGCAGCCCCAAAACGAAGCAGCAACCCCCAGTGAAGGAAGAATGAGAGGCTGCTGGTTGTAATTTTAAATCTCACAACTCAATGTCTTTGCACTTTCCTGCTTTGTTAGTTTCAAGGGCTTATTAAAATTAACACCCCTACTGGATATTGAAGAAAAAAGCAGGACGGTTGTGCAGGCTCCGAAGAGGCAGAGCCCTCGTTCCGCGGCCACCGCTGTCTTTCTACCCACAGCAGACGGGTTAACAAATTAGTCTCCCTTAGAGGGTACTGTTTATGATCATCGCGAACAAATGGATGCCATTGCTTCTTTTGAGATGTAGCAAGTTTTGGGCCCTCAGCAGAAAAAACAAAGAAACAAACAAACAAACAAAAAAAAACAGGCCGGGCGCGGTGGCTCAAGCCTGTAATCCCCGCACTTTGGGAGGCCGAGACGGGCGGATCACGAGGTCAGGAGATCGAGACCATCCTGGCTAACACGGTGAAACCCCGTCTCTACTTAAAAATACAAAAAACTAGCTGGGCGACGAGGCGGGCGCCTGTAGTCCCAGCTACTCGGGAGGCTGAGGCAGGAGAACGGCGTAAACCCGGGAGGCGGAGCTTGCAGTGAGCTGAGATCCGGCCACTGCACTCCAGCCTGGGTGGCAGAGCGAGACTCCGTCTCAAAAAAAAAAAAAAACAGGGCACTGGCACAATAGTCATAACCTCTGCGTGACACACACACAGAAGGAAAATTAAAGCCGTGGAGGCAGAGGCGTTCGGAAAGGGAAGGTGGAAGCAGGAAGGACGCCCACAGAATAGAGTGGTCAGAAACCGACCACGTCACCAAAGGGCGCCTTAGACGGTCCAGAGGACAAAACGCCCCTCTTTCCAGGGTAAACACCCATTTGCCAAACTAAACCAGTGACCGCAAGCAAGAGTTTGCGTTTTTTTTTTTAAGGCATCGAGTAACGATGAGAAGAGCAAGAAATGAGCTTAATAATGGGACTGACAGGGCCCTAGGCTGGTGACTCAGTTGATGTGCACAGCATCAAAACCTGGGTTCCTCAATGCGCTCCCTCTGCAGTTCAGGACAGCACTACAACTCACCCCATAAATCACTGCTTAAAAAAGCAGTTCTAAAAAAAGAGACGACCCATTTGAAAGCAGCTGGAGGAGGACGACAGAGAGTGACTCTCAGAATCCAACTGCTCGCAGCCTCGGAACCATAACAAGAATATGAAACTAGCGGGTCCAGTGTGAGGCAGAACAGAGATGCCGTCACGGCTCTCAGGGGGCTGAGCGGGAAGCCCATGGCTCAGTCCTCACAACGCCCTAATGGTGCCTGGAGCAGCCCACAGGCCTGTGTCCTTCGTGTGGGTTCACCTTCCTAGTTTCCTGGGTACATTCAATGTATAGCCTTTATTCGCCAAGAAAAGAACATTCAAATCAAACTACTGTATAACTGAAGGACTCTTAACACTCCAGTCCACACGTTCAAAAGCCCACAAATATCAGTGCTGCCACTGTGCAGGTAACAATGTTTTCGATGCATCATGCACGTAACCGGTAACGATGTTTTCATGTTTTCCCGTAGCCATCTCATTCAGGATACTTAAATATCTGTGACGACTTGACACTTAGTTATCTGTGACTTTCAGATAGATTTAACAAGGCTACCTGGCCAAGAAGGCCTCACCCTCCTGATCCCTGGTACAGGCGCCCCTACGTGCCCCTGGGGCCTGGGGCGCGCACTCTCCATCACCTCCCGCTCTTCAATGTTAAATGCCCTCCCCGGGCGCCCGCATCGTGGGCCCAGGCTCGGGCCCCTCCTGGAGAGCCGTTTCCACATTGCAGGGCAGGGGAAGCCCAGAGCCCGCGCCGCGGCGCGGCTTACGTCCCGGAATTCCCGCTTTCTGGTCCTTCCCGTCCACGGAGGCTGGCGGGGAGGGCCTGGGACCCATTTTAGTTTTCAGTTTTGTCACAAGCCGGAAGGTGACAGCACATGAGAGCGCAAGAAACCCTTTTTGTAAATCTTCCAGCGGAAACGCGAGGGGCTGCCGGACCGCCTCGGAGACGCCAGGCGGGAACCCAGAGCACCCCCGCCGCGTCCTGCATTGCAGCAGCCGGGACCCCGCCCACACCGCGCGGGGCACAAGACGACAGGAGGCGTGCGGGGACCCGGCCGTTTCTTTCTGGACATGCTGGGTGGTGGCGTGGGGCGGAGTTGGGGGCCGGGGGGCCACTTAGGAAGTGATCGCGCTGTACCCTCGCTTCGGAGGGGAAGCCCGGCCCCCTCCTACAGCTCAGAGGCGGAACGACCCCGAGGGCGCTCCAGGCAACCCCCTCTGCCAGGCTCCATTTAAAACATAAACCGAAGGGGATGAAAAGCTCACTATCTTCTGGATGGAGGTTCCTACCGCCATGTCCCTTCCTCCTCCGCCCCATCCGGCAAGGACCCCGGGGCTGCCTTGCCGGCTCAGGCTGCCCCGCAGGTACCCCTGCCCTGCCGCTCCCGGGCACCAGCTTCGACACAGTTCTCCCGATCGCTTCCCGGCTCTTCTCCCCGGTTCTTCCCATCGCTTGTCCATCTTTCCCCGGGTCCTCCCATCGCTCCCCCACTCTTCTGCCCTGTCCCCCCATCCCCTTTGCCCTGTTCTCCCTCTCTCCGTCGGTCCCTCCCTCGCCGCCTGGAGGGGGGCGCGCACCTTGAGCATCCCTGCCGCTGGTCAGCACGCCGATGGCCTTGCCGGCCCGGGAGAGGTGCTCCAGGAACTTCCGCAAGGAGCCCTTGCGGGCCCGGGAGTCGTCCACCTCCATGGCGAGGAGGCCGAGGAGAGTCGCTAGTCCGGGTGCGTGGCAGGCAATGGGGACCCCGCCGGTGGGCAACGGACTCCGAACTGCTGCCCCGCCCGCGCCCCCGCCCGGCGCCAGCGCCAATGGGCGGTGACGGGCGGGGCCCGAGCGCACGGGAGGCGCTGCGGGGGCGGGGGCGCGGCTCCGGGCAGGAGCAGGGAAAGGGGAGGGAAAGCACAGAGGCTGGCGGGGGCGGGGTGGCGGGTGTGGGCAGAGCACCTACGCGGGAGTCGTCCTATGTGGGGGCCGCGCTAGCGGTGGGGGAGGCCGCAGATGCGGGGGTACAACCACAGGTGGGCTGGGTCCCTGCGGGTGGGGCCGCGTTGCTGGTGCGCGAGCCTCGCGGGTGGGTTGGAGGACTCTGGTTGGGGGCTTTAGAGATGCCTGGAGCGCCACAGGTGGGGGCAGGGGCAGCGTCCGGGGGAGGGGAGACCGCAGGGGGGCGAGGTCACAACGTTTGCTGGGTGCGCCATGGCGGGGCGGAATAGAACGCGGGGAGCATCTCCCGGGGTGGGGCAAGGGAGACCGTGAGTGGGCACGAACGCCGGGGCGGGTGAAAACCCCGCACTTGCTGGGAGCGCCCGTGGCGGGGCGGGATGGAATTGCGGCGCGGAGCCCCTACCTGGACGCGGAGGCTCGCGGCAGGCCGGGCTGCTCCTGCTGTTGTCGGCACCGAGCCCGGCCGCTCGCACAGCTTTTTGTTGCCCACAGGATTCCTCCGGGGGCTGCGCTGGGAGCCCCGGGGCGCGGCTTCCTCGATCCCCGCCCCCAAGTTTTCTCTGCAGCCTGAAGTCGGGAAGGACGCACAGAGAGTGGATCCTTCAGGTGGTGGGAAAAGCTGAGCGCGGCGGGCTTAGCTATGAGGAAACTGAGATTTCCCGGCCCCACGGGGGCTGTGGCACTCCTGGGCCACCGGCCGGCCCTTTGGGAGAAGAAGCCTTGGAGTGGAGGAGGGTATCGGGGCGCGACCCTCAGAGACGCCTGGACGCGCGAAAGTCAGAGTGGGGTAGGAGGAGGCGCAACAGGACTGGCCTGGCGGGGAGGCGGGACGACCCTTCCTCCCCACGGACACGCGCGCTGCTGTACACTGTGCCGACCTTGGCTGACTTCACTGGTCAACTCCACGTGCTGAAATATGCACATGCAATGCGCTGTGCGGTTGTCCATCTGCAGCTTAACAGCCTGGTGCCAGTTACCCTGCGAAGGGAGCGGGGGCAGCCCCCACAAAAGCATGGGCTTATGGGGCCTCGGTTCCTTCAGTGCTCACCCCACGAAGTAGGGCTGCCAAACGGCCCCACTCGAGGGCTTACCGGAGGATGGTCCTGCGCAGTGGGTGTTTGTTGAACAGATAAGAGACAACAAACGAGACTAAGAAGTGGTTTGGGCCGGGCGCGGTGGCTCAAGCCTGTAATCCCAGCACTTTGGGAGGCCGAGACGGGCGGATCACGAGGTCAGGAGATCGAGACCATCCTGGCTAATACGGTGAAACCCCCGTCTCTACTAAAAAATACAAAAAACTAGCCGGGCGACGAGGCGGGCGCCTGTAGTCCCAGCTACCCGGGAGGCTGAGACAGGAGAATGGCCTGAACCCGGGAGGCGGAGCTTGCAGTGAGCTGAGAGCCGGCCACTGCACTCCAGCCTGGGCGGCAGAGCAAGACTCCCTCTCAAAAAAAAAAAAAAAGAGGTTTGTTCTATGAACCGTTGAAAGTGAAGCAATCGCAGAGGAGAGTTTCACCAAAGGGCAATCCTGGGGAAAAGATGGAGAGGCATGGATTTTTCGTGGATGTGTGCCTCGTCCTGGGGCTCATCCCGCTGAGCATCAAATATTCATTGCAAAAGAGGGAAAAAAAATAGGCTGTGGACAATGCTGGATGTCTGCTCTCCCCCATGGCCAGAATTAAAGGGGAAATTCCTAACCCCTCCTGGTCCTCAGAATCACCTGTCCTGGCCGGACGCGGTGGCTCAAGCCTGTAATCCCAGCACTTTGGGAGGCCGAGACGGGCGGATCACGAGGTCAGGAGATCGAGACCATCCTGGCTAACACGGTGAAACCCCGTCTCTACTAAAAAATACAAAAAGCTAGCCAGGCGACGTGGCGGGCGCCTGTAGTCCCAGCTACTCGGGAGGCTGAGGCAGGAGAATGGCGTAAACCCAGGAGGCAGAGCTTGCAGTGAGCTGACATCCGGCCACTGCACTCCAGCCTGGGCGGCAGAGCGAGACTCCGTCTCAAAAAAAAAAAAAAAAAGAATCACCTGTCCTATGCACACCCCCACTAAACCACTGAAGTCCAGTTTCTGGGAGCGCAGCCAGGGAATGTGTATTTTTAATCAAACCACCTAGGTTACTCTGATGAGTGCAAAGTTAGAGAGCGCTGCTCTCATGCACTGAGCCTGAGCATTATTCTAGTAATAAAAAAGGAGAGGAGTATCCTGGGTGTCTTAAGGTGGCAGTGGAGTGGCCTTTGCCTTCTGGCGGGCAGAAAAGCAGACCGAGGCTCTAAGCACCTGCACCCACCGCTGGGCTCAGGATCTGTGCTGGAGAATAGAAGGGCTAATTTAATTATTCATGTCTTTTTAGAGCATATTACATGTGGAGAAGGTGGGGCACACTGAGTTTTATTTCAACCAAATACCCCTTATCTCCTTATACAATCGATATTTTTATATTGAACATTAGGGGATGGGTCATTTGTCATCAGATTGTCTATAATACAGAAAACGATAAACACAACCTAACAGTTCAAACATGATGAGTTAAATAAATAATGGTAAAAATAGACGCTACAATAATATTTAGTGCTGTTACCGCTACGAAGATAAGTGTCTACTGACATGGAAATATGTTCAGGACATACAAATAAGTGAAAAGGCAGGCCTAGACACAGTGCGAGCCTGTGCGTGAGTGCGTGCGAGTGTGTATGTGTGTGAGTCTGCATACATGTGTAAATGTTTCTGAGCATTTTATTTCCTTTATTTTGTTTAGTATAGATAATGCCATTTTTCTCTCCGATGAACATGTATTGTTTAGGGAATAAAAATAGTTAATTAAAAACAATAAAATTTAGAATGTCAAGACCCCCAAGGTTACGGATTTTGTTCAAAAGTGTGTCTGTGTATAACGGCTTGGGTCAGGATGGTCACTGACGGTCCTCACACATCTGTTCTTATGAGTTTGGCCCATTGCTCAGTCAGTCAGGGAATTAACATATATTAATATATACCTGTAGCTAAGATGGAAAAGAATAGCTATGACTCTTTTTTTTCTTTTTTTTTTTTGACCAGTCATGTATTTTAATGGTGCTAAAACTAGAGTTTTTTTTTTTTTTTTTTTTTTTTTTTTTAATATTTGGCCTTAGCAATTAATCCTCTAATTCAACAGGAAGATATTCTCATGTGCGTCCGTGTGAAGAGACCACCAAACAGGCTTTGTGTGAGCAACATGGCTGTTTATTTCACCTGGGTGCAGGTGGGCTGAGTCCGAAAACAGAGTCAGCAAAGGGAGATAAGGGTGGGGCTGTTTTATAGCATTTGGGTAGGTAAAGGAAAATTACAGTCAAAGGGGGATTGTTCTCTGGCGGGCAGGAGTGGAGGTCACAAGGTGCTCAGTGGGGGAGCTTTTTGAGCCAGGATGAGCCAGGAAAAGGAATTTCACAAGATACTATCATCGCTTAAGGCAAGGACTGGCCACTTTCACTTCTTTTGTGGTGGAATGTCATCAGTTAAGGCGAGGGAGGGCATTTGCAATTCTTTTGTGATTCTTCAGTGACTTCAGGCCATCTGGGCGTATACTTGCAAGTCACAGGGGATGCTATGGCTTGGCTTGGGCTCAGAGGCCTGACAGATATTACATGCCGCGCTGACCCTACAGCTTCTACCCAGTAGGACCTGAGGTGTGTGTTTGTTCTTTCTTGTCCCCTGACAGATGACTCCAAACTGTGGCCCACACCAGCACACAGTTATACCACAGGAATGATTACTCCTTGGCCAGGAGTGGAGGCTTCACTGGGCCCTCTGCCCCAGGGGCTCTCTGTGGCTGCAGCAGGTGTCTGCCCAGGGCTGCCATGTCTTCTGAAGGCTCAGGCTCATCAGGGGAGGAGCTGCTTCCACGCTCGCTTCTGTGTTGGTGGCAGAATTCTATTGCTTGCAGGCTGTTGGACTGAAGGCCCCAGTCTCTCCGTAGCATCAGCTTCAGGCTACCCTCTGCCCTGAGCAGGTGACTGGCTTTGCCAGCACTAGCACCTATCAAGAGGCAGGGGGAGAGTTCCAGTGGATGGAACCTGCAGCCCCTCCCAATCCAATCTCAGGAGAGACCACCATCTCTTTTGCCTGGTTCTATTCATTAGAAGTGAGCCGCTGAGTCCAGCCCTCTTCGAGGGTCCGGCTGTGAACACTAGGGGCAGGGACCAAGGGGAGCCACTTGGGAGGGGAGGTGCTGCCTGGGACCTGCCTAGGACAAGGTGAAGGAGAACATGCATAGGGACAGACGCCCTACCCACTTCCCCTCTGTGGTGAGTGCAGGAATTGCGGATGTGCCCTAAAGGAGTTGTGGCATCCCAGGAGGGAAGCAGCTCCCAGCCATGAGGGCACCATGACCCAGTGCCCCAGCATGTCGGGCTGCACATTTCAGGGCTACCTGAACTGCAGCCTCTTCCCCTTCCCTGCTGTCTCTGCCTGTGCATGGAATGGGCATCTCAAATCTGCAGAGGCCAAACTGAGCTCAGGCCTCTGCACCCCCGCACCATCCCCCACCGCTCAGTCTTCCTCAGCTCAGCTCCTGGTGACTCCATCCTCCCAGGGGCTCAGGCTGAAGCCTTGCAGTTCTCCTCCACCCCGGCATCTAAGTCCCTCAGGAAAGTCCCTCTTGACTCTTCGTTGCATCTGGAGCCACTGGGGCCAAGCCACCACCTCTGACCTGGACCGGAACAGGCTCCCTCCCCATCCCCTGCTCTGCCCCCACCTCCACCCCACCTCCATGCCTCGGGTGTCCTCAGCTTCAAAGTCAGGGTGCACCTATCAGGATGTAATTCAGGCATCTTCTCTGCTGACTCGGAGTCACAGGCCCCACACATGGCACACTGGCCTGTCCTCTGGTCCCTTCAGATCCTGGTGCTGCCCAGAGGCCCATGCGGGCACCCGACAACCTCGGGCCCAGCCTGCTCTTTCCTCAGCCCAGGCCCTCCTCTCCCTACCCACTCTGCCCACCTTCCTCAGGTCTGTCTTGCAAGGTCTCCTGCATGGTGAGGCCTCCCCAGATCACCCTCTTAGAAATTTTGGGCTCCACGCACACTCCTGTTCCCTCCCTGCTTCTCTTAAAACATCCTCGTCAGTGTCACACATGGGGCATTTCACCTATCTGCTGGGCTTCTCGACAGGACCCCTGCTGAACTCTGAATGCCGTGGATTCAGAGATCTTTGACTATTCCCTGCTGCAGGCCCAGGGCAACAGCAGAGCCCAGGACAGAGTGAACCTGTCATGGGTGCTGCTGAATGAATGAATGAAGGAGTGAGTGAGTGAAGGAGTAAATGAGGGAGTAAATGAGTGAATGGGTGAGTGAGTGAGTGAGTCAGTGAATGAGTGAGTGGATGAGTGAAGGAGTAAATGAGTGAGTGAGTGGGTAAATGAGTGAATGAGTGAACGTGAGTGAGGGAGTGAATTGCTGAGTGAGTGAGTAAATGAGTGAATGAGTGAGTGAATGGATGAGTGAATAAGTGAGTAAGTGAATAAGTGAGTGAGTGAGTGAATGAGTGAGTGATCGAGGGAATAAATGAGTGATGGGTGAGTGAGTGAATGAATTACTTAATGAATGGGTGAGTGGGTGAATGAGTGAGTGAGCAAATGAGTGGATGAGTGAGTGAATGGGTGAGGGAAAGTGAGTGAATAAGTCAGTGAGCGAACAAGTGAATGAGTGAGTGAAGAAGTGAGTGAGTGAATGAACGAATTAGTGAGTGAATGAGTCAATAAATGAGTGAGTGTGTGAGTAAAGGGTGAGTGAGTGAGTGAATGAGTGAGTGAAGAGGTGAATGAGTGAATGATTGAGTGAGTGAATGATTGAATGAATGAGGAAATGAGTGAGTGAGTGAATGAGTGAGTGAATGAGTGAATGGGTGAGTGAGTGAAAGAATGAGTTAGTGAATGGCTGAGTGAGTGAATGAGGGAGTGAATGAGTGAGTGAATGGGTGAGTGAATGAGTGAATGAGTGAGTGACTGAGTGAGTGAATGGGTTAGTGAATGAGTGAATGAGTGAGTGATGGTCAGTGAGTGAATGGGTGAGTGAATAAGTGAGTGAGTGAATGGATTAGTGAATGAGTGAAAGAGTGAGTGAGTAAATGAACGAGTGAGTGAATAAAAGGGTGAGTGAATGAGTAAACGACTGAGTGAATGGGTGAGTGAGCGAGTGAAGGAGTGAGTGAGTGAGTGATTGAGTGAGTGAATGGGTTAGTGAATGAGTGAATGAGTAAGTGAATGGGTGAGTGAGTGAATGGGTGAGTGAATGAGTAAACGACTGAGTGAGTGAGCGAGTGAAGGAGTGAATGAGTGAATGAGTGAGTGAGTGAATGAGTTAGCGAGTGAATGAACGAGTGAATGAGTGAGTGGGTTGCTCAGAGGAGATGAGGACTGGAGCTGCCCTCTGACTGCTACAGTAGACAGGAGCTGAAGGAGGAGTCTGAAGGGTGGGATGTGCCCACTCAGTACATACACCCTGCTCGACACATCCCCAAAGAAACCCAATCTCACCAGAGTGGTCTCTTGAGAATTATTAGTAACAACCTTTTTTCCCAATATTTCATATATGCAGGATGATTTCTTACTTTCCTTTAAAAGGCCAATCGTTTTTTGGACTTGGAATTCTCCACTGCTGGTCCACGCCTCTGTATTCTCCCATAGGGGCATCCTCTGAGTTGGAGAAAGAGTCATTCCCAGGAATGGATAAAAGCCGGAAGGGCATCATCAGGTGGGGCAGCTTCTATCATCCTCCCCTTCCTGCTTGGGTTACCCTGAGTGACTTGGTTTGGAGGTCTACAAAATGTGGACACATCAAATTTGGATACAAGCCTAAGCAGTTGAAGAGGTTGCAGTGCTAGCAGGAAGGTCTTTGGCTCCCGGCACCCTCCTCCCCTCCAGTCTCTGTTGGACCCAGGACTCTGACTCCACCTTCGGCCCTGGGGGCTTGCTTCCTTCCTTCCCAGCCACTGAGCCGCCTTGGGCTAATCTGCAACCTCAGAGGCTCAGCCCTCCTCCTTTCCTCCTGCCTCTTCCTCCGTTCCCACTTTCCTTCTGCTTCTTTCGGGACTTTGGAAAATCCAAGAATAAGCAAAACCGTAGACCAGAAAACGCTGCCTTCAGCCCATTCCCCACCCACCAGCTTCCCTTCAGATTCCTTGATCTTTCAAAATTATTTTGCTTTATATCTAGACGCTAAACTTTATGTAGAAAACAGGTGGAGTTGATTTCTTGGCCGGGTGCAGTGGCTCACACCTATAATCCCAGCGCTTTGGAGGCCAAGGAGGAAGGATTGCTTGAGGTGATATGTTTGAGACTAGCCTGAGCAACACGGGGAGACCTCGTCTCTACAAAATTAAAAAAAAAAAAATTAGCTTGGAGCGATGGCACATCTGTAGTCCCAGCTACTTGGGAGGCTGAGGCAGGAGGATCACTTGAACTCAGGAGTTTGAGATTACAGTGAGCTATGATTATATCACTGCACTCCAACTTGAGCAAGAGAGTGAGACACTATCTCCTAAAAAAATAAAAATAAAAAGTGCTGGAGTCCACATCCAAGCCCACAGCCAATTGTGACATGTGGATCTTTTATTTTTACAATCCGCCTCTCTTGTCTAAGTGCCAAATGACACTCACATTGTGTGTAACTACTTCTACTTTTGTCTGGCTTCTCTTTCCTTAAGTATTAAGAATCAGGTTGCATAGAGTTCTGAGAAAATAAAACAATGAATCAGCTGTGTGCCGTGGCTCACGTCTATAATCTCAGTGCTTTAGGAGGCTGACACAAGAATTGCTTGAGACCAGGAGTTTGAGACTGGCTTTGGCCACATAATGAGATCCTGTCTCTACAAAAAATAAAAAGATAAAAATAAAACATTTGCAGGACATGGTGGCACACCTGTAGTCCCAGCTACTCAGGTGGTGGAGGCCTGAGGATTGGCTTGAGCCTGGGAGGTTGAGACTGCAGTGAGCCGTGATCATACCACTACACTTTGTCCTGGGTGACACAGTGAGACTCTATTTCTAAATAAATAAATAAAATAAAACCAGGTAGAAGCTTCCCAAGACTTTGATGTAGAAACAGGTTGCCCTGAACCAATTAAAATTAATATCTAAAAAGTGGAAAGAAAGAAGTTGCATTATTTCTGTAAAGTTTGAGGCCATTACAAGTTTTACTTTCTCCAGGACATTTCCTCAGTGGTGTCAACTGAGGTCCACTTCACAGAATGACTTCATCTCCTGAGCACATTGGAGAACGATGATTAAAGAGACTTCCTGGCACTCCGGATACTTTTAGGGTCACATGGAAGCAGCAAGAGTCATCTGTGTGAAACAGGTGGTATTACAGCAAAGACATTGGTTTGTTCTTTCATGAACATCATTGTAACATTTCCCTAATGACTAGCGTTATGTCAGAAAATGGCGGGAGAGAGATGGTTCTTTATTGGCAAATAAGTTACATTAATTTCCCAGTTAGAAAAACAGTCATGTAGCCTTGTCAGATGAGGTCAGATATGCCCTATGCCTCAGTTATGGAATGCTACCTCTGAATATTGATTGACAGGTATCTTCCACAGCCTGTGACCTGTCGCTGTGTACAAGCTTGAATTCATAACTACCGGTCCTTGAAGCTCCCTTGCTGCCCGCGCTGGACTGAAGTGGCTCCCGACTGAGGCATTCAAGGGAAAACTCACTGAAATATTTGAAACCACCGCCATCAACAAGAATGCTCTTCCTGTGTGTCCGGATGTACACCCAGAGCATTATCTCGTTCGTTGTATATGCCAGCATTCGGCAGGAGCTTTTACCTTTTTTGGGTGTCAACTTTGAGATTCTGATGTAAGCCACAGACCTCTTCCTCTGCCTGCAAGCACGCCCACCCACAAACACGTGTTGACTGGTTTAGAGAACTCCTGAACCTACAGCCGCGTCCACCTACAGGAGGAGGAGTGAAGCCCAGACCAGGGACAGGGTCAGAGCTGCGGTCACTCATCCAGGGGTGGACAGCTCTGCATTCTTGGGAGGGCCCAGATACCCTCTTCTCTTGGAAGGCCAAGCCCAGAGCCTAGGTGGTCTTGAACCCAAATAGACTTTGTGGTCTAGGGAATGAGAGCCCCACTCACCAGGGGAAGAAATTGGGGAACTTGGTCCTGAGTTTGTGGGGCAGACTTTTGCCATTTTCCTCCCCCTTTCCCTGCCATGCCCTATTTGAAAAGAGGTCACTTCCTGAATTTCAGTGAGCTAAGATTGAGCCACTGCACTCCAACCTGGGCAACAGAGTGAGACTCTGTCTCAAGAAAAAAAAAAAAAAAAAAGAGGCCACTTCAAACCTTCCCTGTTCAAACAGTTGACCCTTGAACAACAGGGTTTAAACTGCGTGGGTCACTTACTTACACATGGATTTTCTTTCACTTCTGCCACCCCTTAGACAGCAAGACCAACCCTTCCTCCTCTCCTCCCACCTCCTCCTCCTCAGCCTACTCGATGCAAAAATGAAGAGAAGAACCTCTATGATGAGCCACTTAATGAATAGTAAACACATTTTCCTTATGACTACTTTATTTCCTCTAGCTTACTTTACTGTAAGAATACACTATACAAAACATACAACACAAAAAATGTGCATTAACCGACTATCTGCGTGATCACTGAGACTGCCACCTAAGAATAGACTATTAGTAAATTGCTTTTGGTGTATTCAAAAGTTATTGTCCGAATTTCAACTGTGTGATGGGTTGGTGCCCCTAATCTCTGCATTGTTCACGGGTCAATTGTATTGCTTAAGAGGTGGTCATTGGAACACTCCTTAGGGGCTATTTTTTGGCTTAAAAAAGTTTTTGCCACAATGGACCACTCATTTAAGGCCCTAGGATTCCTCACTTCTGAGCTCCTGCTGCCATAGACCAAGTGCTGATCGTTTTTGTTGCTCAACATACTTGTCACTTCCATCCGTCACAGGACCCACTCTGACCTTCCAGGAGCTGCTCCTTCCACTGCCTGTGATCCTGAGGGTCAGCACGTCCAGCCAGGCCAAGTAAGGAGATCAGTCCTCTTCTCTGCCCCAGTTCATGGATGGGCACAGGATGCGAGTGGTGGTGGTAGTCCACTTGGTTCCTGCTAATCCTCACTGGATCATCAGGTGGGGAGAGTCAGCTTGTGTAGTGAAACCAAAGAGAGCCGCGAGATGGAGAGTGAGAGTGAGAAACCAAGAGAGTGAGACACACACACACAGAGAGAGAGAGAGAGAGAGAGAAAGAGGGAGAGTGAGAGAGACAGAGAGAGAGAGACAGAAAAAGTCAGAGAAGCAGGGACACAGAGAGACATAGAAAGATGGAGAAAGAGATGAGGGGAAGAGAGAAACAGAGACACACACAGAGTCTTAAAAAGAGACAGAAAGAGACAAAGCAACCAGGAGAGAGACACAGAGAGGGAGAAACAGAGACAGACAAAGTGAGAGGCAGAGAGAGATGGAAAGAGAGATGGAGAGAGGGACGGAAAGAGAGAAGCAAAAGCACAACATTCCTTGAATTGCTTTTCCCTGAAGTCATCATTCTATTTCTGCACTTCCAGTCGCCACCAAGAATCTTCTAAGTCACCTGTCCTCCTTCCTCCCCATCTTCCTCACGCACTCTTACTAAAGCCTCCTGAAATCTGCCTTCCCAATGACAACTCCTCCTTGAAATGTCACCATTGACTTCCAAACAACCAGCAAATAAAAAAGTTTTTTAAAACAATTACTTCCACCAGTTTCTCAGTTTTACTAAAGGTTATGGTGCTGTTTCTTAATACTTCTCTTGAAAATCTTTCTCTTTGTTTTTTATTTCTTTGCATGAATTAACAAGAAAATAGAGCACAACATATTATAGTGAATATATACTATAAATGATGTTTTGTGCATACCTTATTAGTGATAAACACTGTATAAGTAATTTATTTTTGCCATTTCTTTCTTACTGTGGTTTGAAAGTGTCCCCCAAATTTCAAGTGTTGGAAACTGAATCCCCCATGCAGTAGTGCTGAGGGGAGGAATCTTTAAGGGGTCATGAGGGTTTCACCCTCGTGAGTGAACTAATGTTGTTATTGGGGGAATGGGTTCCTTATCACAATAGTTGGTCTGTTACAAAAGTGAGTTTGACCCCTCTTACTCCTTCATGCTCTCTTGCCCTTCCACCTTCCTGTGGGATGACATAGCACAAAGGTCCTTGCCAGATGCCCACCACCCCTTAACCTTGTACTTCCCAATTCCAGGACTGTAGGAAGTGAATCTCTGTTTTAGTAAATTACCCAGTCTCAGGCACTCTGTTAAGAGAAGCAGAAAACAGGCTAAGACAAAATGTTTTAGGATCCTCTTCCCTCACAGTTGCAATGAGAAGTTTATAGGTTTGTTTTGCTTTGTGGAAGATAAAATGCTAAATAATAGGCATAATTTTGAAGGTTTCTTCTTCCATCCAAATATTTGATTCATTTTAAAATTTCTGTTACACTGAGTTATTGACCCTTGCTTCTGATGCCTCAGAGAAGTCTGGAAGAAAACCATGGAGAAAACCTTGAGTGCCATGGAGTCTGTCTTATCTAAGTGCCCTCTGGATTTCGAGATGGCTCTTTCTGTGAAGCAGAGAGCTAACAATGTAGCCCAGCTCAAGGCACTTTCCTGGAAAAGCTTTCAGAACATAGCCATTCCTGGGGAGCATCACAGCTTTTAGACTTCACAACAGGCACCAGAGAGCAGTCAGAAGGCCATAGAATATTTTGCCTGAATTCCTTCCAGCATTGTGTTCCAGGAACCTTGAAACTGCCTCCCCCTCCACATGGGTCTTAGGTTTCTCTTTCCAAACCCAAACAGACTTGTTTTTAAACAATCCCCAAGAAGAGGATGTCTTAGCATTACATATAATTGAATTGTAAATCTTCTAAATTCAGAAAGAAACAATATGGAAATAATTCAGAAACCCTTGAGTTTTTATTGAGAAGACTGCAATGAGGGGTGACTCTTTTTATCCTGTGAATTCCTAACGTGCTTCTTCCACACACAATCCTTGCTTGTGTCTCCCTCCGAGCCTGTCTGTGACTAACCCACTCATCCTTCCAAGCTCAACTAAAATGCCATGTGACAGAAACAATTGGTTCAACATCCATTTCCTCCTCTTCTGACTGAGGCTCTGCACTAAATGCTTCATTCCCCAGCTGTTTTTATGCACCCATGTGGCCATGTGGGTCCATTCTGGCCCTTGTGATGTAGCAGGACGAGGTGTAGACAAAACTCCTCAGACACTGAGTCACAGAAGGAAGGGGTTTATTCGGCCAGGGGCACTGGCAAGACTTCAGTCTCAAGAGCCGAGCTCCACGAGTAACCAATTCCTGTCCCTTTTAAGGGCTCACAACTCTAAGGGAGTGCATGTGAGAGGGTCGTGATTGATTGAGCAAGCAGGGGATACATGACTGGGGGCTGTATGCAACGGTAATTAGATCAGAACAAAACAAGATAGGGATTTTCACAGTGCATTTCTATACAATGTCTGTAACCTATAGATAGCAGAACCAATTAGGTCAGGGGTCGATCTTTAACTACTAGACTCAGGGTGCAGTGCCGGGCTGTCTACCTGTGGATTTCATTTCTGCCTTTTAGTTTTTACTTCTTTCTTTGGAGGCAGAAATTGGGCATAAGACAATATGAGGGGTGGTCTCCTCCCTTATTGATATAAGTAGAATTGTTGAGCAGGACTTCTAAAAGGATTCCTTAAAAGGAGCCAAACTACTGAGTATGGCTTTTTTTTTTTTTTCTTTTTCCTGCTGCTTTGAATGTAGTGTGATTGCAGGAACAAAGCTGCTCTCTTGGGGCATGAGGTGATCTAGAAGATACAACCACCTTCAGTCAAAGTGCCTGAGGGAATGATAGGAGAAGCTGGACTCCCTGATAAGATCACAGATCCAGTGCACAGGGGAGGATTGCCTGCCTTCAGATTCCTTTCATGTGAAAAGACAGACCTTTATATGTGTGAGCCTCTGTTAGCTTGAGTCTTCTGTTTTATGCAGCGAAACTTAACCCTAACTGCCATGCACCGTCTACTTAGATTTTATGATGCTCTCTGTAATCTCTTAGTTAATTGTGTCCTCCCAGAAACCTATGGAGAGCTGAAAGGATTTTAGGAACATGGAATCCACTCTCCTCCTTTGGTAAAAGAGGACAAAGGCCAGAGAGCAGTGCGATGGCTGAGGCATGCGATTGTAAACCAAAAGGTGTCTGAGACTGATCTCAATCCATTTAAAAGTTAATTCTGCCAAGGTTAAGGCCATGCTTGGAAGAAAAAAACACAGAATCACAGAAACAGTCTGTGGTCTGTGCCTTCCTCCCAAGATGATTTTGAGGGCTTCAGTAGTTAAAGGGGAAGGGTGGGCTGAAGAGGAAGGGTGGGCTGGAGGGAAGGGTGGGCTGGAGGGAAGGGTGGACTGAAGAGGAGGGTGGGCTGGAGGAGAAGGGTGGGCTGGAGGGAAGGGTGGCTGGAGGGAAGGGTGGGCTGGAGGGAAGGGCGGGCTGGAGGAAAAGGGTGGGCTGGAGGAAAAGGGTGGGCTGGAGGGGAAAGAGGGAGCCTGTGGTCTTCCTCAGGTTGCAAGAGAAAGAGAGCAGGTGGGGAATGGTCAGTTTTGTCTTCATCTCACATGGGGTAAATCAGCCCTTTACATAAGATAAGGTGAACATAGACCAGCTTCCTGTGAAGATATGTAACCCTTTATCTGTAGCTATCTGCTTAGGAACAAAAGGAAAGGCAGTTTCTTGCATGATTCACCTTCCAGCTTAATGTTTTGTTTTGTTTTTTTTCTTTTTTGTCTGTGAGTCCTGAGGCTTTATTTTTCCCTGCACACTATATTATATCTGAAAATTGTTGTTCAGGACCTAAAGTTGTTTACTTACTCCAGCTACATCCCTTAGCTCAATTTCCATTTGGAGTGGCTTCTGGAAGGCTGGAATTGAAATCCACCAGTGCCCATTTCAAGGTTTTCCTGACATCACCTGGAAAAAAAGGAGCCCGGATACGCTTCCCTGTGGATGCAGGTCAGTCATCATAATGCACAGAAACAGTGTTGACCTCAGCCTGGAGCCATTGTCCTGAAAGGGGATTCTTCCCAGCTCGGGCCTGAGACTGATGCCTGAGAAGCAGCCGCTCCATCCTGCCCTTCCTGCTTGTGTCTCCTCACTTCCTAGTGATCAGGACATTCAGGCTCAGAATGCTGCAGGCCTATCCCACTGGAAGCTGCCGAGGTGCCTCCTGCCACACAGGACGCCGGGCATGGCAGCAGCATCAAGCGACCAGGAGGAAGAGGCTGCAGTGATTTGAGGGAACAGCCTGAAAATCACCTGGAGCCTGGTGGCAGGTGGTCCCACCTCCTCCCCAATATTAGGTCCCAGAGAAAATGACAATATGAACAGCTCATGTCACCATTATTAGCAGAGTCTTTTTATTCTTTCCTTAATTTTTTGCCATTAAATTGAGCTCTATAGGCCCATTTTCTTTTTTTTTCTTTTAGACAGAGTCTCGCTCTGTCGCCCAGGCTGGAGTGCAGTGACGCGATCTCAGCTCACTGCAAGCTCTGCCTCCTGGGTTCATGCCATTCTCCTGCCTCAGCCTCCCGAGTAGCTGGGACTACAGGGGCCCACCATGGCCGGCTAATTTTTTGTATTTTTAGCAGAGACGGGGTTTCACCATGTTAGCCAGGATGGTCTCCATCTCCTGATCTCATGATCCACCCTCCTTGGTCTCCCAAAGTGCTGGGATTACAGGCGTGAGCCACCGCGCTCGGCCTGTAGGCCCATTTTCTGCTTTTAATGCCAATACATGAAATTCAGAGCTGCTTCTGTAAAAAAAAAAAAAAAAAAAGTTTCATTTTCATTATTTTATTATTAATTACATTAATTCTATTATTTTATTCTCTCTTTTTTTTTAGAAGAACTTCAGCATGAGAAGGGCAATCCCTGCTGCCTTGTGGCTGCAAAAGGAGAGAGAAGGAGCCTCTCCAAAAAAGGGTTTCATGAAAGCGCTGAGGCGAGATACTTACTTCAGAGGGTTCAGGACAAGGACACTCACTTTGTTCTGTGCGATGTGGAGACGCGGGTGAGCGTTCCTCAGTGGCACCAACTGGTTCCCTCTTGTCCTCAGCTGCCAGTGCCCTGGGACATGTCATTTGGACAAAACACTTTTCCATGTCCTGCCATCCATTCCACGGAGGCAGGAGAAAGGGGTCTGGAGGCAGGAACATAAGGCCGATTCACCCTGACTTCGGAGAACTAAATCAAATGGAAACTCTTGGGCTATGACAGGAAATATCCTCTCCATTTCCACAGGGCATACACCGAGCACACGACTTTGTCATTTGACTTCATCCTCTTCATTTACATAGGGTGCACACCAAGTAACCAATGGAAACCTCTAGAGGGGATTTAAACCCCAGAAACTTCAGTAACGGGCTCCCTGTGCTCAGGCGCTCCCACCCTGCGGAATGTGCTTTCATTTTCCATCAGTCTCTGCTTTTGCTGCTTCATTCTTTCCTTGCTCCGTTTTTGTGCATTGTGTCCAATTCTTGGTTCAAGGCACCAAGAACCTGGACACCTTCAACCAGTAACATTATCGTAATATCTTGTTTTAAAACAGAATTCTGTTTTTCATCTGTTCACCTAGTTTTTAGAAAATGACAATGAAATACAACTTGGAACTTACCACAGCTTAATACGAGGGTCACTATGAGCTATACAACAGGTTTGATGTTTAAAAGTTTGCAAAATTTTTTTTTTTTGAGACGGAGTCTGGCTCTGTCGCCCAGGCTGGAGTGCAGTGACCAGATCTCAGCTCACTGCAAGCTCCGCCACCTGGGTTTACGCCATTCTCCTGCCTCAGCCTCCCGAGTAGCTGGGACTACAGACGCCTGCCACCACGCCCGGCTAATTTTTTGTATTTTTTAGTAGAGACGGGGTTTCACCATGTTAGCCAGGATGGTCTCGATCCCCTGACCTCGTGGTCCACCCGCCTTGGCCTCCCAAAGTGCTGGGATTACAGGCATGAGCCACAGTGCCTGGCCTCGTTACTTCTTTAGGCTGGGACCAGATCCCAAATGGTCCATTTGTAAGACAAACAGCAAGGTGGACGTGGCACTGTGCTCATAAGGGAAATGCCAGATTCATCTACGAGGCATTTTGAATAGAGTTTACCCCATCACGATGCCAGCCTTTTTGAGGATGGAGGCTGTGTTTCTTTGCACAATGTTACGTAGGGACCCCATCGCCCCTATATCCTGCCTCAAACATGGGGCATCTTCAATCAGTGTTAGCTGAAATGTGTGTCCTTTCCATGTTTATTGTATTGGAACAAATGGGGCTCTAGACACCTTTCTTTTGCTGTATTCCCTAGCTAGCTGGACAAATTCGGAATTTAGAAAATATATACATATAGAGGCTGGGCACGGTGGCTCACACCTGTCATCCCTGTCGTTTGGGAGGCCAAGGTGGGCAGACAACCTGAGGTCAGGAGTTTGAGACCAGCCTGTCCAACATGGCGAAAGCCCATCTCTACTAAAAATACAGAAATTACCCAGGCACGATGGTGGGTGCCTATAATCCTAGCTACTTTGGTGGCTGAGGGAGGAGAATTGCTTGAACTTGGGAGGCAGAGGTTGCAGTAAGCTGAGATCGCACCACTGTAATGTAGCCTGGGTGATAGAATGAGACTCCATCTCAAAAAAAAAAAAAAAAAATACACACACACACACACATATATATATAATTCTTAAAAAAAATTTTTTTTTTGAGACAGAATCTCATTCTGTTGCCCAGGCTGGAGTGCAGTGGCATAATTATAGCTCACTGCATCCTTGATCTCCTGGGCTCATGAGATCCTCCTTCATCAGCCTCCTGAGTAGTTGGGACTACAGGTGTGCACCACCATACCTAGCTAATTGTTTTTTATTTTTAGTAGAGATGAGGTCTCACTATGTTGCCCAGGCTGGTCTCAAACTTCTGAGCTCAAATGGTGCTCCTGCCTCAGCCTCCCAAAGTGCTGGGATCACAGACATGAGCCACCATGCCTGGCTTGAAAAGCAATTTCAAATAAATAAGCTTTAGATACATGTTACCATGACTCTAATATTGAGAAAAACAGAAATCCTTGCCTAGCTAACTTTGGACTTCTTTAATTTCAAAAAGTCTGGTAAGCTCCTTGCCATGAGAATGAGGAGTGCCCGGAGTCCCCACCCAGCCCAGCTTCTGTGGAAGCCTCAGCCGCCCTCATGCTCACGGGGACCCGGTGTCTCACTGCAATCCAAAAGGCTGGGACTGTGCACGCATTGGACACAATGCTAGGATGCTTGAGGTTCAGCTCAAGATGTTAACTTCAACCCTTGGGAATTAGTGTCTGTCTCTCTTCCTCACCTTCTAAGCCCTGCTGCTCAGAGCCTGGCCTGCGATCTGCACTGGGCATTCTGAATGGGGCATGACAGAGGCAGGAATGAAGGCTCCCCAAGAAATGCTGAACCACAAACTTC
Source organism: Trachypithecus francoisi (assembly GCF_009764315.1). Classification (NCBI taxonomy): domain Eukaryota; kingdom Metazoa; phylum Chordata; class Mammalia; order Primates; family Cercopithecidae; genus Trachypithecus; species Trachypithecus francoisi. Next base: position 16,885,580 of record NW_022681474.1, on the reverse strand, counting down.
ATTTAAACAGGACTTGTTGGGTGATCCCTATACATAGTAAAATTTGAGAAACACTTTAATTGATTCTGTATTATCGATTACGAAGTAACCTAAACTTTTTAAAAAGGCCCTAATGTTTACATAACAGTAGTCTCTGACAGCCTGTGACGTCTTTCTCCCCTTCTTTCTCTGGCAGGTGTGTGCTCTGTGCTCCTGCTCCTCACCACACGATGGCCCCAGAGCCCTACGAAACCTGTACATGAGTCCAGAGGCCTAAAGTGCTTCTCTCAAAGGTCGTGCTGATTTCCTGATTAAAAGATTAAAAGAGCTGGGCACAGTGGCTCATGCCTGTAATCACACCACTTTGCCAGGCTGAGGCGGGTGGATCACCTGAGGTCAGGAGTCAGAGACCAGCTTGGCCAACGTGCTGAAACCCCATCACTACTAAAAATGCAAACATTAGCTGGGCGTGGTGATGTGCGCCCTGTAATCCCAGCTACTCAGGAGGCTGAGGCAGGAGAATGGCTTGAACTCAGGAGACAGAGGTTGCAGTGAGGCGAGGTCGTGCCATCGCACTCCAGCCTGGGGACAAGAGCAAGACTTTGTCACACACACACACACAAAAAGATTAAAAGTGATCATTCCCACAAAGAATAGATTTGGATATTTTCCCAGAAATTTTTTCTTTCAAACCTGTACATGTTTACAGGTCCCCATGACATAAGGCTTTTGATCACTTTCACTGCAATGTGCTTTCTGATATGCGATATGGATTTAAAATAAGTCACAACCAACCTATTATAAGAATGCACTCTCCTTTAGGACATGGACATTTGAGGAACCACCTCTGAGCTCAGTATTTCAGCATGAATCTACCTTCAAATCTAAAAAAAATTGTATATTTTTGAGCCCGAAATAGGACAAAAAATGTTTGGTTTCTTGCCATTGTATTAGTATTCTTTTTGTCCTGGCTTAGAGCTTTATTGCGGCATAACTGGTGCACAGTAAACTGCACATATTTAAAACCTACATGGTGAGGAGTTCTGACTTATCTCCCATCAGCAAGACTTAGACCACATTCAGAAAAACGAGGCTCCTATCACCCCAGAGTTCTCCTGCGCTCGCTTTCTACCAAGTCCCTCACTGGGAAGAGCGCTTCCTGTCATCATAGACGTGTCTGCATCTTCTTGAATTGTGCAACATGGGATCATACAGTGCCCACTGTTCTGCTGCCAGCTCTTCTTGCTCAGCGTGATGTGTTCGAGATTCAGCAACACAGGCTGTATCAGCGGCTGCTGCCTTTTCGTTGCGGAGCCGTCCTACATTGCACTGATACGTCCTGACTGGTTTAGCCGTTGGCTTGCTGGTAGATATCTAGGTCGTTTCTAGGTGTTAGTTGTCACAAATAAAGCTACAATAAATATTAGTGTGCAAATATTTGTGTAGAAATAGACTACCATTTCTCTTTTCTTTTTTCTTTCTTTCTCCTTCCTTTCTTTCTTCCTTCCTTCCTTCCTTCCTTCCTTCCTTCCTTCCTTCCTTCCTTCCTTCCTTCCTTCCTTCTCTCTCTCTCTCTCTCTCTCTCTCTCTCTCTTTCTTTCTTCCTTCCTTCTTTCTTTCTTTCCTTTTCTTTCTTTTGAGACAGGATCTTGCTCTGCTGCTCAGGCTAGAATGCAGTGGTGCAATTATGGCTCACTGCAGCCTTGACCTCCTGGGCTCAAGCAGACCTCCCAGGATCAAGCAGTCTTCCTACACCTCCCTAGTTACTGAGACTACAGACACATGCCACCATGCCTGGCTATTTGTTTTTTAATTTTTTTTTTTTTTTTTTTGGAGAGGCAGGATCTCCCTCTGTTGCCCAGGCTGTTCTCAAACTTCTGGGCTCAAGCAGACCTCCTGCCTTGGTCTTCCAAAGCACTGGGATTACAGGCATGCGCCACTCTGCCCAGGTGCTATCATTTCTTTTACAGAAATATCTAGGAGGAAATGATGGGGTTCAATGGAAGGTATATTTGTAATTTGTAAAGAAATGTCCAAACTGTTTTCCAAACTTGTTGTACCATTTTACATTTCCACCAGCAGTATCTGAGAGTTCCAGGTGTTTTACATTCTCACCAGCACTTGGTAGGGTCACCTTTTAATGTGTGTGTGTACTGGTATTTCACACTGGCTTTCAATTGCATCTCCCTAATTACTCTGATATTCAGCACCTTTCCATGTGCTTATTGCCATCTGTGTGTCATCTTTAGAGAAGTGTCTGTCCAAATTGTTGGCCCATTTTTGACTTGGAATGTTTGTTTTCTTTTATTTTTTGTTTTCTTATTTTATTTTAGTTTTATTATTATACTTTAAGTTCTAGGGTACATGTGCACAACGAGCAGGTTTGTTACATATGTATACCTGTGCCATGTTGGTGTGCTGCACCCATCAACTCATCAGCACCCATCAACTCATCATTTATATCAGGTATAACTCCCAATGCCATCCCTCCCCACTCCCCATAATAGGCCCCAGTGTGTGATGTTCCCCTTCCCGAGTCCAAGTGATCTCATTGTTCAATTCCCACCTATGAGTGAGAACATGTGGTGTTTAGTTTTCTGTTCTTGCCATAGTTTGCTGAGAATGATGGTTTCCAGCTGCATCCATGTCCCTACAAAGGACACAAGCTCATCCTTTTTTATGGCTGCATAGTATTCCATGGTGTATATATGCCACATTTTCTTAATCCAGTCTGTTACTGATGGACATTGTTACTGATGGACATACTGATTCCAACTCTTTGCTATTGTGAATAGTGCCACGATAAACATACATGTGCATGTGTCTTTATAGCAGCATGATTTATATTCCTTTGGGTATATACCCAGTAATGGGATGGCTGGGTCATATGGTATTTCTAGTTCTAGATCCTTGAGGAATCGCCATACTGTTTTCTACAATGGTTGAACTAGTTTACAATCCCACCAACAGTGTAAAAGTATTCCTATTTCTCCATATTCTCTCCAGCACCTGTTGTTTCCTGACTTTTTAATGATTGCCATTCTAACTGGTGTGAGATGGTATCTCATTGTGGTTTTGATTTGCATTTCTCTGATGGCCAGCGATGATGAACATTTTTTCATGTGTTTGTTGGCTGTATGCATGTCTTCTTTTGAGAAATGTCTGTTCATATCCTTTGCCCACTTTTTGATGGGTTTTTTTTTTTTTTGAGGCGGAGTCTCGCTCTGTCGCCCGGACTGGAGTGCAGTGGCCGGATCTCAGCTCACTGCAAGCTCCGTCTCCCAGGTTTACGCCATTCTCCTGCCTCAGCCTCCCGAGTAGCTGGGACTACAGGCGCCCGCCACCTCGCCCGGCTAGTTTTTGTATTTTTTAGTAGAGACGGGGTTTCACCGTGTTAGCCAGGATGGTCTCGATCTCCTGACCTCGTGATCCGCCCGTCTCGGCCTCCCAAAGTGCTGGGATTACAGGCTTGAGCCACCGCGCCCGGCCAGGGGTTGTTTTTTTCTTCTAAATTTGTTTGAGTTCTTTGTAGGTTCTGGATGTTAGCCCTTTGTCAGATGAGTGGATTGCAAAAATTTTCTCCCATTCTGTAGGTTGCCTGTTCACTCTGATGGTAGTCTCTTTTGCTGTGCAGAAGCTCTTTAGTTTAATTAGATCCTATTTGTCAATTTTGGCTTTTGTTGCTATTGCTTTTGGTGTTTTAGACATGAAGTCCTTGCCCATGCCTATGTCCTGAATGGTATTACCTAGGTTTTCTTCTAGGATTTTTATGGTATTAGGTCTAACATTTAAGTCTCTAATCCATCTTGAATTAATTTTCATATAAGGAGTAAGGAAAGGGTCCAGTTTCAGCTGTCTACTTATGGCTAGCCAATTTTCCCAGCACCATTTATTAAATAGGGAATCCTTTCCCCATTTCTTGTTTTTTTCAGGTTTGTCAAAGATCAGATGGCTGTAGTTGTGTGGTATTATTTCTGAGGACTTTGTTCTGTTCCATTGGTCTATATCTCTGTTTTGGTACCAGTACCATGCTGTTTTGGTTACTGTAGCCTTGTAGTATAGTTTGAAGTCAGGTAGCATGATCCCTCCAGCTTTGTTCTTTTCTCTTAGAATTGTCTTGGCAATGCAGGCTCTTTTTTGGTTCCATATGAACTTTAAAGCAGTTTTTTCCAATTCTGTGAAGAAAGTCATTGGTAGCTTGATGGGGATGGCATTGAATCTATAAATTACCTTGGGCAGTATGGCCATTTTCACGATATTGATTCTTCCTATCCATGAGCATGGTATGTTCTTCCATTTGTTTGTGTCCTCTTTGATTTCACTGAGCAGTGGTTTGTAGTTCTCCTTGAACAGGTCCTTTACATCCCTTGTAAGCTGGATTCCTAGGTATTTTATTCTCTTTGAAGCAATTGTGAATGGAAGTTCATTCATGATTTGGCTTTCTGTTTGTCTGTTACTGGTGTATAAGAATGCTTGTGATTTTTGCACATTAATTTTGTATCCTGAGACTTTGCATGATTGAAAGTAAGACTATGTAAATTGTAGATAAGATGCCTTTGTCAGATGTATGTTTTGTACATAATTTCTACCAGTGTTTAGATTGAAGATTTAAAACATTTTTGAATTTTGATGAAATTTAATTTAACATAAAACATTTATGACGGTGTTTTGGGTGTCATATTTAAGAAGTTTTTGCCTAACCCAATTCCATAGTTAATTTTTGTATATAGTGTGAGGTAAGGGTTAGTTTCTCCCTTCCTTCCTTCCTTCCTTCCTTCCTTCCTTCCTTCCTTCTTTCCTTCCTTCCTTCCTCCCTTTCTTCTTTCCTTCCTTCCTCCCTTTCTTCTTTCTTTTCTTTTCTCCTTCCTTCCTTCCTTCCTTCCTTCCTCTTTCCTCCTTTCCTTTCCTTTCCTTCCTTCCTTTCCTTTCCTTTCCTTTCCTTTCCTTTCCTTTCCTTTTCTTCTTTCTCTCTTTCTTTCTTTCTTCTTTCTTTCTTTCTTTCTTTCTTTCTCTTTCTTTCTTTCTCTCTTTCTTTTTTGATGGAATCTGGCTCTGTTGCCCAGGCTGGAGTGCAGTGGTGCAATCTCGGCTCACTGCAGGCTCCACCTCCTGGGTTCACGCCATTCTCCTGCCTCAGCCTCCTGAGTAGCTGGGACTACAGGCGCCCGCCACTACTCCCATCTAATTTTTTTGAACTTTTAGTAGAGATGAGGGTTCACTGTGTTAGCCTGGATGGTCTCAATCTCCTGACCTTGTGATCCACCCACCTCAGCCTCCCAAAGTGCTGGGATTATAGGCGTGAGCCACTGTGCCCACCTCATTCTTTCTTTCCTTCTTTCATTCTTTTCTTTCTTTTCTTTATTTTCTTCTTTCTTTCTTTCCTTCTTTCTTTTCTTTCTTTCCTTTTATATGCAATGCACATGCTGCCATGTTCCAGAACCATTTGTTGTAATGACTATCCTTTCTCTATCAAATGCTTTTGTATCTCTGTTAAAAATTGATTGTTTTAAGTGTGAGTCTGTTTTTGTACTGTCTACCATTGATCAGTGTGTCTATCCTTTCTCCAATACCACAATCCCTTGGTTATTTTAGTGTTTGTAATACATCTTGACATAAGTTCTCCTGTCTTGCTCCTCTTTCTTTTTGACTGGATCACTTTCTTTTTTAAACCTATGACAATAATAGCTTTCTAAGGAAATATGGCTGCAGTTTCAATTGATTTTGCATTATTTTACTTCTCTTTTTTCTTTTTTTCTTTTTTTTTTTGGTGATGAAGTTTCACTCTTGTTGCCCAGGCTGGACTGCAATGCCATGATCTCAGCCCACCACAACCTCTGCCTCCTGGGTTCAAGTGATTCTCCTGCCTCAGCCTCCCAAGTAGCTAGTACTACAGGAATGTGCCACCACGCCTGGCTAATTTTGTATTTTTAGTAGAAACATAATTTCTCCATGTTGGTTAGGCTGGTCTCGAACTCCTGACCTCGGGTGATCCACCCACCTCAGTCTCCCAAAGTGCTGGGATTACAGGTGTGAGCCACTGCACCCGGCCCTACTTGGCATTACTTTTCATTTGTCTTTGTTCATTTATGGGTTATGCCAGTAAAACAGTTTTTAGTTGAATCTTAAATTCTATCTACTTTGACACACCACTATTTTATCTATCAGTCAGAAAGAAAGAAGTCTCTGATTGTAAGATGCATCCTGAGATGGAGATGTTAAAATGTTAAACATGTATTTTATATTAATATAAAATAGCCAATGTTAGAAAATTATCATGAAAAGGAACAATTCATCCTGGTTTCATGGTCCTCAGAGAACTGGAGAATTTCTTTGACTTCATGAATGAGCAGAAAATTTCTTTTAGCTAATTTGAATTTGTTTCTGCCTCTCTATAAAGTCTAGTGAACATATCTTTACATTTAGGCAGCTGTATCAGTCCATTTTCACACTGCTGATAAAGACATACTTGAGGCTGGGTAACATAAAGAAAAAGAGGTTTAATGGACTCACGGTTCCATGTGGCTGGGGAAGCCTCACAATCATGGTGGAAGACTAAAGGCACATCTTACATAGTGGCAGACAAGAGAGAATGAGAACCAAATGAAAGGGGAAACCCCTTTTCAAACCATCAGATTTCATGAGATGTATTCACTGCCATGAGAATATAATGGGAGAAAGTGCCCCCCATGATTCAATTATCTCCCACTGGTTCCTCCCATAACACATGGAAATTATGAGAGCTACAATTCAAGATGAGATTTGGGTGGGGACACAGCCAAACCATATCAGCAGCCAAACACACAGATGATTTCTGGTGCCATCTTTCACATTTTATTTGTGTTTGTTTTTTTGGTTTTTAGAAGTATCCAGATTTCCTTCCACAGTAACCAATTTGTTGAGTTCACTATGTGTAAAATGACTTGCACAGAGGCATACACATTGTAACTGCTCTTCTCCTTAGGGGTTCATGTCTTGTAGCCCCACTGGCTTTGAATTTGGGCTGGTCCATGAACCTTTACCGTGACCCCTTTTTTGGCTAGGTTAATCTGCTTATCACCTGAGAAACATATCAGGTTTATAGTTAAAAAGACATGGGTAATTTTGTGAGGATTATAGGATTATGTCTTTGTCATATGAACAGAGCTGAAGCTTGTGGAGGCACACTCTGGGTGCAAGACATGGTCTGCAGGATTTATGTGTGTGATCTCATTTAAGCCTCATAAGAGTCTTAAAAGTTTGGACTTCCGGGCCCACTTGCTGTTGCTGAGGCTCAGGGAGGTGAGTGCCTTTCAAATGGTCAAATGGTGGTGCTGGAGGGGCCAGGATGGAAGCCTGCATGCTCTCTGGTTCCAGGGCCAGGTCCTCATGCCCCTTCCATCCCCCCAGGCAGGTTCATCATGGACTCTGGACACAAATTATGAATCTAAATTGGCAATTCTAGAAGAGTTATTCTACAGCATCTCAATTCTGATACATGAAGCATTTATAATAAACTACAATTTCAGGCTTATCTCTATTTAAACAGAGGGTATTTGGCTGCCAATCTTTTATTCATGATCTACCCTTACTTCTTTTTTTTTGGCGTAGTCTCACTCTGTCACCCAGGCTGGAGTGCAGTGGCACAATCTCGGCTCACTGTAACTTCTGCCTCCCAGCTTCAGGCAATTCTCCTGCCTCAGCCTCCTGAGTAGCTGGGATTACAGATGGGCGCCAACATGCCTGGCAATTTTTTTTTTTTTTTTTTTTAGTAGAAATAGGGTTTCACCATGTTTTTGTCAGGCTGGTCTTGAACTCCTGACCTCGTGATCTGCCTGCCTTGGCCTCCCAAAGTGCTGGGATTACAGGCATGAGCCACAGTGCCTGGGCCCTTCTTTTATTCTTATGAAATGATTAAGAAAAATATATATTTTTAATTTCTCAATATTTGGTACTTTTGGTTCTGAAGCTAGATGGATATTCCAGAGCCTGAAAGATCCTAGCCTGTCGTATTATTAGGGACACTTCCACTCTCCTGAACTGCTCTTTTTTCCATGTTTTCCTCCTCCTGTATCTCCCTAGCTATGAGCTTGTGTATTGTTCACGCATATTTACCGTTCACTGAAGTCCATTTTCTCCTCCTTTCTTGAAGACTTATTATCCGAGGCTCCGAAGGGATATGACAACCATAGACGCAAGCTCATGTGCTCATCCTTCTTGTATTAAATGCACCTTTTTATTGTGATGCTTTGACATCTTGGGGTCTGTGGACCCTGGAGGGACACCCCTCCCGGGGTTACTAACTCCTGGAGAGCAAACAACTCACCTTTCAGATGCAAACCAACCAATTCAGAGGCAATACCCCCAACCACCTCTTTCACTGGCTCTTTCACTCCAGGGCTGCAACCCACCTGCCCTGCACCCCAGTGCCTGGTGCCAAACAACTAGGGAGGCTCTTTCACTCCAGGGCCGCGATCCACCTGCCCTGCACCCCAGTGCCAGGTGCCAGACAACTAGGGATAGCTACTGTGTCCAGAGTCTCCAAACTGATTCAGACCAGCCAACCCCAAGCCTGTCACTCAAGCCCGTCACTCTGCCTCTCCGTTTCTTCCCAGGGAAACTACAAGGGAGGCTCCAGCCCACGTTTCCCCCCAACCCCTTCTGCCTCCTGACCCACCCTGGTGCCTCCCCAGGTGCCCTCATGCCAGGCTTGGTGTGCACCCTCCTCTTGGACACTGAAAGTAACAAGTCACCTTTTAAATGATGGTTGTCTCCTGATATATTGGCTTCACCATGTCTAAATAAGAATAAAATAGTCATTTGAAGACACTTCTCCAACAAGTATTCCTTTCTTTAGAAGGGAAATATGTGCAAACCAAACTAGAAGAATATATGTCACACATTCTGTATGCTGTGGAAACACGGGTACTCTATAAACTATCAAATTCAAACAGGAACATTGAAGGCTAGAGACTGTGTACTTCCGTATCTTATGCATCAAAATATTTGCTTTGGGAACAAAATGGGTCATCCTTGCTTAAGTGTTTATAACAATATATTCATACAAAATATTTTCCTTTAGCAGGAAGTACCTTACACTGCCACGGCTTTTTTATAATGAATGCACAGTGTGAGTCATTTGTAAAAGCAGAACAATGTTTTTCTTCAAAATCTTACATTTCAAATTTGCTACAAAATTCTCTGAAGTGGACCATTTCCCAGCACAGATGGTGTTGCACTATGAAAAAACAAGTAGCTATCAGTCATGGTGTAGGTTGAAACTCTCTTTTATGATGCTAAGGCAATAATGTCACATAAAATCCTCCACTGGATGCTTCCCATTATACATCTGGTCAGCCAATATGTAAAGGTAATCATGGAGTCTTAGACGTTTTCTAATAATGTTTAACCCGTGTGACATTGAGCTTGAAATGATTAAATGTTCCTGGTAGTACTGGTGTGAGTGTATATGTGTGTGTGTGAAGGAGAGAGACAGAGAGAGGAGTCTAATGTTATCACAGAAGGCACATCCTGGTGCTACTCAAACGAAGGATTTTCAGTTCCTCTTCTAGCTAGAAAGTGATTTCCTAGTAAAAGTGAGCCTAAAATGCCACCCTTATTGCCATGGTAGAGAGATGAAAACAAACCCCCTACAGGGACAAGTATGCCCAGGTTAGAGAAGCATAATTCCAGAACTACTCAGAGCCTGCAGGGGAGTTACACAGTTCAGCATTCATCCCTGGATATGCAGACCACACCTTGAATAAGTTTATAAGCAACAATTAAATTTTGAAATAAAGATCTTGAAAGGAGAAGCAGATATTTCCGGGTGGAGGAGGTCTGAGAATTCAGTGGGACTTAGGCAAAAATGTCATCAGCAGAGAGCATTCCTGGCTGATCCGAAGAGAAAGGTTCTCACTGATCCTTTACTGAGAGAAACAGAGTGAATGGGATCAGAATCTACTTAATATCTTTATAGTTCATATTCTATTGAGTACTAGAAAGCAATTGTTCCAATTATAGTTGTTGTTTTCATGAAGCTTGACTTAGATGAATTGCTTTAAAAATACTGGGTTGACATTACCTGGCAGTGAAGGATGTGGTGTCAAGGAATATAAAACATCGGGTTAAAATCTACCTTAAGAAGTTGGTCTTGGCCGGGCGCGGTGGCTCAAGCCTGTAATCCCAGCACTTTGGGAGGCCGAGACGGGCGGATCACGAGGTCAGGAGATCGAGACCATCCTGGCTAATACGGTGAAACCCTGTCTCTACTTAAAAATACAAAAAACTAGCGGGCGACGAGGCGGGCGCCTGTAGTCCAGCTACTCGGGAGGCTGAGGCAGGAGAATGGCATAAACCCGGGAGGCGGAGCTTGCAGTGAGCTGAGATCCGGCCACTGCACTCCAGCCTGGGTGGCAGAGCAAGACTCCGTCTCAAAAAAAAAAAAGAAGTTGGTCTTTAAGATTCCTGACTGAGGGTGTTGTGGTACTATATGAGGTCATATGGTTTGGCCCTGTGTCACCACCCAAATCTCACCTAGAATTGCAATAATCCCCACGTATCATGGGAGGGACCTGGTGGGAGGTAATTGAAAAATGGGTTTTTTTTTTTTTTTTTTCCCCGTGCTGTTCTTGTGATAGTAAGTCTCACGAGATCTGATGGTTTTGTAAAGGGGACGTCCCCTGCATATGCTCTCTTGCCTGCAGCCACGTAAGATGTGACTTTGCTCCTCATTCACCTTCCGCCATGATTTTCAGGCCTACCCACCCACATGGAACTGTGAGTCCATTAAACCTCTTTCCTTTATAAATTACCTGGTCTTGGGTCTGTCTTTACTAGCAGCATGAGAGCAGACAAATACATAAGGATACTGTTTTATTTTTCATAACCATCATTACTCAGTCCTAAGTGTTTCTCTTCCTCGAATGAAGACAATGTTTGCTGTGAAGAGGGAATGAGATAATGACGACTCTGAACTCTCTGAATGAGTTCCCTAAGATGATGCTGAATCCTGATGAGTATCTTTTGGTGCTGGGAGTTCTCTCTGGACATGAAGTCCCTATGTTTATAGATAAATTAGGCCCACAAATATTGAGGTAGAAGGAAAGGAAAAGCCCCTCACAGATGTGTAAATGAATGACTTGACTCAAACTTACAAAAATAAACAAACAAACAAATAAATAAATAAATAAATAAATAAGATGTTCCAAGACTTAGGAGCAGTCAGTGTTACCATTAAAGGAGGGCTCTGGCTTCAGTGTTGTCATGAAGGACACTGGAACGTTGCTGTTTATTAATTTTGGGTTGTGTTACTTTTGTAGAAGGGGAAGTTGAGGTTGTTGGCATGCGAAGCACATGTCGTCAGCTTTATCTGTTTTAATCGCAGTGAGAAATGGAATTAACTGCTGAACCAAAACCACTGGAGAATAATCAGTATCACTGTTTTTCCTGAATCATGGATTTCCTAATCTTCAGAAGACTGGGGCATTTTGACTCATTTGACTACTGCAGTTTCCTCACATTTTCTTATTAAAACTATTTAAAATAATATAGCAATAAAGAGGAACTTCCAACGACACCTCTTCACTGAATCTCAGCATCTACTTTATTGAACAAGAATACCATGAATGTTTGATCTTTAGATCATTGAAACTTTTTTCAAAAATCAGTCATGCTTCGTCCAGAAAAGAATTTATATCCTTAAAGTCTCCTTTCACAAGAGATCAGGATGCACGGAGGAACACAAGGCTTTAGCTATTATAGAAGGTAAAAGAATGTCCATGAATAACCTTTTGTTCTCCCAAGTTGATCGCCTTTACTGATTACATCCAGCAAGTCCTGGGCAGATCCTGATATGACATAACTCAGAATCCTATTGGTCAGTCTGGGGATCTTCTCCTAAAGAAGCTTCGTACTGGCAAATACTAGGTCTCAGTAACATGATCCCAATGTGAGCATGGTCTCTTGTACTGATGTTTCTATTTTACTGATTTTGTTGTTGTTGTCGTTGTTTAAGTGTTGTGCTGTGTGCCAGGCACCACGCCAAGCCCTTTAGCATTTCTAATTTATGTAATCATCCTAATAACCTCATGAGGAAAGTGCTAGTAGTGTTCCTCCTTGCTGGGCAAGGATACTGAGAGAGATGCAATCTGCTGATGTGTCCACGGTCCCAAGGCCAAGGGCTGGCAGGGCCATGCCTCTCTGGGTTCGTGGGCCATGGGCTGCATCACAGGCTCTGCTGTTATTCTTAAGGACCTCCTGATATGCAGTCAGTTTTGTATTTCTTTTTTTGTTTGTTTTTGAGACGGAGTCTCACTGTGTCACCCAGGCTGGACGCCCAAGCTGGTTGCCCAGGCTGGCTCACTCTGTCACCCAGGCAGTGACATGATCTTGGCACACTGCAACCTTCACCTCTTGGGTTCAAGTGATTCTCTTGCCTCAGCCTCCCAAGTAGCTGAAACTACAGGGATACACCACCACACCTGGCTAATTTTTGTATTTTTAGTAGAGATTGGGTTTCACCATGTTGGCCAGGCTGGTCTCAAGTGATGTGCCTGTCTCAGCCTCCCAAAGTGCTGGAATTATAAGTGTGAGCCACCCGCCTGGCCTGGTGTTGTATTTCTAAATAAAATAGAACATAATTTCTGTATAAAGAGCTTGGGCTGTGGAGCCAGAGTTGGATTTGAATCGAGCTCAGATGCTTATTAGCTGGGCGAAGTTTAGAAACATGGTCACTTTCCTTTGAGTCTTTGTCTTATCTGTGACATAAAAATAAGTCAACTTGTAGGGATAATGACAATTAGAAAAAATATGCCAAACACTGCGATGGCACATGATCCTTAGTTGCACTTTGGTGGGACCTGTATAATAATGATCGATTAAATATTAATAATAAGGCAAAAAGGGATAGAAAAAAGTGTTTCTACAAACAAGAGATCTGGAAATCACCACCCCATCCACAAATAATTGGGCCAATAATTGAATGCTGTTTTGTTTTCCAATCCTACCAGCCTCAATGAATATAGACCACCGTATCTCTATGCATCAGACACATCCATCCTTTGGTTGAGCGAGACACAGGGTGAGTGAGTATTACTGCATTTACTTTTCCTCCCTTAAACATGTAATCACTGTCTTGTTTTCTCAAATTGATCAGTTTCAGAATGGCTTCCAAGATATTCATGGAACAACAAACTGTTTATTGGTGGCAGAAATATCGTATCCTCACCCTTCAATGGGCTCAAAGGAAAAAAACACCTGCTCCTTGAGTCTCCATGGGCTCAGCTCTGCATCACCGGTTTCTTGAACAACAGTCCCGTCTGTGTGGCTGTCTTGATGTTGTATTGTATATTTTATTAAAATACACAGGAGATATGCACTCACAGGTGCATATCATGTCATATCCTGGTTTGTGATTTTTCTGTCTAAGGTGGTGGCTGTCGTACACTTGAATTTCTGAAGTCACCAGCACAGAGCCTCGGTGCCAGTGGTCATCAGCTGTGTTATCAGCTTTCAGGTACGAAGTGCCATCACTTTATTTTTTTCTTACTTGGCATGCCTTTTTATCAATAGTTTTTGGGGTACAAGCGGTTTTGGTTACATGGATAAGTTCTTTAGTGATGATTTCTGAGATTTTAGTGCACCTGTCACCCAAGCAGTATGCACTGTACCCAGTGTGTAGTCTTTTATCCCTCACCCCCACAACCTTCTCCCCGCTGAGTCCCCAAAGTCCATTATATCATTCTTATGTCTTTGCATTCTCATAACTCAGTTCCAGCTTATAAGGGAGAACATATGATGTTTGCTTTTCCATTCCCGAGTTACTTCACTTAGAATAATGGAATGGCCTCTAGTTCCATCTGAGCTGCTGCAAAAGACATTTTATTCCATTTAATGGCTGAGTAATATTCCACAGTGTATATGTACCACATTTTCTGCATCCACTCATTGGTCGATGGGCAATGAGGTTGGCTCTATGTCTTTGCTATTGTGAATTGTGCTACTATAAACATACATGTGTAAGTGTCTTTTTTATAGAATGACTTCTTTTTCTTTGGGTAGATACCCAGCAGTAGGATTGCTGGATAGAATGGTAGTTCTACTTTTAGTTCTTTCAGGAATCTCCATACTGTTTTCCATAGTAGTTGTATTGATTTACACCCCCACCAGCATGTAAAGGTTTCCTTCTTCACCACATCCATGGCAACATCTATTGGTATTTTTTGACATTTTAATCATGGCCATTCTTTCAGGAGTAACGTGGTATCTCATTGTGGTTTTGATTTTCATTTTCCTGATGATTAGGGAGGTTGAGCATTTTTTATATGTTTATTGGCTGTATATCTTCTTTTGAGAAATGTCTGTTCGTGTCTTTTGCGCACTTTTTGGTGGAATTTTTTTTTTTTTCTTGTTTGTTTGAGTTCCTTGTAGATTCTGGATGCTAGTCCTTTGTTGGATGCTTAGTTTGTGAATATTTTGTGGGTTTATTCTGCTGATGATGTCTTTTGCTGTGCAGAGTTTGTTAGTTTAATTAGGTTTCATTTGTTTACTTTTGTTTTTGTTGTATTTGCTTTTGGGATCTTAGTCATTAATTCTTGGCCTAAACCAATGTCCAGAAAAGCTTTTACAATGTTATCGTCTAGAATTTTTGTGGTTTCAGATCTTAGATTTGAGTCTTTGATAAATGTTGAGCTGATTTTGGTAGAATTTGAGAGATGGGGACCCAGTTTCATTCTTCCACGTGTTTGCTGTCACTTCTGATATGCATCCAGCAATTTGAGTTGACACTGTACATGAACCAGTACGGTAAGTGTTTCTGTTTCTATTTATTCTAAAACTTCACATTGATGGTTAAGAAGGGAAGCAATAGGTCACATTTTAAGCTAAGAAGCCTTTTTTTCATATTTTTAAAGAATTAAATACCATGATCACTGTTGAAAACAATCACCTAGGTTTTAATTTATTTAAAATACTGATACCTCTTCACTGTTCCATATCTGAACATAAGAGCAAAGCCTAGTAAACTTGACGTGTCTGTCCTAATGGGAAACATGACATTCTTTTAGGATCAACTATAACAGTCTATAATTTAAATATTGTTAATGTAACACAATGGGCATGTACAGCCAACTAAAATCTGGCAGCAAGAAGGAAATCTCTCTCTCTCTCCCTCTCTCTCTCTCTGTGCTCCTTTATTGCAATTGTTTTTAATATTTAAAAACCACC
Organism: Trachypithecus francoisi; assembly: GCF_009764315.1. Lineage (NCBI taxonomy): Eukaryota > Metazoa > Chordata > Mammalia > Primates > Cercopithecidae > Trachypithecus > Trachypithecus francoisi. Next base: position 16,870,400 of record NW_022681474.1, on the reverse strand, counting down.
TTGAAGGAGAGATTCTCAAACAGTTTAGGTTCCAGAAACAAAACTCAGGATAAATGTGACATTCCTGAGAGAACTGGCTTGTCTTGAATGAACATCTCCAAAACTATTTCTGAGCCCTTTGCTTAACGTAATAACAGCAATGGATCTCACCCTGACTAATGGAGGCACCCCTCACTCTGCATCATGGAGGGGAGGCCTCCCGGAAAGGAGCAGTGGACATCAGGTTAAGCAGACAGTTCTCGGAGCACAGGAAGCACAGACCTTCCTTCTCTAGCTACCATGAGAAAGGAGCTCAAAGGGTACGTGAGCCTGTCACTTCTTGTGCTAATCCTGAACCCCGTCATTTATGTCATGAATGAATATTTGAGATAGTTTTCCCCTTATTTTGTGTTTCACACTGTAATCAGATCGTGAACGATTGAACTAAAAGTCAGTGTTTTTTTTTTTTTTTTTAATGAATTAAAGAAACCTTGGCCTATCATTTTTCAAATCTTCCGGGTTATATGGGTAATGTGTTGATCATTTGCCCTACAATCAAAAGCAAATATTTTCTTCTAGGAGAAACAAAGCATGAATATGATTGCATGTTTCAAATCTAAGATTAAAGCAGCTTAAAAGTTTTAAGAATGGTATTTATTTGTGGCATTCTGTTGACATTAAAAAAATAAATTTACAGCAGTTGATGTTGGAGGTGGCTAAATGCAGACTGTGACAATTATTGTCAGTTTACATGGCCTTTTTGAAATTGTGTTTCTAATGGGCATTGACAGACATCTTTGTATGCACATGTTTTAGAGGTGAATAAATATTTAGTTCAATCTGATCACTGTGAGTTTTCTGATTTTGAGCCTTGTAAAATAAGGATTTATTTATACTAAATCCAATATTGTCCTTGGGAAGCAATATTTTACAAGCAAATAGATTACTGAACAGACTGTGAGCTAGTACCTAGCTGACTATGATCGAGCCAGTTTGAAGACATTAGTCTCCAAATTCTGGCAATCCCATTCAGTTTACCATTTAAATTAATACATTGTACCAACGGTGGGACTAAGGGTCTATCTTAATGGAGGCATGCACAGGAGAATAAGGAGATGGCTTGGATTAATGTTTCTGTTTTTTCTTTTTCTTTTTCTTTTTTTTTTTTTTGAGACAGAGTCTCTCTCTGTCACCCAGGCTGGAGTGCAGTGGCCGGATCTCAGCTCACTGCAAGCTCCGCCTCCTGGGTTCAGGCCATTCTCCTGCCTCAGCCTCCCAAGTAGCTGGGACTACAGGCGCCCGCCACCACGCCTGGGTAGTTTTTTGTATCTTTTTTTAGTAGAGACGGGTTTTCACCGTGTTAGCCAGGATGAGTTTTTTCTTTTTTTTCCAAAATATACTTTGAAGATGAGCTCTGATTTTGCTCTGACAGCCTGGTGATCAGGAGCAAGGTGACAAAGTGCTGCAACTTCTGCGTAGGAAAAAATAAGTCTTCCCTAGGAAAGCCTTAGCTTCCCTTAGGTAAGGCAGAAGAATGGAGAGTGATCCGCAACACTGGTTGTGGTATGGTGGCCATTGTGTGGCATTCATTCTCATAGGTAGGTGAGTTATTTCATTTGTTAAGTTGAATTTATTTGTGTCGTCTAGTCTAAATGAGTGAAAATGCTCAATGTTTCATTTTGCCCTGAGCTATACCAGTTCTTCCTTTAACTGGACCTTTGAGTATGACACCTGCTCTCCTATTAAGTTGGTGCAAAAGTAATTGCAGTCTTGCCATTATTTTTACACCAACCTAATGTCTACTCTCCAATTGTAAGTGCCAGTGCAGGGGTGTGCTGTGTGTATCCTCACTGGGATGAGTAGGCCCCCTGAGCAGCATCTTACGAGGAAGTCTCTTAGGATCCTTATATGAAATCCTCCCCTTTTTCCTTCTCCCTCTATTCTCTGCAGCCCCGGTCACTATCTGTTACACGATGCATCTGTTTCCTGATTGTCTCCTCTCACCCCTACAGCCTGCACTGTCCAGTAGGGTTGGGATATTTGTTTTGTTTTGTTTTGTTTTCCACTGGTTTTTAATGAATACCTTGGACAGTGCCTGACACCTGACACGAATTCTATATGTATTTTTGGAATGAAGTTCATGAATAACTCAGCATAAAAAGCAGGAGTGGAGACACTGGTTCCCTGCAGAGGTCTTGCGGAATAGTGAGTTTCTTGACTATTTTTGAATTTCCCAGACCACTAACATTTTCAACATTTTGGAGAATGACAGAGGTTCATAAATGTCAATTTGGCTAATAAGGATTTTAAAGCAAACAAACAAAGCTATTATCTGATATTACTATAATTTCATAAAAGAGTTTTAAGACTGGTGCCAGGAAATGCCTGTATTTCTGGAATCGGGTGGTGTGTTTGTGTGTGTGTGAGGTGCATACACAGTGTATCTGCTTAAGCAAAGGCAACATCTTACTTTTGAACACTGTTATTCCATTATTCTGGATGTTGCTCTGAGGGTGTTTGTAGATGAGATTTACATACAAATCCCTGCACTTTGAGTGAAGCAGGTCTCCCTTCCTAATGTGGACAGGCCTCATCCAAGCAGTTGAGGGCCAGAAGAGAACAAAGGCTGACCTCCCCTGACCTGCCAGGATTCTGTGGCAGGTGGCGCTTGGATTTGAACCTCAGTCTCCTCTGGGTCTGTGGCTTGCCACCCACCCCACAGGTTTTGGACCTGCTAAGTCCCCGGGATCTCCTGAGACAATTCCTTTATATCTGTGTCTCCAATCCTCCCTCTCTGTAGGCATCTCGTTCACCTGTCTCTCTGCAGAGGCCTGACTAGTGCATTGGCCTGGGCAGTACTTAATGGGTTGGGAGTGGGCAGGAATGATGTGCGCTTTGAGTGTGGCCATGTGGTGATACAGCTGAAGCGGAGGGGAACTTACAATCCAGCTGCCCAGGGTTCAAGTGTCCACCCTGCTGTTCATTAGTTGGGTGACCATGGGCGGCTCACATAAGCAGCCTGGAGGCAGGCTATGTAAAATGGCACAGATGTGCCACATCAGTGGGAAAAGATGACCGAATAGAAACACCATTATTAGGGTGATGGACGAAAAGCCTGCCTGGTTTTGTTCTTGGAAATCTGCTTCTTGAGAAATCAGGAGAGAGGACTGAAGTCATGATGTCATTGTTAGGTCATGACCATGTCACAACCCTAAGCATTTATGGTCCCAAATACTCCTCTCTCAAATGTAACCTTATATGCGAGGGCTTCATAGAATGAACACTAAATTACATCATCTGAACTTGCCTGAAGTTACATAACTCTCACTGGATAAAGGTAAGTTTCATAATTCGTATCTAAGATACTTTTGAGAGTTTTAAAAATACAAATCTTTTAAGACTGAGTGTGTTCATCTGTTCTTGCATTGCTATAAGGAAATACCTAAGACCGGGTGATTCATAAAGAAAAGAAGTTTAATTGGCTCAGGGCTCTGCAGGCTGTACAGGGAGCGTGGTGCCAGCATCGGCTCAGCTTCTGGGGAGGCTCAGGGAGCTTTCAGTCATGGCAGAAGGTGAAGGGGGAGTTGGCTTGTCATCCGGCAAGAGCGGGAACAAGAGAGGAAGAGCCGGGGAGGTGCCACGCTCTTAAACAACCAGGTCTCCCAGGAACTCAGAGTGAGAACTCACTTATTACTGTGAGGAGGGCACCAAGCCATTCATGAGGGATCTGCCCTCATGACCCAGACACCTCCTCCCAAATTTCATCTCCAACATTAGGAGTTGCATTTCAACATGAGACTCGGAGGAGACAAACATCTGGCCCATATCAGTGAGTGCTTGAAATGTTACAATATACTCTTTTTTCTTTTCCTTTTTTTTTTTTCTGACAGGGTCTTGCTCTGTCACCCAGGCTGGAGTGTAGTGATGTGAATGTGGCTCATTGCAGCCTTGACCTCCTAGGCTTAAGCAATTCCTCCAACAAGTAGTTAAAACTACAGCCATGCACCACCATTCCCAGCTAATTTTTTATTTTTATTTTTGTGGAGATGGGATCTTGCTATGTTGCCCAGGCTGGTCTCAAGCTCCCAGCCTCAAGCAATTCTCCCTTCTTGGCCTCCCAAAGTGCTGGGATTATAAGCATGAGCCACCACACCCAGCCTTAGATTATTGATGTATGTTAAGAAATTAGTATTATTAACATCAAAAACCAAGCAACCTGATTAAAAATGAGCAAAGGATCTGAGTAGACATTTCTCCAAGGAAGATACACAAATGGCCAACAAGCACATGCTCAACATCACTAATCATTAAGAAAACACAAATCAAAATCACAGTAAGATACCTCTCTGCACCCGTCAGGATGGCTACTCTAAAAGCAAATGGAAACACACTCCAGGAAATACCAAGTGTTGGAACCCTCGTATGTTGCCAGTGAGGATGTAAAATGGTGCAACCACTGTGGAAAACACTATGGTGGCCTGTCAAGAAAGTACACAGTCCAACCATATGGTCCAGCAATTCTTCTAGGCATATACACCAAAAGGGTAAAATCAGGGTCTCAAATAGATATCTGTATATCCATGTTCATATCAGCATTATTCACAGTAGCTAAAACATAGAAACAACCCAAGTGTCTGTTGAAGGATGAATGGTTCCATGCAACATGTACACAGGATGGAATATTATTCAGCATTGAAAAGAAGGAAACTCTGGGCCAGGTGCTGTGGCTCACGCCTGTAATCCCAGCACTTTGGGAGGCTGAGGCGGGCGGATCATGAGGTCAGGAGATCGAGACCATCCCAGCTAACATGGTGAAACCCTGTCTCTACTAAAAATACAAAAAATTAGCCAGGCATGGTGGCGGGCACCTGTAGTCCCAGCTACTCGGGAGGTTGAGGCAGGAGAATGGCGTGAACCCGGGAGGTGGAGCTTGCAGTGAGCCGAGATTGCACCACTGCACTCCAGCCTGGGCGACAGAGCAAGACTCCGTCTCAAAAAAACAAAAAAGAAAAAAAAAGAAGGAAACTCTGACTCATATGACATGGATGAACCCTGGGGCGGTGTGCTAAATAAAATAAACCACACACAAAAACGCACTCTGTGAATCCACTTATATGAGGTATCCAGAGTGGCCAAAATCATAGAGACAGAAAATAGAGTGGTGGCTGCAAGGGGCCAATGGGAGGAGGAATGGGAAGGGAGTTAGTGTTTAATGGGCAGAGAATTTCAGTTTTGCAAGATGAAAAGAGTTATGGAGATAAATGGTAGTGGCTACAGAACAGAGTTAATGCACCTATTGCCATAGAAACAAACACTTAAATATGGTTAAAATGGGAAATTTTATGTTATGTACATGTTACCACTATAAAAAAGAAATTAGCATTGTTTCTTTCCATCTTAGCTTTCTTATCTTTGTTTGGTAATTTTTTTTTTTTTAGGTTATGTCAACTTTGTACTTTTGATTCCGGAAAACAAGTATCATTTTTACATAAATTGACTGCACAATACAATTTCCTAATTTGGTAGATAATCATCTCTGCTAATATTACAAATATTTATCTGGGACATTATCCTGGAAGTTTCAAAATCACAGATTGAAGTTGGGTTCATAGCCACTGAAAGATAATTGGCTTGTTTGTTCAAAGTTTGAGGAAGGAGAAGTTTAGCATGTTAGCACTCTATGGAATTAGGGGCTTGAACAGTGAATTTTAGGCTCTGTATGAACCCCAAATGTCCCGAAATGATGAGCTGCATGAGGGTTCTCTGATTTAATCTCATATGGCAAGTGATAGCCTCTGGTACTTCAAAATTAATATTTGGCAAATAAATAATTGACTCTCCTCACAAAGTCACTTCTAGGTGGATTAATTATGAAGATATATTCAATTTATTCTTCAAAAGATTGGCTGAACTCATGTGAAGCCTGGTTCTGTGCTGCACACTGGCGTTACAAAGGCAATTAACGCACACTTGGACTCTAAGTTAGTTTGATACACAGTGTAGACAGATTCAGGACAGAAACTCTTCCTCTTGTTTTCAGAGAGCAGCAAAGATTCAGACAGGGTCTCTCGTAGAAGGCACAGGCATGGAAAGGCTAGAATCGTTCTGCAACTTGCATCCCTTTGGTCTCCTTTCTGGTGGCTTTAGCTAAAAGATCTTTGTGTCCTTAGCTGTAAATCAGCTCCGGGAAGCTGAGTCTTGTTTAAAGAACAGCATTGTGAACCGTTATTCTCTAAGAGTTATATGTAATTTAAAGTAAATTTACATGGAAGCGGAAATGTCACTATTTGAAGTAAGAGACAGGCATTTAAAAGAAAGTCAAATTGAAATCATGGCTCAACAGATGGTTGAAATATAGTCACTGACAAGCCATTGTGGCCATTACTGTGAACTCCAATCCGTAGTCGACAATGGAAGATGACCTCTTTTTGAAAACTTACATAAGGACACTTTTAACTCTAATGAGTTCATGAATTTCTTTGACATTCTAACCTGTTGGCACCCTTCTAGCCTCAGAAGGGTTGCTCTGTCAATAAGAATCCTCAACTGGGAGAAGAACAAGTGCAGCTTCTCTGTCTTTTTTATTTCTTTCTTTTTTTTTTTTTGAGACGGAGTCTCGCTCTGTCACCCAGGCTGGAGTGCAGTGGCCAGATCTCAGCTCACCGCAAGCATCGCCTCTCAGGTTCACGCCATTCTCCTGCCTCAGCCTCCCGAGTAGCTGGGACTACAGGCGCCGCCACCTCGCCCGGCTAGTTTTTTTTGTATTTTTAGTAGAGACGGGGTTTCACCGTGTTAGCCAGGGTGGTCTCGATCTCCTGACCTCGTGATCCGCCCGTTTCGGCCTCCCAAAGTGCTGGGATTACAGGCTTGAGCCACCGCGCTCGGCCGCTTCTCTGTCTTAAGAAGAAATAAATGACATATATAAATGATGTCCAATCTACTGGGTTTCGGGAGCTCTGTTGTCAAAAGCTCAGTTCCTGCCTCATGGAGACGATGAAGGTAGAACTTTCTCTTCTGCAGTCCTTTCAACTGTGGGTAATGAGATGTTTAGCATTTAGTGTGTTTCAGGTGTGGATGATGCTGCACAAAGGTGATAAGTTCTGGGTCTGCTTTGATTGGATCAGGAGCACCTGCAGCAGATATTGTTGGCTGCATGTCTACAAGCCATCTCCCTGCAACTCCTTTGTTTCTATTGGTACCATTGTTTCATGCCAATATGGGGAGGGGGACAATGCATTCAAAGATAATGCATCTCCAGTCCCAGAGAGTGAGCTATGACTAGTCAATGACAGTTCTACTAATTTTGTTCCCCTTTGCCACTTTTTGTCTTTGAGAAGGGCAAACGACCTGATTCTGGCCAGAGGTCCCTGAGGGAAGTCTTACAGGAAAGGCCTTCTCCATGAAAAAGAAGAAAATTTGGGAACTCTTGGCTTCTTTTCCTGCCTTGGAGATATTGTTTGAGGGTGTGATGCCTGGAGCTATGGCTATTACTTCGTGACCATGAGGCAAAAGCCAAGAGCATCTAAGAACATTGATAGCATTCAGCTGCTACTTCAGCTGCCCACCTTGGCTGTGAACATTTTGTTATATGAAACAGTTAGGTTCCCTTAGTGTTTAAGCCACATTAAATCAGGCATTTTGTTACTTACAACACAACAAAAGCAAATGTTACCTACTTGGCGTACTACCTAAATGATTACCATTTAATAAATAAACAAATCTCATGTTTAACTTGACCAGAAAAACCAAGAGCATAAGATTTGGAATAAGTAAAGAATAGCCTCAATACTGTTAGTGTGTTTACAGCACCCACACAGCTCTTTCCAAAGAGCAACATGCAGTCAATTATCCAGATATGTTGTATACAAGATGTGGAATGATAGGTGAGGATGTAGTTTAGTTCAATCACTGTGGAAGACAGCATGACCATTCTTGAAAGACTCAGAATCAGAAATACCATTTGACCCAGCAATCCCATTACTGGGTATATACCCAAAGGAATGTAAGTCATTCTGTTATAAAGACACATGCACACATATGTTTACTGAAGCACTATTCACAATAGCAAAGACATGGAATCAACCCAAATGCCCACCAATGATAGACCGGATAAAGATAATGTGGTACATGTACATCATGGAATATTATGCAGCTATAAAAAGAAACAAGATCATGTTCTTTGCAGGGACATGGATGAAGCTGGAAACCATTATCCTCAGCAAACTAACACAGGAACAGAAAACCAAACACTGCATCTTCTCACTTATAAGTGGGAGCTGAAAGTGAGAACACATGGACACAGGGAGGGGAACAACACACACTGGGGCCTGTCAGGAGGTGGGGTAGTGGGAGGGAGAGCATCAGGATAAATAGCTAATGCATGTGGGCTTAATAGCTAGATGATGGGTTGATAGGTGTGGCAAACCATCATGGCACACATTTACCTATGTAACAAACCTGCACTTCCTGCACATGTATCCCAGAACTTAAAATAAAATTCTATGCCATTTTACTGAACAAAAAAACAAAACAAAAACAAACAAATAAACAAAAGATGCAGAACAAGAACAATGATTTCATGTCATAATCATCATTCTCATGATTTGGAATTCCTTTTTTTTTTTTTGAGACTAAGTTTTGCTTTGTCACCCAAACTGGAGTGCAGTGGCATGATCTTGGCTCACTGCAACCTCCACCTCCCAGGTTCAATCAATTCTTGTGCCTCAACCTCCTGAGTAGCTGGGATTACAGGCCTATGCTGCTACCCCTGGCTAATTTTTGTATTTTCAATGGAGAAGGGGTTTTGACATGTTGGCCAGGCTGGTCTCGAACTCCTGACATCAGGTGATCTGCCCATCTTGGCCTCCCAGAGTGCTGGAATTCCTGCTCCCACTTTCTAGGCTTAGCATTAATGCCTGCTCCTCCACTTCTTGCTTTTGAAAGCCATACCCCTTGTTAAAATTGGTCAACAATGGAGTAAGTGAGGAGCGCTGTGGTTCACGATTGATAAATAAGAGCTTCCCGTCACAGTGGCTCCATCTTCAGCTCCTCTTTTTGCTTGAGAATCTGCCACGTGCTTCAAACTGTGCCCTGCTCTTGAAACCTGGTCTCCACCTCAAGGAATCTGGAATTGCTGGAGAGATCAGAAAAAGACACACAAAGCTGCAGGAAAAACACCAGGGCGTGATGCTGACATCCTGAGCTGTGGGACATAAGCCTGTGGGGACTTGGTAGTGAAGGTGGGCAGCAGGAGAGTGTGGATAGGAGGAGGGTCTATGAAGTGGATTTCCACATGGGTTAGGATTGAGAGGAGAGCGTGGGGCAGGCAGTAGATCTGAGCCTGTTAGCTCCAGCTGGCAAGGGCGATGGGAGGAGAGGTCAGGAAGAGAGACTGGATTACAGGAAACTGCATATGAACTAATTAAAAAACCAGGTTTACAAGAATACATGTTAATGGTTATGACAGTTACTAAAGTAAGCTGAATTCTTGCATAGCATGGACAGCATGATCTCCTGTTCTCAGAGGTGCACTGCTTTGAACAAATCTTTCACCTCCCTTAGTTTGGATTTCGTGTAGGAAACAGCCCTGTCTTCAGGACACAGAGTCATTGTTTCTATCTAGTGGGTTGGACCAAATATCTAGTAATTTTTGCTGAAGATCTTTGGAATGTTCTGTGTTTTCACGGTTTCACATAGCAGTGGACTTCTTTGCCATAAGTGGCAGCTCCTGGAAATGCCTCCGAAATGTATTCCTGTAAATTTACGGAATCAAAGCTGGCCATGGCATGCTACTTTTATATTAGATTGATGGCAAAGATGGCCTGTTTTGGGCAATAGTGAAGGAATAAGATTTTAACGTTTGACTTTAAAGAATTAATGATAAATTGGCTTAACCACTTTGCTATTTCTTCTTTTCATTTAAGTAACCGTGAATAAAGGTTCTATACAAAATTCATAAGCATTGTTTATATTCTATTATGAATTACCTGCTAATTCAATTGAAAAAAAAAAGTGTTATTGATTGCTTGAATTTCACACCTTCTAAGCAAATCTTTCTGTCACATTGAAGAGAACCATAGATGCATTTTTCATTTAAAAAGCGTTTTAGACATTCAGCACTCCCCCTAACTGGCCACCAATCTTCTTATGCCTCATTTTCCTCCGTGTAGACTGGGGATAATCATAGCTCCTGTGACTTTTACAGATGTGTCTTCCGTGGCTCGGGTTCGCCCTGAGAGCACTAAGGCAGGTGAAGAATCTGTCCTTCCTCCTGGCTGCTGGGGAGGTGGGCAGGCGCTGTCATGGGGGTTAGAGCGGGAGGTTGGAGATGGGGGAAGAAGGGAAGAGAGGGACAGAGTGCACGGCAGCGGGTCCAAGCCACAAAGAGTCTGGCGGGAAAGAATGATCAGTGGCCTACAGGCCGAGGGGGTAGAACGGCCTTGGAAGAGGTTCGTTGAGAGCACTCGACTGCTGTCCCCTCGGCTTCACACTAAGGCATGGAGGAGGGAAACCAACAATCAGGGGCTTGCTCAGAGCAAGAGACAGAAAACAAGCATTCACCAGTGGACCGGGATCACTTCATCAGTGAGACGTCTGAACCCTCCATCTCTATTTCCAGACCTATTACTCCACCCCGTAGGCAGCCACTGTTGTGCGTAATCTGTTTCTCCAATGCACCCTACAGAACTCTTTTACTTTGAATTCTGTTGGAAAAGACCCTGAGACAAGAATTTAGGTTCAAGCCACCTCTTTGGGAGGCGATCCTGGGACATGCTGGAAGGGAGGAAGAAAAATGAGAAAAGACCAGGAAGATGCGGATGTGCCGGCGAGTCACCTGGTTCCCAGAGGAGCAGCTGCGGGGAGTCCCACTGGAGCATCTGGGGAGTGGTGTGAACACACCTCAGAGATAGCGATGGGGTGAAGGAGGCGGGCACTGCTCCCTCAATCCATTATTAAGGCCTCAGGAAGGGATGAGAACAGAAGAGGGCTGCAGATACCCAGCGCTAGCCGGCTTTGCGGTGCAGAAGTGAGCGCTGTGGGGCAGTGGGCCGCACCGGCAGAGCTCACTGTAGTCCAGCGTGGCTCTGCTGAGTCCCTTCACGCTCTGGCTGGCTCTGTCCTGTCCCTGCTTGTCAAGGTGGAGGCTTGTCATAGCTTCTGGGCTCAGAGACCATGGGAAGGCTGACAGGACATGCTGCACTCCCCAAACACCCATCTGTGGTCCCTCTCTCCAAGCCATGGGCCTCGGCCTCTCTGCGGGGTATAACAGGTCTTTATCCTGGAAGGGTCTGAGCCCCTGGTCACCATTTCACTGTGAGGCCTGGTGTCCACTCATGCCGTTGTCCACTCATGGAAATCACCAGGCAGGGCTGCCCCCTGAGGCACCTAGTGAGCTCCCTGAATATGAGGCAAGTCCTTCCCTGGCTCCGTGAGGCAGTAGCAGCCCTATGTCCTCCAGATAATCAGGGGTAATTACCCCTGCCTATTCCGTTTCTTTTTCTGTGCCTTGTTGTCAATTGGCACAAGGAATCCAGAGTTACTAGGCAGCGCCCAAAACTTTAGATTCAGAGAACCCCTTTCTGGTTTCCTAGTGAGAAGTTCTCCTGCCCCACCCCTGAAGAAAGGACCTAAATAAAGCAGACCCGAAAGTCCTCATCCTAGTGGGTAAGGTGGCTGTCTATCTGACAGTCTTCTCAGGCACAGCAGAGTGACCCTCCCAGATGGTGGTGGAGGAGCTGCTGCTGCTGGCTAAGACTCAGCAGAATTTAGGGGCTCAACATCTCTCCTTCATCAGCATCTTCCTAAATGTCCCCATTCTAATTTTCCAATTCCCATTTCTTCCCAGTCAACACCTTCACTTTAACAGCAGATGCCCTGTGAGGTTTGGAATTCCATTTGTATTATCTTTCAGCCACTCACGTGATGAGACTCTAGGTTTGATTGTCAGCAATCTCAGCTCTGAGGCGACAGGAGATAAGAGTTTCTTTCATGGCAGGCAAAGAAAGCTTCAGGTCACTTAAGCTGGAAATTTGAAGTCCAGAACTCATGGTTTTCTTTCTTACTTCATCCAGCACAGATTGGAACAACCAGTCAATGTCATTCCACTTATTAGTTTGACAGAAATGTTCTACAGTATCAAATATAGGATCACCCAGAGAACCTGACCTGATACATATATCAGAGTCTCATTTTGTGAGTGATTGAATGATAACAGAAATAGAATTTTCAACCTCTGGGTGTCTGCTGTTAAAGTGAAGGCATTGATTGGGAAGGAAAAGGGTCCTAAAAATTGGAGTAGGAGTACATGAGAAGATACTGATGATGCTGGGGATATTTAACAACTAAATTGAATTGATAAACAGATAGATGATAGATAGATAGATAGATAGATAGATAGATAGATAGATAGATAGATTTCTTGTGAGGAATTAGCTCATGCTATTGTGAGGGCTGGAAAGCCTGAAGTCTGAAATTTGTAGGGCAGGGTGACAGGCTGGTGACTCGGGCAGAATTTCTATGTTATGAAGTTAAGGCAGAATTCTTTCTGTTCTAGGAATCCTCCATTTTTACTCTTAAGGCTCTTACCTAAAGTTGACTGATTGTAGGTGTTAATTACATCTACAAAATACTGTCACAGCAACATCTAGATCAATATTTGACCCAAAAACTGAACATCATAGTTTAACCAGGTTGATAACTGAAATTTAACCATCCCATCCACCTTCATCCACTGTGATGCACACCAGGGTCAGTACTTGCCCCGCTGGGTGAGCCTTGATCTTAGCTATTGCTCCAGCAGCAACCAAGTCAAGAGGGCAAATCACCCCATGGTAAGAATCACGTTGGAGGCTTTAGGGGAGGTCTTTGCATGAGTCCAGGGAAGGGAGGCTTCTGCAGGGGTGGGTTTATCCTCATCTCTACAAACGTGGGGGCATGTCTGCAGGCCCTGGGGGTTCAGGGAAGTCTGGTACTGGAGGTTCACAACTTCATGAACCTTAACATCCCTACACAAGGTTGTAAGGTTCTACTCCTTCCCTTTCAGGGTGCTGGTTTCAGCATGGGAATCTTGCCATAGCTGTGAATTCAGTACTTCAAACACTCTTACAAGCAGACCCCAGGCCTGGTGTTCAGAAAAGCCAGTCCTTGGGATAAGGCCAGTGGTCTCTAGACCACTAGACCATTTCTAGAAATTTCTTCTAGAAGTTTCCAGAAGGAGTTCTTGCTTTTTTTGTTTGTTCATTTTTTTAGACAGAGTTTCACTCTGTCACCAGACTGGAGTGCAGTGGTGCAATCTTGGCTCACTGCAACCTCCGATTCCCTGGTTCAAGTGATTCTCCAGCCTCACCCTCATGAGTAGCTGGGATTATAGGCACATACCACCACACCCAGCTAATTTTTGTATTTTTAGTAGAGGAGGGGTTTTACCATGTTGGCCAGGATGGTCTTGATCTCCTGACCTCATGATCTGCCTGCCTCGGTGTCCCAAAGTGCTGGGATTACAGGTATGAGCCTCTGTGCCTGGCCCACCTTCTTGCTTTCATACCACCCTCAGTTCACAGTTGCCTGACCTGAGGGTGCTGTTTTCTCCTTTCAGTGCTTTGAGCATGATGACTCCATCAGTGAGCTCCAGGAGCATTGTTACCCAGGTCCTCATACCTGTCAAGCTGCAGGGGTCATGCTTAAGTTGGTGCACGCCTTCCTCCTGCTTCTGCTCCCAGCCCACTCTGGGTAAGAGTTGTAAGAATGGCCAGGCTGCAGGGGCGGGTTTATCCCCATCTTTTCGTCCTCCAGAAATGAACTCCTATTGCTATCTGTCAGGTGGGTGACCAAATCCTGTAACCCAGCTCTGGAGATCCGCTTTCTGGGACCAGAGCTGGTACAAATGGTCTTCACTGGGTTTCCTCTCGAGGTTTTGTTTTGTTCTTTTTCTAAACAGAGTCTCACTCTGCTACCCAGGCTGTAGTGCAGTGGTGCCATCTCAACTCACTACAGCCTCCACCTTCCTGGCTCAAGTGATACTCCTGCCTCAGCCTCCCGAGTAGCTAGGGTTACAGGGACATGACACCATGCCCAGCTAATTTTTGTAATTTTAGTAGAGATGCAGTTTCACCATGTTGGCCAGGCTGGTCTCGAACTCCTGGCCTCAAGTGATCTGCCTGCCTTGGCCTCCCAAAGTGCTGGGATTCCAGGCGTGAGCCACTGTGTCCAGCCTACTCTCAAGGGTTTTAAGGTTAATTCATATTACTATGGCAGTGGGGATGAACACACATAGAATTTCCAATATGTGGCAGTTGGGAATGGCAAGAGTCCCATGCTGAAACCAGGGCCCCAAGAGGGAAGGGGTAGAACTTTACAACCTTGGATGGAGATGTTAAAGTACATGAAGTTGAGAACCTCCAATGCCAGACTTCCCTGAACCCTGCTGAGACTTCTTTCGGATTGCTCTGTGATAGATTCTTGTATGCTCATACCAAATTTCATTTTTCTTTATTTTATTGAGGGATATTTAAGTTGTTTCCACTTTTTTACTATCATGAAAAAAATGCTTCAGGAATAATCTTACATGTATCTCCTTTTGTATCTATATACATTTTGTCTGTCATGTTTATTGGAACTGAATTGCTGGGTCAATGGATACATAGAGAGACAATTTTCTTAAATATTGCCAGAGTAAACCACGTCACTCTTGAACGGGAACAAATCTCATGTGTTATTACTTTTATACTATAAGACACTAGCATTTCAAATATATATATATTTTGGTAGGTTGCACAGCCATGAAAGAAACGATTTAATCTAGACCCCTCCTGTTCTCAATTCTTCCTAAAGTCTCTTAGTGATTTTCTCAGGGAAACACCATACATTTGTGTTTACAGAGAATGTTGGAATGTTTGTCTTGGTGTGGTATTGTGTATGTGGGTGTGGAACATGTATGGGTTATGAGACAAAACTAAGCAAGATGTGTGTAAGCTGCAAATTGTCATTAAGAAAATGAAACATTATTTCTAAAGAGGAAAATAAAACTCAGGAAAAAGGAGCCATTCAGTTCTCAGAGAGCCAGGAGAATTGGAAATGAAAGCCGGGAACCAAAGGAGCAAAAGAGAAATTGCCACGTCGCCGGCTCTGACTTGCAGAAGCAAAATGTTCCGTGGAGAGTACGGTAATGGGAATGACAGATGAGAAGCCGGCAAATACAATTTCACTTTATTGTAATGTGCTCTACACCTACAAGTGAATGTTTTATTTGTAAGGCAAAGACTTGCATGACCTCTGGGAAGCCGTCCAAGCCTCTCTGTCCCTCAATTCCTCCACTTGCCACATTTAGAAAATTGCCTTGGCTCCTAGACGCGGGGCAGGCGCGGTCCCTCTATTTTTCTAAATGTGGGTTTGCAGACACCAATGCTTCTTGAGCCGACGGCTGTGTTCTTGGTGCAATGAACACAGACTCTACCATTGTAATCACATTAGCAATGAGTTAGGTCTGACCTTACTGTCACGCATAATTATGAATGGGCCTAGAAGTCAGGCACAGTGGTCATGGGCAGTTCACAGCAATGACTTAAACCAGAGTGCTCTCACCATCAAAGCTACGTGCCAGTTTGTCACTTTTCAATTTTTTGGTTTTCTGCAAGCTTTCACTTGAACTGTTACCCAACCGTACCCCAAATAATTTGTTAATCTTTTATTAAAAAGGTAAATGTCTAGTACCTATCTCTTACCGACTATGGTATCTGCTCTTTAATCCTCACGCCCTTGTGATCTGAGGCCGAGCTGTGGAACTGAACTCGTCTTCTGTGAAGACGACTGTCCTACTGTGTCAGGCCGACGGTGAGGGTTTATGGAGGCCTCTAGCCAGGAGCCCACAGCCTGACTTGAGGGCAGTCCCGCAGTTAGAACGTGCAGTCTGGGGATGGCCACTGGGGAGAATTGGGGGTACAGGAGCAAACTGAACAGGGCTGAGGTTGGGCACAGAGGAGCTGGCCCAGATGTCACAGATATGACAGCCGTGTTGTAAGTTACACCTGCAGGAATCCATTAGCATCAAAGAATGGTGTCTGGTCTGCACTGGTTGGAAGAAACACACATCCCATAGGTGTAGCTTGAGTTCTTCTTCCCTTGGGAAAATTGGAACATTTCCAGGCAAGAAAGGGAAAGGATTGACTACGCTGACTCGGAACATAAACAAAAACCTTTCTGTTCAAGACCGAGCGCTGCTGCAGTCCTGACCTCAGGAGGAAGACAGGCAGTGGCCATCTGGGTGTGGAGCTCACCTACGGAATATTGTCAGAGCACAGCTGTGGAAAGGAATGTGGGGCTGACAGGTTACAGCTAGGCAGGTTGCATGTTTCTGGGGGATATGTACAAGGAATCTGAGAATTTTGCATAGGTTACCAAGACCCTGCCATAGTTTCTAAAAATCATTTTGTTGTAACATAAAACAAAGGTGCAGAAAAACACACAAAATGAATGTGCGGTCGAATGAGCTATTGTAGGGAAAGGGGCCTCGTGTCAAGAAATGGAACTTGGCCACATGCTTGAGAAGCCCACCCCGTTGCTGGGTCCCCTTTATCCTACTCCAGTTCCTTCCTTCTCCCATTAGTGGCCGTTAGGCTGACTTAAAATAATCACTTTGTGTGTTTTAAAAATAATGATGTCATCTAAACGTGAACCTTGAGACACTATTGCTTGGACTTGCCTCCCCCTGTCTCTTTTTTTAAAGTTTTGAGATAGTTTCAAGTGTCTTACAATCCACAGCTTCCCCTCCCTCCCGTTGTTTTCTTTATGAGTTATTTGCTGAAGCACCGGTGCTGTTTGACCCAGAGTCTCTTGGCGTCTGGATTTTGGCGATTTCATGCTCAGGATGCAGCCTGACCACTTTGCTGCCCGCTGTGTATTTCGCAGAGTGGCAGATGCATCTGGAAACTGGTTGGACTCAGGTTCTACAATGTTGGCAAGGCTGCAGGTATCCCTGTGTCTCGCATCGGAGGTTGCAAAGCACCTAACTGCCTGTCCTTCCATGATGTTAGCAGCAGCCAATGCGCAATTCCTAGTCCTGCATCAACTAATTCATTGCCGGGGCAGGAACTTAAAAATATTATGATACTCTAATTGATCACTTCCTTTTTCTTTATTAATCAGAATAATTTAATAAGGAGGTGGTTTCTACTATGTGATGAGCCACCGGGTACCCTTGGTATTGTAAATACT
This sequence comes from Trachypithecus francoisi, assembly GCF_009764315.1. Taxonomy (NCBI): domain Eukaryota; kingdom Metazoa; phylum Chordata; class Mammalia; order Primates; family Cercopithecidae; genus Trachypithecus; species Trachypithecus francoisi. The sequence goes on along the minus strand of NW_022681474.1, from coordinate 16,853,213 downwards.
TGATCTGTTCCCTGTATGAACTAGTTCTCAGCATAGTAAATTAGTTCTCTATCATCCTCTAAAGATGGCCAATTGGTTTTTATTTAATGTCGTTATCAGCTCATAGAGTTAGACATTTTGATGGGTTTCAATATTTTGAATTATTTTCTCTTCTGATGCTGAAATTGTCTCATCTCTGTCTAGTGGGAGCCTCTTCATGTTGGCTTTTGAGTCATTCCGGTTTAATCCTTGTCGTCTTTGGTAAGTTCCTCACCATCATGAATGACAAAGTATGTAGGCTCAGGTGGTCCATGCCCTGTGCTTGACCTGATGTTGGCCATTTCTCCAGAGCCCTGGGTTCTCACTGCAGGGGTGTTGTTTTATTTGACCTGTTCTTTATTACACTGTATCTCCTCTCATGGATAGCAAGATGTGGGAATGCTGAATTAGACTTTGAAATGTTGACCCAACCCCACACTGCGTGCACAAGTCTCAGAATGACAATACTAAGAGAAGCAGCAACAGAATGACTGAACACAGGGCAGCACGTTGCTTCTTTCTTGGTGACATTCATTGCCTCACAATGGTCTTGCCTACTGTTCATCTTCCTTGTTGGATGTAAATTCATTGAGGGCCTATGATGTAAATTCACTGAGTGCCTATGATGTCATAGTGCCTTGCTCATAGCTGAAACTTACCTCCTTTATATTGAGGTTGGCTGAAAAGAACAGAAAACTCAATAAGTCAAGGTTGAAGTTGACCTGGCCTCCTTCTCTCTACTTTCCCCACTATATTGGGCTCCATGCCCATGGTCACCTCGTGGCCCCAAAATGATTGCCCAGATCCAGCTACCACATCTGCATTCTTGCTAACAAGAAGGAGAAAAGGCCAACAAGAAGAGGAAAAGTTTGAAAATGGGGCAAGTGGTGTGTACAAGGTTCCCTTTAAGGAAAGCTCTGGGAAGCTGCCACTTTAGCTTATGTCCCTCTGGCCTGAACTTAATTTAATTCCACACTAGCCTGCAGGAGATGCTGCAAATGTAGTGTTTATTTTGGGCAACAAGGTGTCCAGCTAAAAACCATGGGTGTTTTTGGTAAGGAAGAAGGGAAACCAGTCATATTTGAAAATGACTGGTGGCCACTGCCACAGAACATACAATATTTATTGAATAACCTAGTAAACATCAGTAGGAACATAAGGTTGGATGGTAGTTCAGCGAGGGAGGGCTGGAGGGTCCAGCTCAGGTCCAAGTCTCTCACTCCTGTGGTGATGATTGCAGCTGGAGGTAGAGGAGGGCTCCCAGAGAGAGGATCCTGATAAAAGAATGAAGTAAAGGACAAACTTAAGGTAATGCTTCATGACTAAGGGGAAGGAGGCCAAAATAATCAATGATGAAAAGGAGGAGAAAACTTAAGGCATGGAGCTTCGAGAGGCATGGCTGATGGTATGACATCCTTTCTGCAATGAGCGTCACGCGCCCTGCTGTGAAAACACCTGACCGGTCTTTCTCCTGCTCTGACCTCTGCGTCTCCTCTGCAGTCCGGCCTCTATCTCCACACCTGCAGCCCTCGTCAGGTCTTCAGTCGTCATCTAGGGTCGCTGCTGATCTGATCACCACCGAGGGCCTCACTGGGCTTTGCTCCCATCTGCTTCTGTCTCAGAGCTCTGGTTCCGAAGTTTCTGCTGCACCAGAACCACCTGGGGCTTGCTCAGACATGGACCATGGGAGCTCCGCCCTAGGACATCCCTGTGAGTGGGTGTGGGACAAGTCCGAAATATGCATCTTTGCAAATTTGCATCCCTGGTCCTTGGATGGCTCATTGGGAATCACTGCTGTCCTACAGTGGTGGGGGGGGTGTGTTTATTTTTAAAAACATATTGTTATTTTGTTTACAATTCTACACTGCCATCTTGGGGCTGCAGCTCTGGTATGTGTCTTAGTCTGTTGGTGCTGCTAAAACAAAATGCCATGGACTGAGCAGCTGATAAGGAACAGACACTGACTGCTCACAGTTCTGAAGGCTGGTGTTCAAGATCGAGGTGCCAGCAGATTTGGTGTCTGGTGAGGACCTGCTTCCTGGTTCACAGATGGCACCTCCTCGCTGCATCCTCACATGGTAGAAGGGGTGAAGGGCATCTCTCTGGGGCTTCTCATATGAGCACTAATCCCATTCATGAGGGCACCACCCTTATGACTTGATTAATCACCTTCCACAGGCCCCATCTCCTAATATCATCACCTTGGGCGATAGGATACATTTCGGGGAGACACAGACACGGAGACCACAGCAGTATGCAAGCTCCCAACTCAACAGGATATTTAAGAATGAGGAGTTCAAGGCCGGCCTGGCCAACATGGTGAAACTCCGTCTTTACCAAAAATACAAAAAATTAGCCAGGTGTGGTGGTGCCCACCTGTAATCTCAGCTACTTGGGAGGCTGAGGCAGAAGAATTACTTGAGTCAGGGAGGTGGAGGTTACAGTGAGCCCAGATCACACCACAGCACTCCAGCCTGGGAGACAAAGTGAGACTCCTTCTCAAAAAAAAAAAAAAAAAAAAAAAAAAAAAAAAGAATAACAGGCACCAGAAACCTCAATGAATTGTTCCTATCAGATATTTTCCCCTTCAATCTGACATTGGATCACCTCTGTTGCATGAGGGGCCACATAGAGCAGACAGACAGATGAAAGTTGGGTGCAGCTGAAAAAATGTGTGGAGACTGAGTACTCTGAAGACAAAGTACACATGTAATACTTAGCTCTCTGAACTGTGCAAATGTTTCTAAGTCATCAGATCATTGTCAAGCATGCTCTGTCTGCAGTGGTCTGGCTTCCAAATAGCCATGGATGCTTAAGCACAAAGTTGCTTCTAATCTAAAAATATTGCTCACATGTTCACCATACTTATCACTAGATCTGATAAACTAAAATAAAACAGCAGCCCTTCCACTGCACCGTGGAAACGTCCTCGGCTGTCCTGTCTCCTCTTTGTGTGCATGCTTTTCCTATTGTGGGGTTGTGCATTCAGGTGGTCAAACAGTCCTGCAGTGACAGCCTGGGCTTGAATTCAGGCACTGCCTCCTGCTGCACCAGCTCCGTGGTACAGGGCATGACTCAGCCTGCTGGTAACGTGGAAACTGAGGAGCGTCCCCCTTACACAGAGCTCTTGCGAGCATTACCTGAAGTAACAGCTGCAAGGGCTCAGACAGCACCTGACCTACGGCAAATGCCAGCTCACGCACAGCGAGCTGCATGCTGATTCAACATGCATGAGACACACGTGACAAGTGAGGTTCGCGGTTATAAACTGATATAATCTATGTTACTTTTTAACAGCCTTGCAACAACACAAACCCTGGCCTTGAATCATTGATGGCCGATACTTTTACAAAGAAAATAATGACACACCAAATCATTTTAAGTTGTTTGAGAAGCAGAAGCCACAGAGCAGGCAGATGATGTGCTGTATTGGGTTTCTTCTTGTGTGGAGAGTCGTTTCATAAACTACAACTCGGAGTGGCTTTTCAGGCTGTATTTCACCCTGAGTGTCTCTTCGTGCAAACTTGCATGAGCTTCAGAGGCCACCAGGGGGAGGCATGACGCTGTGGAACTGTGACAGGTGAGTTCTTGTGATCAACCTGCTCCTTAGCAGGGTGATTGCTGGCCAGTCTCAGCCGCTGACGTCAAGCTGTGCTCAGCATGAAGGGCTAAGAAAGAATATTCAAAGGACTGATAGAGAAAATTGGCAGGTTTCTGAGAGGCTTACAGTGTATCCCGAGGCTGACATAAAACGGAAAGGTGAATATTCTTGGACAAACTGAATCGATTGTATTGTCTGTTAGTGAGCCTCGAACACAACCTTTCGTCTCCCAAGGAAGCACGTGACAAACACCAAAGGGTTGTAATTTGAATACAAAGCTTTTAAAGCCAATAGCTATTGGTTTATTGCTGCTTGTGTTTGGCAGGGTTGCAGAAAGAGACTGGTAGCTACAAGTGCTTTCTGCCTGGCAAACAGATACTTCCTCTTGCATGGGAATTACGCACAGGGATACGTAGTCCTCTTCCCTGCATGAGAATACGTGGTTCTCCTCCTTTCATGGATATTTAAGCATGCAAGCCTTTCCAATCACTCTGGCCAAGCTAGTCTGAGGCACACGATTTCTTTTCTATGAACTGCACGATTCACCTTCCCTTCTCTTCTACCCTGTACTGACTGACTGACCCGTGTTCTCTGAACATGTTTGGCTACTTTACAGCTCTTCATGCCATTTCCATGGTAGAGAGGTATGAAGTTTAGAGTCACTGGATGATGTGACAGCCACGTATGATTGTACAATGTGCCAGGAGGTATTCAGAGCTTGTTACACACAAGGACTCACTCAACCTCATGAGAAACATTAGAGGAAAGTATAAATACTGGATTCTATTTTGCAGAGGAGAAAACGGAGGCAGAGGATAGGGGTTGAGTCTGGTGTCTGGTGTGACACAGCACGCAGGTGACAGGATTTAGATAAGAGATGGTAGGTGTTTAAATCCTGACTTTGTCATTCCTGGCTGTGCAAACTTTGCAAATTACTCATTCAGTCTGACACGTAGTTTAATTTTTCATGAATAACTCCCCTTTCTATGTTGTTTGGGGATGGAACAAGGTGACTTTTATGGGCTCAGCAGGATCTGTTTGAGGATCCCTGCCCCAGAACGCAAGTCCTGAAGCTTGCTGAGTTCACCTGAACTCACTGTGCTGCGCTCGGGCACCTGCTGCCCCGCTGAGCTCTGAGCTCCTCGCCAACCATATCAGGGTGTTGATCTGTGTGTCCCTGAGACTTGCACAGTACCTGGCAAATACACACTGTAGCCAGAGGCTGTCTGTCCTCCAAAGAGCCATCTTCTCTGTCTCTACCTTGTCTTCTGCCACTGCTGGTTCTGCACTCTGGCCACCAGCAACATGGGATTTACTGATGTATTTTAAATGCATCCTGCTCTTCCTACCTCTATCACCTGGCAGAGATGTTCCCCTTGGCATAGTCACCGACTCCTCACGACTCCCTCTTTGAGGACCATTGCCAAGACCGTCCCCCAAGCCTTTTCTTCTGGTGGCTCAGACAGAGCTGGAGTCTCCTTTCTCTGAACTGGCTTTGACGCTTTCATTGCCTTATAGCCCTAGACATGTTCTCTTTGGTGCCTTAACTGTTTATACTCTTGTACTCAGCTTCTTAGGAAATTGTAAACTCTTGGCAGGCAGGGCTTCCCTTTCATTCATCTTTGCTGATGGTTAATAAATACTTTTTCCTTTTCTAGGAAAAAAGAAAGAAACTTTTCTTTTTCTCGAGAAGGGGAAATGGGCTGGAGGTTTATGCATAACACGCATCATTGGGCAGTGAAAGGGGCTTCGTGCTAACTATCGGAGACAGGAGGTTTAGAATGGACTCATTTATTAGTGGGGCCACTCTGGGGCTTTTCCTCATAGAGTGCCTCTGCATGTTCATCTATAAAACGGTGACAGCAAGACCTGCTCTATTCATCTCAGAGTTTGAGAGGAACTGAAATAACACATAACGAAGGAATTCGGGCGGCATGTGCATACTACGTTGCAGGCGGTGTGCAAACCACGATAGGAAGCTTATTGTGGCCTATCAGAAACAGGGGATTCTCCACATTTTAAATACAAAGAAACAAGTTTAGAAAAGTTCAGCCACCTGTCTGAGGTGACCCAGCTGGTCCTTGGGGGAGCTGGAAACAGGGCTGAGGTCTGTGTGTCTTCAAAGTGAGTGGTCGCCGGTCACTGCCAAGTGACGCTTTTTCGATGCACCAGTGTGAAATATTTGAGATTCCCATAAAAGTGAGTGAGAAGTGAGTGATTTTTTTCTCCTAGATATGAGTATGGCTAAGTTTTGTATTCATAACTTACACAAATTTGTGTTCTGATATTACTTGCCCTGTGAATAAATAGTGCTTATCCTTGTAGATATTTGGCAACATAGATGTTGTCATAAAAAGTATTTGACAACACTTGAGGATTTGCAGGTGACCAGTGAAGCAGCCCGCCCCTCCGTGAGTGAAATTAGTTACTATGCCCCAGAACATAGGGAAGGGAGGAAGGGCACTTCTCCCTTTGCCTGTTGGTTGTCGTGTTGGACTCATTTGGGATGGTTTAATGGAGGCACACAGATCTTCAAAATATGATGGTTTTACTGTGACTTTTCCCCTGAGGAATCAGGAAGTGTCTCTGCCACTGCAATAGATACCACGAGGTGATGATGCTGTTGCATTGGTTATTACATAGTGTGCAGTGAGAGCATCCAAGGCCGAAGAATGTCCAGGACATACATCAGACACTTCAGTGTATCCTGCAGAGGTAAAACACCTTTCAAAGTCCGTTGATCTTCTAGGTTATTTTTTATTTAATGAAATGAGTTGAATATAAATGACGAATTTCCAGTGCGAAGCAGGAATGAGAGAGAGTCAAAGACAGCAGCATCGTAGATGTTTGGAACTTGATACAAGGAAGAAAGACAAAGTCTTACCAAGCACAAAACCACAAAACTGCAACAGCAAGAAGAGATGAAAAGTTCATTCACTTTTCCTGAATGTTTAAACTACTTGGAGGTTGTAAATAATTTCACGTATTTGTTAACTTGCTGTAATACTTATAATCAGCATGTGTGCTAGGATTTGCGAATTGAGACTATTAAGAAAAGGAGTATTGGGGACACCAAAGGGGATGACTCTCACCTTAATTTTGATGACAAAGAAACACTGTGGTTTTTTCTTTCAATAGGTTCAAGCAGGCTGGGCGTGGTGGCTCACACCTGTAATCCCAGCCCTTTGGGAGGTCAAGGCAGGTGGATCATGAGGTCAGGAGTTCGAGACCAGCCTGACCAACATGGTGAAACCTCGTCTCTACTAAAAATAGAAAAGTTAGCTGGGTGTGGTGGCGGGTGCCTGTAATCCCAGCTACTCAAGAGGCTGAGGCAGGAGAATCGTTTGAACCCGGGAGATGGAGGTTGCAGTGAGCCGAGATCGTGCTACTGCACTCCAGCCTGGGTGACAGAGCGAGACAACTCCCCGCCCAAAAAATAAAACATAGATTCAAACAAGAGAAGCACAGAGCTACATATGTGGCCTGCAGAGGGAAGGGACGCTTTCAGTTCATTTGGGCAGTAAGTGGTTATATGTCTGTCAAAGACTGCTGTTACTCTCTGAAGGTGATTATTTGTAAAAATTGAGCTGAATATAAAATAGACTAAGTGTTAGGACATGATGGACTCCTGGACTATGGGTGTGCATGAGCATTCTGCCCATCTGACTCACAAATTGACCAGTGGGAACAGTGAGTGAGATCCCTCCCGCTGCGTCCTGCTGAGCTGTGTGTGCTGGCTGAGGGCTGTGACTGCATACGGGGAGGGATGTTATTTTCCTAGTTCTCATAGGAGTTCCCTATGCACATCCGTCAGGAAGGAAGCCAGACCTGAAGTAACTCAATGGCTTTGTGACGTATTTGGGCCTCAGACCCAGGTGTTTCATAGAGACAAACAGACTGATATTTCACTATTATCTTTTTTACCTCTCTTATAGACCATGGGTTCGATGCTGACCCTGACCGTGGATAGAAATGTTGTAGTGTCAAGGTAACTCCCAGGAGACTACTTCCAACTGTACAGAGATTTGGTTTCCCAGAGCAGGGAAATCCTGCAGTGCCAGGGTGCAGGAATTTTATCTGTGAGACAGGAAGAAGGTGAACAAAGGAGGAAAGCCCAGAGAGAATTGCTGGGCAGTGACTCAGTGGTGAGCTATGCTCAGTGAACAAAAGATGAAGAATGGACTTGTTTGGTTGGTTTATAGCCGGTGAAGGGTGAACCAGAAATCAACTTCACAGTCCTGCACCCTGACCTCAGATGAGTAGAAGATAGTTTTCTCTTGCAAAAGGAGAATAAAAATAATTGGTGCCCCTGTGGTTATTATGGGGATTAAATGATTTCATATTTGTAGAGAGCATACACCAGTGATTGAGACACAAAGCACAATATAGAAGTTTGTTTAATACCTGACAATAAATGGTTTGTAAGTGGAACATCCTAAATAAACTGCTAGAAACCTATTATAACCAGTAAGGTGAGTTTAGCAAGTTTGCCGGATCAACAGATAAAAAGTAATTGTGTTTCTAAGCAATACAATGAACAATCCAAAAGTGAAATTAAAGAAACAATTCCACTAAAAATAACGTCACAATGAACAAAATATCTGTAAATATGTTTGCTGAAAGAAGTGCAAAATGTATACTCTGAAAACTATGAAACATTGTTGAAATAAATTAAAGAAGATATAAATAAATAAATAGATGCATGTTTTATTTTTATGGTTTAGAAGACTTCACATTACTAAGATGTCCATGTTCCCCAGACTGATCTACAGATTCAACACAATGCACATCAGAATCAGACAAGCTGATTCTGAAATTTATGTAGAATTGTAAGGGACCCAGAATAGTCAAAACAATTCTGAAAAAGAAGAACAAAGGAAAAGGACTTAGACTTCCCAATTTAAAAACTTACTACAAAGTGACAAAGTAATCAATTAATTAATTACAAAGTGATCAAGACAGTGTGGTATTGGTACAAAGATAGACAGATCAATGGAATAGAATTGAGAGTCCATAAATAAACTCTTACATATAGGGTCAACTGACTTTAACAAAGATGATAAGACCATTCAATGGGGGAAAGAATAATCTTTTCAGCAAATGGTGGTGGGACAACTGGATAGTCACATGCAGGAAGAATGGAGCTGGACCTCTAACTCACACCATATACAGAAATTCATTAAAAAAAAATTGTCCTAAATATAACAGCAAAAACTTTCATGCTTAGTAGAAAATATTGGGATAAATCTTGATGACCTTTTTCTTGGCTGAGGATTCTTAGCTATGACATCAAAACTATAAGCAACCAAAGGAAACATTGATAGTGTGAATTTCATCAAAACTAAAAACTTTTGTGCTTCAAAGGACATTAGCAAAAAGGTGAAAAGACAATCCACAGAATGGAAGAAAACACTTGCAAATCATATATCTAAGGGACTCAAATCCAGAATATATAAAGAATGATTACAATCAAATAATGAAAAGACAACCCATTTAAAATAGGCAAGGTTCTGAATAGACACTGTTCCATAGAAATACATAAATGGCTGACAAACACAAGAATTGATTCCCAGCATTATAAGTCATCAAGGAAATGAAAATTAAAACCACAATGAGATACTACTGAGATTTATTAGAATGACTATAATCAAAGGGTCAGAAAACAAGTGGTGGAGAGGGTGTGGTGTGGTTGGAGTCCTCACATACTCCTCACAGAACTGCAGAACAGTGCAGCCCCTTTGGAAATGATTACACAGAGAGTTACCACATGACTTCCAATTCCACTCCTCAGTATATATCCAAGAGAAATTAAAAATATCTCCACACACAAACTGCCCTCAATGGGCTTAGAGCAGCATTATTCCTAGTAGCTAAAAAGTAGAAACAACTCAAATACTCATCAAAAGATAAATGGATAAACAAAACGTAGTCTGTCCATACAATTGAATATGGAATATGTATGAATCATAGAAAGAAACTGAGCACTGACCTATGCCACAGCATGGATGGATTGTGAAAACACAGTCCCTAGTGAAAGAAGTCAGACACAAAGACCACATGCTGGATGATTCCACTCACATGCAAGTCTAGAGTGTGGATGAAGAGATGAGACCTGAAGCAGATGAGTGATTGCCAGGGGCTGGGGAGGGCTGAGGAGAGTGGATTGGGGATCACAGCTGGAGGGTACAGGGTTTCTTTTTGAGAGGATGTGGTGTCCTAAAATTAACCATGGTGATGGTTTACAACTCTGTGAATATACTAAAAATTGCTAAATTGCATACCTAATAGGGCTTAATTGTGTGGTACATGAATAATATCTCAATCAAGCTGCTAAATACAAACATATGGCTATGGAACACTGGGGAGCACACCGTCAGCTTGTTTGGACAAGAATCTTTCCAAGAAGTGATCCCTGCCTATTCTTCCAGCAGCCTCTTGACTTTGGTTATCAACCTAATTTTAATGACTTTACCATGCATGGATCCAAATGCCAATTCTGCCCTCTTTGATTTCAAAGCAACTTCGCACCCTTGCCCTCAGGAGCATGAGTTTTAATGGTCATGGCTCCAAGACTTCACATTTGGCTTTCCTTTGATGGATAAGAAATGCAGGAAGATGACACCCTTGACAGAGTTTGGGAAGTGTTGCCTGCTACCAGGAAGCCTCCTATGCCTTGAAGGGTGGGCTGGGGACTCTCACTAGAGACCCATGAGGCAGACATTATGTGTTAGAAGTCACTGTCAGCAGTGTGGCAGTGCTTTATGAAGGTAACTGAGTTCATACATCATATTCCCTGAAAAGTGTAACCCTAATTTAAAGGCTGGAATTCGTTTCCTGGGCAGTCAGTTATACTTGACAAAGAATGAAATAACCAATTGAACAGGACGTGGGAGGAGAAGGTTTTAATTGTGGGCAGAGCCGGGCTCTGAGGCTACTGGGTTCCACCTCAGATGGCCTGAGCAGAGCTGAAAATGCTCATGTGTCTGGTGTGAGGACGTGGGGAGTGTCTGTAAGGTGGGTGTGGCCTCATTGAAAACTCTGAAGGTCCTGAGTGAACTAGCAGGACATTTAGGTACATTAAGTACCCACTATCTGAGTGTCTTTGGATTTCTTGGTTTCTATCCACAAATTAAGAGTGTTGTTTGCTTTTTTGAGGAATACCCAGACCATTTGAGACTGCACTGTTTTACTTCCCCACAAGCAATGTGCAAAGGTCCAATCCCCATGTCCTCACCAACACCTCAAGCAGGTATTTCTTGTCACTGTCTTTGAAGTAAGACTGTGAGAGACTGAATCTACAACTGATGGTGAATAGACCACGTTGTGTATGACAGAACTCTGACCCACCTCTGGAGTGACTGGCCACAATGGTCAGGACATAGTCCCTCATAGTCACCTGCTTCAGAATTAGGGCCAACCAGAGAAAGTCCAAAATGTTCCCTGAACTGCCACACAGGATGGCCTGCTTCTTGTTAGCCAACTCCAGCTTTCCCCAGGCAGCAATCTCCAAGCAGGGTTCACTTTGTTTCACTGTAAGCCATGCCCACTGCCCTGCCTGTCTTTGAGTCACTGCAAGTGAAGGAACTGTGACCAATTTCCTTGCTGTAGCAACCCTGAAAATACTGGTGCTGCTGTTCTCATCTGGGTGGCCTACATCTACCTCTGTATTAGGAGGATGAGTAATATCGCCAACTCTACATCCATGAAGGGTGAGGGGAAGATACACCCACTCTCTGTATCTCTCTCTAACTAACTCTACAGACATGGAGGGTGAGAGTAAGATGTACAATCTCTCTCACCAACTCTACAGCCGTGGCGGGTGTGAGGAAGATGCACCCATTCTTTCTCTTTCTCTCTGTCTCTCACCAGCTCTACAGTCATGGAGGGTGAGAGTAAGAGGTCCTCTCTATCTCCTTCTCTCTCTCTCACCAACTCTACACACATGGAGGGTGAGAGTAACATGCCCACTCTCCTTCTCTCTCTCTCACATCATCTCTACGGCCATGGCGGGTAAGAGGAACATGTGACCATTCTTTCTTTTTCTCTTTCTCTCACCAGCTCTACAGTCATGAAGGGTGTTCTCTCTCTTTCTCTCTCTCTCTCTCTCTCTCTCTCCCTTTGTCTCTCTCATCAACTCTATAGACATGGAGGGTGATAGTAATATGCCCACTCTCCCTCTGTCTCTCTCACTAACTCTACAGCCATGGCGGGTGAGAGGAAATTGTGCCCTGTATCTCTTTCTCTCTCTGTCACCAACTCTACAGACATGGAGAGTGAGAGTAAGATGCTCTCTCTCTCTCTCTCTCTCACCAACTGTACCCCCATGGCGAGTGACAGTAAGATGACCTCTCTCTCTCTCTCTCTCTCTCTCTCTCACCAACTCTGCAGGCATGGCAGGTGAGAATAAGATGACCCCTCTCTCTCTCTCACCAACTCTACTGCCTTGGCGGGTGAGAATAAGGTGCACTTGTTCTCTCACTCTGTCTCTCCAATCTCTATTTTTTATTGAATTATTTGAAAAGTAGTTATAGATATGCCAACACCTTACTCCTTAATAATTCTGCATGAATCTCAAAAGATCAAGAACTTATCTTACATACCACAATACTCTAAACCAAAAATATATTTCTAAGGCTCCCCAACCATCTGAATGGACTTACTCCTCAGCCAGGGAACTCTTACAATTTAACCTGAAAGACTGGTTCAGGCCATGAGGGGAAGTGGGGGTCAGACTTCCCGATTTAGGGTGCCTCATTGTACCTCTCCAGCACTAACATCAACACAGACTTTAAGTTCCATAAGAAACATTTTATAACCTATTTTCTCTGAAGCCTGCTATTGAAGGCTTCCTCTGTAAATAAGAACTTTGGTCTCCACAATCCTTTATCTTAACCCACACATCCCTTTCTATTGATCCGAGGTCTTTAGATAAACTCAACCAACTGTCAACCAGAACATGTTTAAATCTACCTATGAGCTGGAAGTTCCCTCTTTGAGCTGCCCGCCTTTCTGGACCAAACCAATGTATTTCTTAAATGTATTTCATTGAAGTCTCATGTCTCCCTAAAATGTATAAAACCAAGCTTCACCCCAACCACCTTGGGCACACGTATATTCTCAAGATCTCCTGAGGGCTGTGTCATAAGCCATGGTCACTCATATTTGGCTCAGAATAAATTTCTTCAAATATTTTAGAGTTTGACTTTTTTGTCAACAATACAATAATCACCTGAAAAAAGTTTAACAATGATGCAGTCATATTATGTGTCACACCTTTCATGTTTAATTTTCCCAAGAGGTTCCAGGAGTATTTTTGTAGCTATTTTTTAAAATCTAGAATCCGTGAAAGGAAAATATCTTGGGTCTCCAAAATCACTAATGAAACTCCAGTTGAAACTGCTTAAAGCAAACCTGCCTCTCATTCTGCTCAAAATTTTCCCTCTGCTCACTGAGATAGATGCATATCTAATTGCCTCCTTTGGAGAGGCTCATCAGAAACTCAAAAAAAATGTGATTCTCATCTACCTGTGACCTGGAAACTCCCTCCCCACTTCCTGTCTTTCTGCCTTTGCTTCAAGTTGTCCTGTCTTTCCTGATGGAACCAATGTACTTCTTATGTATATTGATTGATGTCTCATGTCTCTCTAAAATGTTTAAAACCAATCTGTGCCTCACCACCTTGGGCACATGTCTTCAGGACTTTCTGAGGCTGTGCCACAGGTGTGTCCTCAACCTTGGCAAAATAAACTTTCCAAATGAACTGAGACTTTGTTTCAGATTTTCTGGGTTCGCAGATCACATCAGTGATCACTCATTGCATTTTGCATTTTGTCTTTCTGTCTGTTTGCCTCTTTAATGTAGAGACGCTCCTCCCTGTTTTATTTGATGTTCATGGCATTAATAGAATTGAAGAGTCCAGGTCAGCCTCGTTTGTAGAATGGCTCATGTTTTGAATTAGCCTGATTGTCCGTGTTGCCATTAAATTAACACTGAATGCTTTTGTGTGATTCCTCAGCACATGATAAAGTCATGTGTGTTTCCCCCTGCCTCACATCAGGAGGTGTGGAATCCCACTGTGTTTTATTATTGGTGATCATGTGGTTGACACAGGGACCCCTCATCCCAGATGGCTCTGCTATAAAAGTTCTGCCTTTTGTAATTAACATGTACAAGTGTTATACATGGTGTTTACAACATTTGGAGTGACATTTTTTGGCCCTGTAAAAATTCTATTCCCCAAACATTTTCAATCTACTGGGTTTAACATATCTATTTGTTTTATTGATGTGGTTAGGCTGTTTTACCCTAGTCGATGCTGCATGTGTGTGTGTGTGTGTGTGTGTGCATGCATGTGAATCCATTTTAACTTTTGTTGAGTGCATTATCTGTTCTACATGGTGACAACTTGAACTAAGACCAGAGATGATCTACAGTTAATGGAATTGTCTATAAAGTGATAATGATAGCCATCCACTGCTTGTGTGTACAGCATATATTCCTCACAACAACCATATGAAAGAGAAGTTATTGCCTCCATCATACAGGTGGGGAGAGCAGAATGCAGAGAGGGGAAATGGCTTCCCGAAGCCCCGGGCCATGGATGCACGGCACTGTCCCACCCAGCAGGCGGGTTCCAGGTCTGGTTCTCCACGCCTGCACCACTGCTACCTCCTCTGGGTTATCAACTAGACACTACCAGTGAACATCTTTCCAAAAACGAAAAGGCGATGGAAAACGTAAATTTTGTTTTGAGCAAAAGAAAGTGAAGCAGCTGAGGGGTTTTATAAAGATTGGAGAGCAGCGTTCCGAGGAGGCATCCGAAAAAGACCAAAAATCCCTTCCCTCCTGACTCTACCTGCTCCAAATGTTTTCCCTCCAGTTGCTTCTTACTTTGTCCTCTCAGTTCTCTTCATGATGTTTACTTCTTGGGGATTAATAGATCAGCAACCAGTATGCTGGTGGTAGGTCCAATAGCCATTGTGGGGTTTTCCCAGGCACTTGAGGAAGGGCTGAGGTAGGGAGATGTTGCTGCACTCAACAGAGTTTCAAAACAGGTGACTCCAGTCTTTTGGGAAAAAAAGTCTGATAAAATAAAATAGCAGAAATAAAATGAATGGCAGATTAAACTTTGGGATGCTTCACAGTCCTCTTAAGGGGCAACACACCAGTGTCTTCACTTTATGTTTTTATTTTTTTGTTGTTGTTTTTGAGACAGAGTCTTGCTCTGTCGCCCAGGCTGGGGTGCAGTGGGACGATCTCATCTTACTGCAACCTCTGCCTCCCGAGTTCAAGCGATTTTCCTGCCTCAGCCTCCCAAGTAGCTGGGATTACAGGCATCCACCACACACCTGGCTAATTTTTGTATTTTTAGTAGAGATGGGGTTTCACCATGTTAGCCAGGCTGGTCTCAAACTCCTGACCTCAGGTGATCCACCCACCTTGGCCTCTCAAAGTGCTGGAATTACAGGTGTGAGCCACTGCGCCCGGCATGTAATCACTTTAGAATGATAGACAAATTGACCACTGAGGAAACTTCCAGAAAATAATCTAGTGCAGAATGAAAGAGCTTGGGACTGAATGTGTTTGTGTTTTTATCATTGGTGGTCTGAGATGCCAGATAGTGTAGTGTGTTGAACTGGGGGAGTCTAATAAAAGGCTTTCATTTTGGTTCAGTACTGTGGTCTTCCTAGCATTAACTTTGTTTATCTTTTAATTTTTTTGTATAACACTTAATATAGCCCTCTGAAATAACTGAACTGGGCGGGTATGGTGGCTCATGCCTGTAATCTCAGCACTTTGGGAGGCCGAAGCGGGTGGTGGATCAACTGAGCTCAGCAGTTCAAGACCAGCCTGACCAACACGGTGAAACCCTGTCTCCACTAAAAATACAAAAAATTAGCCAGGCATGGTGACACATGCCTGTAATCCCAGCTACTTGGGAGGCTGAGACAGGAGAAACACTTGAACCTGGGAGGAGGAGGTTGGAGTGAGCCGAGAACACACCACTGCACTCCAGTCTGGGTGACAGAGCGAGACTCTATCTCAAAATAAATAAATAAATAAACCCCTGAATTTACAGCATAAATCACCATTAAGTGAGATATATGCACCATCCTAAATGCTTATATCTCTGAATATCTCTGTATCGAGATAAGTGCTTATATCTCTGTATCAAATAAGAAAATAAGACCACATTTAACATATAAGCATGCAAAGTTTGAGCTTGTGGAAGAATATTCCATGCCATATTTCTACTTTACGGGAGCACAGAGACAGGGTGAAACCACTCAAGAGATTCAAAAAACAAAATTCACAATGTAAAAAGGAGCATATGTTTGGCAAATGATAAAATACCAAGTCCGTCGGAATAGACTCCAAAGAGCTTCAGATGATTGACAACACACTTCAAGAACAGAAAACTTGTTTTAGTTCAGTAATAGATATGTTCTGTGCTCCTAGAATCATAGCAATACGATGTATCTCACCATTTGCAAGCTAAAGAATCTTGAAGAGCCCCCCATGCAAACGGGAGATTTACGAAGGGTCCCTTCCATTTTCTAAAGCAAGCCTGTATGAGATATAAAATAATCCTTTATGATGCCACAAGGCACGCTTTTGAAACAGAGGTCTCATATATCTCAGAAAGCACCAGCCAGCCTGCGGGATACAGGAACCGCTTGCTCTGTCAGGTAGAAGAGGTGGTGATCCAAAATAAACCTTAGTGGTTTCCTAAATGCAATTTCTAGAATGAGATTACCCTCCTTAGATTGCTTCTGATTTCTTCTGGGAAATCACTGAAGCAGTGGAAAGGGATATCCAACCACATTTTTTTAGACCACAGGAAAGTAAAGAAGGAATTTTCTTCCGGACAGAGATTTGTTTTGGCTAACGTGCATAGGAGCGTGCTGATTGAAAACATACTGAGAATCCACTCTTTCGTGTTTGGTATTATTATTCTGTATACATTGTGTTTGTCTTGTGATGAATATGTTCTATGCGTGTTAATTTTAACAAAAAACCTACCCTTTTTATTCATGACGTTTCTTCTCTGTATTTATGGCTAGTGAATTTGTTAGTGAAATGTTAAAGAAATGACGCCCTATTTAGAAAAAAACAGGTGTTGATGATATGTTGAAGCATTTTCTTAATGACTTGAAATTGTGTAGTTTTTGAAATAAAGCATTGCACATCATCTGTTCCTTAGGCTTGTGTACTTACTTTTTAGAGTAAGCAAACGAATTACATATGGAAAAGTACTTAAAATATTTTAGGTAGCTGCTCTGCATAAGATACGTTGAAATCTGGCCGGGCGCGGTGGCTCAAGCCTGTAATCCCAGCACTTTGGGAGGCCGAGACGGGCGGATCACGAGGTCAGGACATCGAGACCATCCTGGCTAACACGGTGAAACCCCGTCTCTACTAAAAACTACAAAAAACTAGCCGTGCGAGGTGGCGGCGCCTGTAGTCCCAGCTACTCGGGAGGCTGAGGCAGGAGCATGGCGGGAACCCGGGAGGCGGAGCTTGCACTGAGCTGAGATCCGGCCACTGCACTCCAGCCTGGGCGACAGAGCGAGACTCCGTCTCAAAAAAAAAAAAAAAAAAAAAAAAAGATACGTTGAAATCATGTTCGTTTAAATGTATTTTATTTTAAAGCATCATGATAAGAAGTTTTGTTCTGTATTAACTTAATTTTATTTATACGTGATTTCCTGATTCTGTAAAACATAACACAGTCTCTCAGAAATGCACCAAGAAAGGGAGTCAGGAAGTATGAAAAAGCTTTGGCACATAGCAAGGCCTCTCTGTATTAAAAGATTAGAGAAACTCAGTGTCATCTAGGTCAGTGAGAGGTCTGTGGTTGTGATTTGTTTTTTGGCTCACTTGGCTGGGCAGTCCACGACGGTCCTGAGGGGTGCATGGCTCAGCCAGGCTGTGCGTGGGGCTCCAGCTCTGTCCCCTAATCCAGGCTGGAGGTCCGCTTCACTCTGCGGCTTCCTTCTCGCATGAGCTTCCTTCCAGTGGCGGAAGGAAACGCCAGGGAGGGCATACCAAGTGCCTATCCTTAAATATTGCAATTCAAGAGAGAGACTGTCATTCTCGGCATTTTAGCCTCAGTTATTCCAGTTGATTTCCACTGGTCCTGCTTGCGTCATTGCCCCTCCCTGAGCAAGTCACCTGGCACGACGATCAGCCAGAGCTGTGTTCTCTGGGTGGGTGGTTAGGGGGTGCTGGGATGGGCAGCTCAGGGCAAGAGGGTTTCATTTCCAAAAGACAAAGAAGGGAGGCTGCAGACCCACGGCACTGAGATCCCCCAAAGCTGCCTTTCTGGAAGCGGGCTGGAATTGAGCACGGAGCATGAGATAGATGTTTGAATTAGAATCAACTAGTCTTTCGCAGACTAATAGATATCTTTGAACTAAGGATAACACTTGCTAGTGCTTGCTCTTTCAAAAGCCACGTGGAGCAACCCTTTTGTACGGTGAGTGCTGACAGGCGTCCGGAAGGTCTCATATGTTAACCTCAGGTGTGATTAGGAGAGATTTATGAGCATGTTATATAAAAATAGACTCAATATTAAATCATTTGGGACCATGAATCGGAGGTGTTTTGCATTTTTTAAGGAAGGAAAACGTCACGTAGATTAAATATTAACAGTAGCATACCACAACAATTGCGGTTGGAGGCATTTCTCTGGTTCTTATACTTTGTGGACCTTTAACCCTTGTCTCTGCTTTTGAGCACCTCTGACCCTTTCCAGCACACATCTTCTGCTGTTACCTTTACAATTTTATTGCATTTTCTCAGTAGGTTTGGGGAAACATAACTAACATTTAAGAGATTAAATAAAATACCTCCTGCATGGTTATCTGGCCTCTTGCTTCACTTTAGAGAACTGCCTAGGATTCCCCATAGCCATTTATGTTTAGAATGCTGTCCCCAATGGCCAAAAACTGGGAAAGATGCCCCTTTTTTTTGCCGAAATTTGAAATTTGGAACATTGAATAATCCCATTCTTAACTGGGGCAAGAGGGGTTCCTGTCTTAAGCACTGAGTCTTACAAAGCCCAAGTATGACACTCATGCTGTTTCTGGATCAAGCTGAGGGTCAGGGTATTTCTCACAGCCCAATAATGAGATGCAAATGAACTGGGGAGGAAGAGAGACTTTATTTTCTGCAACTGGTTACAAGGAGAAGGCCTGGAAATTATCGCCAGACCAACTCAAAATTACAAAGTTTTCCAGAGCTTATTTACCTTCTAAGCTCCATGTCTACATGTAAGTGTGCATTCATCTAAAGACATACGTGATTAACTTCTAATCTGTAACTAAGGTCTGAATGCTGAAGACCTTCCTCTGGAACCTCAGTAAATTTACTTAATCTAAATGGGTCTAGGTGCTGGGGTAATTACCCTTATCTTGTCTCCTGATAAATTACAGAGGTTTGGGGAGTTTCTTCAGACCCCCAATAAGCTTGTTTGTGAAGGCCTGGAGAGTATCTTCAGACCCATAATAAAACTTTTTTAATCCTAAATGGCCCTGTTAAAAATTTCTTGGTTATTTTGTCAGGCTTCAAGGCCCAGGAAAGGCCTAGGCAAAACTCTTGGTGGGCTTTTTTACGTTCCAGCCTTTGTATGAGGGCACTGGGTTTTGATCTTTAACTTCACCACCCAGTCCATACTGAAACAGTTGTTACGGAGGCCTTGCCTGCCACAGTGCCACACACGCATGCAAAACATGTGTGCACACACATTCAGTCCAGGACACAGCTCACTCAGAATTGCTGCTTTGCTCCAGTCTGAACATTACCACTGTAACCATAAATATTTGCCCTCCTGGCCAACACTGCTCACATCTAAGGAAAATACAGTCGACCCTCATTATTTGTGAATTCTGTATTTGCAAATTTGCATATTCACTAAAGTTAATTTGCAATCTTCAAATCAATATTTACAGTACTTTGGCAGGTGTTCTCGAATATCCACAGATCAGCAAACATTTATGTCACCTGATACGCATGACATTCTGTGTTCTTGTTTCAGCTCTCGTGGTATGAACAAGTCTCCTTTACGTCATCCACTTAGTGCCATGTAGGCTTTCTCTCTTTCTTTCTTTCTTTCTTTCTTCTTTCTTTCTTCCTTCCTTCCTTCCTTCCTTTCTTCTCTCTCTCTCTCTTTCCTTCCTTCCTCCTTCCTTCCTTCTCTCTCTCTCTTTCCTTCCTTCCTTCCTTCCTTCCTTTCTTTCTCTCTCTCTCTCTCTCTCTCTCTTTCCTTCCTTCCTTCCTTCCTTCCCTCCCTCCCTCTTTCTTTCTTCCTTCCTTCCTTCCTTTCTTTCTCTCTCTCTCTCCCTTCCTTTCTTTCTTTCTTTCTTTCTTTCTTTCTTTCTCTCTCTCTCTCTCTCTCTCTTTCTCTCTCTCTTTCTTTCTTTCTTTCTTTCTTTCTTTCTGACACAGAGTCTTGCTCTCTCACCCAGGCTGGAGTGCAGTGGCACAATCTCAGCTTACTGCAACTTCTACCTGCTGGGTTCCAGTAATTCTTCTGCCTCAGCCTCCAGAGTAGCTGGGATTACAGGCATGCACCAACCCACCTGGCTAGTTTTTGTATTTTTAACAGAGATGGGTTTGCATCATGTTGTCCAGACTGGTCTCGAACTCCTGACCTCAAGTGATCCACCTGCCTCGGCCTCCCAAAGTGCTGGGATTACAGGCATGATCCACCGCACCTGGCCTGTGTTTTGTTTGTTTGTTTGTTTTCCATCTTTATGCTTTTTTTTGATGATTTTGCTGTTTTCACTGTGGCCACCGGACATAATGCTGAAGGGCTGTCCAGTGCTCCCAAGCACAGAGGCTGGGATGTGCCTTATGGAGAAGGGACATGGGTTCAGGAGGCTTTGTTCAGGTGTGAGTTATATTACAGTGCTGTTGGCTGTAAGTTCAATGTGAATATATGCTAAATAAGGTGTCTTTAAACAGAAAAACACATAAAACAAAGTGCAGTACTGATTGCTTGATGAAAAAGTTGTGACCTGAGTCTCACAGGAACTTAGCCCTGGATTTCCCCTAGGAGCAGGGGTTCTGTGTTTGCTAATTCTGTGTTTGCAGTGACTTTATAAAACATGACTACCATGGATAGCAAGAATTGACTGTGTGTCACACCTCCACTTAAGCCTTTGAAATGGAAGGCAACTGTGCCCAAATGCCAGGAAGCTTAGTGGGTTGTGCTTCTGTCTATAGCGGTGCTAGATAATGTTGCAGTGTGGAGAGTGTAGAACTGGAGAAATGCTCAGGTAAGAGAAATGGCAAAGCAATTAACTTGTCAAGTCCTTCGTCACATGTAGCTGAATACAAAGGATTCTTGTGATGAAAAATGTCATTTCCCAGCAGGGTACAGTGTCCATTTTCTTGCTTCTCTTCCTGTTGCCTTTGCACATGGTGACTGTCCTCACAGTGCAACTGCAAACAATCCATACTATTGCTAAGTTTATAGGTATGTAGGTCTAAACATGATGTAGGTGAGACATAGGATTCTCTACACTGGCAATGAGGTGAACCTGAACACTAGAATAGTTTTACTTTTATGAAATTATTTACTAAGATTTTTTTAAATGAAAGAAAATTAAAAAATTAGCATTGCCTAATTTTGTTTTTAAATTCTATATTCTTTGATTAGAGTGGATATTTTCTGTTTAATTCTAATAATTTTAAACCTTTAAAAGAAAAGTAACTTTTTGAAAAGCACATTTAAAAATAATTTCAAGTCTTTTCATATATTTACACTTGAATTTTCATTTTGGTGAGAATAAAATCAACTTTGCATACGCTGCATATGAAGTCTTTTTATCTTTAATCTTTTACATGACTACTGGCAAAGAGAACATGAATTATATTAAAAGTTGGTTATAATGAGATAATTGGCTATTTTGCTGAAATGAAGGAAAGAATAACTTTTTCAAAAAGTATGGAAACATTTATAAATTATGTGTATATTTTATTATGCATCCAATCATTGATGGATCTTTTTTTTTTTTTGAGACGGAGTCTCGCTCTGTCGCCCAGGTTGGAGTGCAGTGGCCGCATCTCAGCTCACTGCAAGCTCCGCCTCCCAGGTTTCCTCCATTCTCCTGCCTCAGCCTCCCGAGTAGCTGGGACTACAGGCGCCCGCCACCTCGCCTGGCTAGTTTTTTGTATTTTTTAGTGGAGACGGCGTTTCACCATGTTAGCCAGGATGGTCTCGATCTCCTGACCTCGTGATCCGCCCATCTCGGTCTCCCAAAGTGCTGGGATTACAGGCTTGAGCCACTGCGCCCGGCCTTGATGGATCTTTAACAAAACACCTAGGCATGTTCACAAATAGACGGCCTTTAGTAATTTGTCAACCTCCAGTTATAGAAAAGTCACAGCTTTGGGATATATCTCAAAAGCATCTGTCTAGGGCACTTCATTCTTTGCAGTATATTAGCTATATTAGCTAAAGTTTGTGTTTGGGTATCTGACACACAGTGCATGAGCCCCTCTTTCTCCTCCCACTCAGGGTCCCCTAAATGCAGGAAGAGGAGGATTGATCCAGAAACACCTGCTCACCTCCTCAGCACCAGCCTACTTTCCTCTCTTCCAGTTTTGGAATTTTTAACACGCTTTCTGATGATATGTTGTAAAATCTAAAAAGCTCCCATCAAGTAGGGAAAGACTGATGATGTTCAGTACCTTGATAAGAAACAGCTGCAGCACGAGTTTTAATGGCCAATGAGTTTAACTGGCCAATGAGAGTGGTGGCTGTGAGCACATATCTGCAAGCCAGCTAATCAGTGTCAGCCCTCGCTCTGGACATCAGCCAATCAGGGCTAAGCACTTCTGCAACTGTGCTCCTGAGAGCCAATCACAGTGCTGTGCCTGCCCACAGCCTCAGCAGATGATGTAACTCTCCTGCCTCTAAGAGTCTCCAGCCTTGAGCTCCAGGTGCCCCAATCCCTATCGGAGATCCGTACCTTACTGTCTTCAGGGATACTATGGCCTCTAAGAGAGCCATCTCCTTTAGTGCAGGAAGCAGTGAGTCCAGCTCTGTGTATTCTGGGTAGTGTGTTGGTCACCATCCTTGACTGTGCCCTGCCTCAGTTTCCCCACCTCCACTTGTGCCCCACAAACACTGAGTGGGCTCCTGCTGCTGCCTCTGCAGAAAACGGGGGTACAGGATCTGGCAGTTGCTCAGTACAACCTTCCAATTGAAAGTTTGAAGAAACCCAAGGCTTTTCAAAGGCAGTCCTTGCATATTACCCATGGAATGGTGAGCGAGGGGAACCAGCACCCCCCTTGGGGACTTATATTCTGTTGGGCAGAGACAGTGAGGAAGTGTGAGGAGGAACCAGGGTCACCTTCCAGGGGACTTGGAGGGTGGCAGAATCCAGTAGGCACCAGGGACTGGGGTCTCAGAGGAACGTCCTGGCTGGAGGGCAAGGTCAGGAGCCTTTGTGATGGCCCCAGTGATGTCTTCTCTTGACATCCACACTCTCGTTTAGTTCCCCGCGTCACCAGTGAGGTTGGTCTGTGCGGCCAATAGAGTATGGGAGGAAAGACAGTGTGTTTCCGGAGAGGTGGTGCCAGAGCTGTGGTCCGTTCTGGCTCTTCCTGGCTGTCTGCTGCTCTCTCTCTCCCTCTCTTTTTGTGTCTGTCTCTCTCTCAGGATGTTTTTGTCTCTCTCTCAGGATGTCTCTATCTCTCTCTTTCTGTCTCTGTCACTCTCTCAGGATGTCTCTGTCTCTCTCTCTCTCAGTCTTTCTGTCTCTGTCGCTCTCTCAGGATGTCTCTGTCACTCTCTCAGTCTTTCTGTCTCTGTCAATCTCTCAGTCTCTCCCTTCTAGTTGTGCCTCTCCATCTTTTTCTGTCCATATCTCCCCACCTCCATAACTTGCTCTGGGGAGAACCAGCTGCCCTGTCCAGGGGCCCATGGAGTGCCCTGCAGAGACGCTGACGCCGGGTCCCCAGCCTCCTCCCCGTCACTGGAACTCTCCTTCTGCTTCTTCTTCCCTCGAGCAATGTGCTCTTTGGCTTGGTTTTAAAACAGAATGTTTGTAGAAGATAATTTTGGAGGTTGAAAAACCATCAACCAAACATTTTGCAACTGTCTTGATGGCGGCTGCATGCAGGGCTCTGCAGTTTGACAGGCTGGCACCTACTGCGGTACTGGGAGGGCCTTGTGGACGGAGCACTGTGCTGGGAGCATGGCTGGGGCACTGCTCTGTCATTCCATGTGGACTGGGAGTGGCAGGGAAGAGGAGGACAGAATTAGAGACTTGCACACGTAGAGAAAGCCCCGACTGACTGAAGGTTTGATTAGATGGCCAGCAGTCAGGTTTTTGACTAAATTCCCTCCAAGGGAATGAATGGCTGTCAGGCTGGAAGATTGGTGTCAAATAAGCAAGGAAAACCCATTAAGAGTGAAATGCTAATGAGGTAAAGATAGCCATCCAACGCTACCAGGGCCAGGGAGTCACAGAGCCTCTTTCAATGGCTTTTCCCAGGTGGAGGGAAAAGGAACATTTCCAGGGATGCTGCCTCTGGCCCTGCTGACTCCCGTGTCACCAGACAGAGTCACAGCGTGGCCCAGCCTCCAAGGCCAGAGGACGCAGATTGAAGCTGCACCCGGCAGAGCTCCGCAGGGTCGTGGGGGGCCCAGGACACATGGACTAGATGGCCTGCGGTCAAATGAAAAAGAGGGAGGTGTGGGGGGCACAGGGAGGGAGGCTCTGCTGGGCCTGCTGACCCTCGCCTGGCCTGTGGCATCTGTGAGCCAGGAGCAGGCAAGGTCCTAGCACAGGCCCGTGTCCCCGCATCAGGGACAGTTGGTCCTGCAGTTTGGCGCAGGCAAGGAGCCCGTACCTTAGCACACAAAATCAGAAAGAAGGGTTGGGTGGAGCGGGGGAGGGAAGAGAGAGAGAGAGAAAGAGAGACACAGAGAGAGGAATAGAGAGAGAGAGAGACAGAGAGAGAGAGAGATGGAGAGAGAGATAGAAAGAAAGACGGAGAGAGAGGAACAGAGAGAGAGAAGAACAGAGAGAGGGAGGAATAGAGAAAGAGAAAGACAGGAGGAAAGGAAGACAGAAAGAGAGAGAGACAGACAGAGAGACACAGGAGCAGAGAGAGAGGAAGAGAGAGAAGGAGAGAGAGAAAAAGGAAGAGGAAGAGAGAGAGGAAAGAAGGAATGGAGGCGTGGAAGGAAGGAGGGAAGGAAGAGGAAAGAAGGAAGGAAGGAAGAGATGAGGGAGAATGATAGGAAGAGAGAGAAAGAAAGGAGGGAAAGAGAGATGACGGAAGAAGGGAAGGAAGAAAGAGAGTGACGGAAGGAGGAAGGAAGGAGGGAGGGAGAGAGGAAGGAGGGAAGGAAGAATAAAGAGAGAAAGAAAAAGAAGAGTGGAAGAAAGGAAGGAAAAGAGGGAGGGAAGGAGGGAGGAAGAGAAAGCAAACCTCCCTTCTCTCTCAGCCCCTCCCGCCCCTGGTCCTGTCTTCATCCTGCTTCATTGGAGAGCAGGAGCCACACCACCTTTGGAAAGCATTTGCCCTCTGTCCAGTCACCTTCCAGCCATAATCTGGGAGCAGAAAGGAGAAGGAAAATGCCCAGGGTGTGGGAAACAAGTGACAGAATTATGCGGATTGCAGAGGACTTTTTTTTGGTGGGGGGAGGGAGTGGTCATGGTGGGCTACAGAATTAGAGAAAGGGAAGAGTTTACTGTGTTCAGAATCTTCCAGTAAATAGAAAAACTCAACTCTCATTTAAGGAACCATCTGTCTTTCTGGTGCAAAGGGATTTACCCTGGAAAGTGCAGATGAGCTTCACAGGAGGGGACACAGAATACTGTACAACTCAAGCAAATGAAGTCCCAGGCGAGCGAGAAAACAGGAGGAAAAGCAGCGTCAGGGCGGTGAAGCCGTGAGGACACCAGGCTTCCAAGAACGGCTCACATTCCCCCAAAAACAAGCCAGACAGGCAACGCCCGCGTGGAAGGGGAAGGAGGAGGAGGAGCAGGTGGTGACCTGGGGTGTTCCCGGCTGTGTTTTGTGGTCTAATGACCTTCCTCCTCCTATATTACTCTTCCGCATTTCAATTCCCTTTAAAAGAACACTAAACACTTTTACACACATTAATCTGTTCTGGGTCAATATTTGTTTCACCTTGGCAAAGCTTCCTGTACAAACCTGTGATCATATGCCTTTGTTTTCTGACTTCAGGTACAAGGTAAGATCCTAGCAATTGTAAATGATAGCATGAGGGTTTCATTATGATGTGATTTCGTTTTTTACGACCACTGTTGGTTAGACTTTTTATTATCGTGATACCACTCATTTTTACAGAGGTGAGCACAAGACAGGCCAAATTTGAGATGTGGAATCAGGAAAAGCAGAAAAAGTGGAAGAGATGGCAAACGTGGACGTGAGAGCAGCTGGGTTTTCTAGACCTGGGTGTCTACAGGAGTCATGTTCCAGGAAGGGCTGGGAGAGGCCATGGGGAAAAGGAAGGAGTGCAGGGGAATGCCTCACCCTCGCCCTGTGCCTGCAGGTGGGTGGGCTTTGGACCCTGCCTGGATGATCTGCGAAGAAATAGGGTTCCAAAAGGGCAGACCCCAAGAGGGTGCCTTATAGAGGCCCCGGCTAACGTGTCCATGGCAGCTTGCTGAGTGGCCGCCCTGATCTCAGCCCTTCCGGGGGTGACTCATGGACTCCTCCCAAGCTGGCGAGGTTGGGTTCTTCTTTTCTGGTTTGCACATCAGGAAGCTGAGGCATGGAAAGGTGAGGTGATTGGTCCCAGGTTACACCTTCAGTAGATGGTAGAGACAAGGTTTTATTCATTTATTAGGATAGTCCACGCTTTTCATCACATGCCAGACACCCCAGGGTGGAAGACTCAGACTTCCTCTTAGCAACAGACTTTTCTAGTCTTGATTTCTCATCGGTAAAGGGGGAGATCCCAGTGCTTAACTCACTGTGATGACAGAAGGACTAACATGAGCTATTTTATGGAAGCTGTTAGGAAGCCTGGGGCATGGTGAGCACTTGGTACCTGGTGGGCGCAGGACTGGAGTAGGGAAGACAGGCTGAGAGCCCTGTGCTCAGGACACCGTGAGGACACCTGGCAGGTGCGTGGATGAACTTGGCAAGACTGGGAGAGGCGTGATGTTTCACTAAAGACCACTCCCCTTCTTTTCCCTCCACTCACATCTTCCAGGTAGCCGGGGACCACTCTGGCTGAGCTTTGATCAGTTGCATCTAGACTAGTTTGGTGTTTAAGTGCAAGTCACTAAAATGTCCTGTGCCTCAACGTTCTTCTCATCTACACATTGGAAGAAAGAATTCCTACTTCCCAGAGCCCTTGGGAGGAGTAAGAGAGGTAATGTGTGTAAAGTGCACATGAAAGGAACTCAGCTGAGAGAGGCATCTTCACTGGTACCCTTATCATTGTTTTCATTACTGCATTGTCGTCCAAGCCAATGGACCGAGGGGGTCATTCCAGTGGACACGGGGAGCTGTGAGGGTCCTGGATTGTGTGGGGCCATGTCTGACCTGCAGATGCTGCAGAATGTGGATCGAGTTACACGTGGAGTTGGGGAAGCCTGACTGAAGGGCGCTCTCTGGCCTTTTAGTGGCCGCGGTTTGCAATTTTTTGATCCAGAGTCACCCTGAACATTTATGTCAAGAAACAGGCTGATTTCACATGGCTTCTTTCTGACTAAAAAATTCAAACCATGCCTCTCCTGAATCCACCTTAGCCTGGGCCTGAGCAATGAGTGGCATCCTAGGTTTGCTCTGAGCACCTGCTCTGGAAACCCAGAGCCTTTGTCGACCATGTGCTGCTCAATGGAAGCCTTGCAGTGGAGGCTCCAGGGAGTGCGCACACTGGGCCTTCACCAGCGCTGGGACCCCAGACCTAAAACTCCAAGGGAATTCCAGCTTGCATGAGGTTGGGGCACTGAGGAGACAGACCTCCTGGGCTCCAGGGGCTTTGCACGCTGCTGGCCAGTGGAAGACCAGCTGCGACCCACTCCCTGCCAGGCTGGGGCTGCACAGATGCCTACGGACAGGGCTTCATGCCTCGCACAACTTTCCAGTTAAAAGGCAATCAATTAAAATTAATCCCTTTGTTTCTACGGAAGCCCCATCACACAGGCGTCATCTGGGCTTGCGTTCTCACATCGGGAGAAGCTGTGAAATCACCCAGCAATAAATAATAAAGGACTGAGATTAAATTGCCGATCCTTATTCCCAAACTGATTTTAAATGCAATGAGGGTTATTATTTATACAATGATCCAGTAAAACTTAAAGTTCATTAAATGTCTCTCTGAGTCTTTGATTTATTTTTTAACTGATTTTGCCCATATCTGTAAGTGGTTTCTATTATCCAAACCATATTGATACCTGTATATCTATATCTATATCACATATAAATATAAATTCAGGCAAATTCAGTCAAAAAATAAATAACTATATCTCATATATATGTTATATATATAATCCCTATATATATATATATATAGAGAGAGAGAGAGAGAGAGAGAGAGTATACCCCATGCAGACGTGGCTTGTATATTTTAAGCTAAATGCATTGCTTTAACTTCACTCATGACTTCATGGAACCAACAACTCCTGTCCTCATCTACTTAGGGGCATTAGGGTAACTGGCAAAAGCCAGTTATTTCATGTCGTTTCTGCTGACTGAAATTCAGAATAAATATTGCTAGCATTTTCCCATGTGGAGGTTCAACTTTAATGTTTTGTGAATCCCCTGACTCTCTGACAAATTCAGTGGACATGAGATGCATCGGTCGTTAACTTATTTAATAACAATCCATTCTGTCTTCAAACACTAAGCCTCTTTCTAACCTCAAAGAAACCCCAGCAGATGTTTAGTTCATTAAACAATCAGAATGCTCAGCACTGTGAACGTTATTTATTCAACAACTACTTCCGGGGCACTTACCTTGTAAGGTCATGGAAAATCCTGCAGCAAAGCCACCAATAATGTCCGGGTTTCCACTGTGCCCTAAAGGATTCTTTCTGGCCGGGCACGGTGTCTCACCTCTGTAATCCCAGCACTTTGGGAGGCCGAGGAGGGTGGATGACCTGAGGTCAGGAGTTCGAGACCAGCCTGGTCAACATGGTGTAACCCCATCTCTACTAAAAATACAAAAATTATTTGGGTGTGGTGGTGTGTACCTGTAATCTCAGCTACTGGGGAGGCTGAGGCAGGAGAATCACTTGAACCCTGGAGGCTGAGGTTGCAGTGAGTGAAATTGCACCTCTGCACCCCAGCCTGGGTGACAGAGCCAGACTCCGTTTGAAAAAAAAAAAAAAAAAAAAGGATCCTTTTTGTGGCTAGGAGGGGAGGGAAGAGGCTGCATCAATAGGCCAAGCGGATGTTCTCCCTGCAGACACTGTTGAGTCAATGTGGGACATTAATCAAAGCTCACCAGTGTCTCAGACCAGTGTCCAGGGTACACGGTGCCTGGTGCTGGCAGGCAGCTGCTGTCCATGTCTGCCTTGACCAGCTGTGTTACGGGTTTCTGAGAGGTAGCTTGTTCCGGTATCTGTGCCTTCTGTGTTTGTTAGTGTAATTTCATAATTTAACAAAATGTTTGATAAGCCCATGAAATACAAGATCCAAAAGGATGGATGAGATGTGTTATTGCCGTATAGTTAACTGAACGCTCTGGAAAGATTAAATACAAACTAACATTGCTGTTGAATTAGACACGTGCAAGAAAACTAAGAATCGTTGAGAAACGTTAAAAATCGAGATAGTTTCTCAAATATCCTTAAAGATAAGTTCTTGATCTGTTTTAAGAAACAGTTGGATTCTTTCATGCTTGGTGAGTGTATTTTGAGGAATGAGGCATTGGGAGTGGCTCTCTAGGGGCTGGGGGCTGAGCAGAGGCTTGGCATCTGTGAAAGCATCAAACAACAGCTCACATTTGTGTCGTTTAGGCTAACAAGCAATATTTGTTGTCATTGTTTTCTCTGCTTAACCCATTTTTAAAAATATACTTTTTTTTTTTTTCAAAGCAGTTATGGGTTTGTAGCACAATTGAGTAGAAAGTACAGAGATTTTCTAAAAATCTTCCATGCCCCCACATATAGCCTCCCCCACTGCCAACACCCCCACTAGAGTGGTCCACTTGTTACTATCCACGCATCTATGTCACCGACACACCCTTGTCACTCAGTGTTCAGACTTTACGTCAGGGCTCAAGCTTTTTACCTGTTAGGAGGGAGTGGCTACCTCCAAGCCCCTTACATCCCAGGTGGGAAGCTGGAAGCTCTTCTTCACCAACTTTTAAATTTAACTGACCTCCTACTCACACAACTCTTGTTGCATGAGAACTTTGGAAGGTTAAAAAAAAGAAAAAAAGAAAAAAAAGAACCAATTCCTCCTAAAAGGAACATTGAAGTGCTGAGGTCCCACAGTAGATAGAGGACCTAGCAGTGGACACTGGGTACTGGGCAGGATTCAATTATGTTTCTTAGTTTGATCAAATGCCACTATCTGAGTCATTTTCTTTCTTTCTTTCTTTTTTTTTTGAGACAAGGTCTTGCTTTGTCACCCATAGTGTGGCGCGACCACAACTCACCACAAGCCTTGACCATCCAGGCTCAAACAAATCTCCCCGTTTAGCCTCCTGAGTAACTGGGGCAACAGGCGTGTGCTATCATGCCTCGCTAACTTTTTATTTTTTGTAGAGATGAGGTCTCACTATGTGGCCCAGGCTGGTGTTGAAATCCTGGACTCAAACAATCCTCCCACCTCAGCCTCCCAAGTGCTGGAATTACAGGCATGAGCCCCTATGCCCAGCCTCTGAATCGTTTTCTTTAGGTTAGCAAATTATTGGACCAGATCTTTTAAATATGTGAATGCTTTATTGTTTTGTTTTCTTTGAACCCATTCTGTTCTCCACACTCATGTAAGGAGAGAGGTCTGTTCCACCAGATAGATTTTACTGTAGGATTTGGGACTGACAAAGCCGTGAGTCATTTAAACAGCGGGGTGGCATGGCTGGGAAGAGCTGACTATTCACGTAAGTTGGTGTATTGGCAGAGGAGGAAAAATACTCCTTTAAAT
The DNA here is from genome assembly GCF_009764315.1 of Trachypithecus francoisi. NCBI lineage: Eukaryota > Metazoa > Chordata > Mammalia > Primates > Cercopithecidae > Trachypithecus > Trachypithecus francoisi. The sequence goes on along the minus strand of NW_022681474.1, from coordinate 16,822,498 downwards.
AAGAATAATAAAACAACATTAAAAGTAGACCAGGCTGGACACGGTGGCTCACGCCTCTAATCCCAGCACTTTGGGAGGCTGAGACGGGTAGATCACAAGGTCAGGAGTTTGAGACTAGCCTGACCAACATGGTGAAACCCCATGTCTAATAAAAATACAAAAATAGCCAGGCACGATGGCATGTGCCTATAATCCCAGCTACTCAGGAGGCTGAGGCAGGAGAATTGCTTGAACCTGGGAGGCGGAGGTTGCAGTGAGCTGAGATCACACCATTGTACTCTAGCCTGGGCGACAGAGCAAGACTCCATCTCAAAAAAAAAAAAAAAAAAAAAAAGTAGACCAAGATTCCCCTCAAGCAACTGCTTTCATTCAAGTGTGTTTTTCTTTCTCCTCGGAATGCTCCCTAGGTCACTCACTGGCTGTGCGAATCTGGGCAAACTGATTTTCCTGTCTATGCCTCAGTTTCCTGTCTGTGACATAGGGAACCTGATTAGGCCAACACCATCCTTTGCTGTGAACGTCGAACAAACACATGTGATGAAGTTAAAACAGCCCCTAGCCCACAGGAGGAACTCAGATGTAAGTATTATTGTTTCAGCGTTCCCTTTGAAGATAAAAGACAAGCCCTGATACTTTGCAAGTTGCCTTGCTCTGTGCTGGACTTTCCACAAACCAGAGGATGTCAGAAGAGTTTCCAGAATTTTCCATGCTAAAAAAGAATCATGTGAAGCTATGGCAGGCCAGGTCTCACTAATGCAGGCCTTCCTAACAACAGTTTCAGTAGGCCTTTCCTAGGCCTTAAAGCAGGACAAAGTAATGAAGGAATTCTTACAGGGCCCATTTAGGATTAAACAAGTTTTATTAGGGTCTGAAGAAACTCCCCAGGCCTCCACAAGTAAGTTTATTAGGATCTGAAGGAACTGCCCAAAGTTCCATGATGTAGCAGGAGACAAGATAAGGGTAAGCACCCCAGCACCTGGACCCGTTTAGTGACGTAAATTTACTGAGGCTGCAGAGGAAGGTCTTCAAGACTCAGATATTAGTTATAGAATAATAAAAGTTAATCACTCATGTGTTTAGATGAAAGCTTAGAAGGTAGATCAGCTCTGGAAAACTTTGTAATTTTGAGTTGGTCTGGCGATAATTTCCAGGCCTTCTCCCTGTAACCAGTTGCAGAAAATAAAATCTCTCTTCCTCCCCAGTTCATCTGCATCTCGTTATTGGGCCGAGAGAAATAGCTGCCTGCCCCTCAGTTTGGTCTGAGAGCAAAATGTCTGAAGCATGCGGTTATTCTCGGAACGCTTGTCTTCCGTTTCTGCCATAGCCTGTTAAAGGAGTCCTGCAATGTGTGGGGCCAAACTGCAGCTCAGAGAGTCTCCGGTTAAGAAGGAAGCTGGCCAGGAACTACTGGATGCTTGGGAATGTCCAGCCGGTCCCCAACTCCTGTTCCCCTGGGCAGCTGCCCCACCTTGCGGAGGGCTTGAGTCTCCTTTCTCCAACAGTAACATTTACCAGTGCTAACAGGTTTATTTTCTCTTCTTTGGAGAAATAGTTGTGATAAATATGCAATATTTATTGCAAAGGTACTGATTGTGATGGCTTATATAATATGTATTGTTCTGGAATGTAGATCAACTTCTATACTGAAATGCAGAAATGTCTGAAGTGGTTTAATATTTACCCTGCTTTGCTGCTTTCAGATTGAATGCTTACCTTTTTGTTTCTTTTTCCTTTTTTGAGGTAGAGTCTCGCTCTGTTGGCCAGCCTGGAGGGCAGTGGTATGATCTTGGTTCACTGCAACTTCCACTTCCCAGGTTCAAGCAATTCTCGTGTCTTAGCCTTAGGAGTAGCTGGGACCGCAGGGGTGCGCCACCACACCCGGCTAATTTTTGTGTTTTTAGTAGAGACGGGGTTTCACCATGTTGGTCAGGCTGGTTTCGAACTCCTGGGCCTCAACTGACCCACCCACCTTGGCCTCCTAAAGTTCTGAGATTACAGGAGTGAGCCACCACGCCCGGCCCTGAACTTTTACTTTTAATTATTCCAGAGACAGTAACAATCAAGATATACCAATCGTGGCTCAAAGTGAGAAGTGAGAATTCTAGCTAAAATTGTAAAATAACCAAACCAAAGTATACCAACCCACCTACCAGATAAAGAACAGAGCCAGGATTTTTCATTTTAAAATTTCTCAGAAATGTTATAGAAATGCATCATTGTATTAAATGCAAGCTGTATTGATCAGATTTGTGAAAATTCAGTTTTCTTTCCTAGTTTTCCTAGAGCACTGGGATTTCAATGACTTTTCAAAAAAAAAAAAAAAAAACACCAGAATAATCCATAATTTGTAAGGAGAAAACCTAGACTGGATAATTATTTTACTTTTGTGACTTTTTTCTTGATTATAGTTTAAAAGATAGGTTGGATTCTGCGGATACAATAAGACTGAATTTACAAGGTTTTATTCATTGTTTTTCAGAGAACGAAATCTGTATTCAGCATTTCAGACACTAGAGGGAGGCATTTGACTGACTTAGGGCTCCTCCAGTCCAAGAGGAGAGAAAGGGAGAAACTCAAATGTTCCTCTGCGATAATGTCCATTTTTGTTGTTGTTGTTGTTTTCCCTGATTTTCTCTCCCTTTTTTCTTTCCCTTCCTCTTTCCTCACTTCCTTCCTTTACTTTGTCTTTCTGTTTTCTCATAAAGGCAATCTTCTCAAGAGCCCAAATGAACATTCATATTTTATGCATTTAGAGAACAAAGAGGCCATGAGGTGCGTTCTCACTACAATGGACACAAATCACAGTCTGAAATCACGGCATCTGGTTTTGGTCCTTAAACACCATTCGAAACCTTTGTTAGGTTAGTGGATATTAATTAGTTTCTGGAGTTATGTTTCCTCTCCATTTTTCTTGTGTTCTTTATTCCACCTGGAAGGCGTTTCCCTCTGAAGTTGCTGGAGAGCAGAAGCAGGCCTGAAGCGCGTCCTTCTAAGGAGGCTGCTGAGACCGTGACCAAAGTGTGAGTTCCTCACAGTCCTCCCTGGCTGCAGTGCGGTAACTGTACCCTGGCCTTTGGTGGGCCAGGCAAAGAGGCACCTGAGTCGACAGGGAGGAAGCTGTGGGCTCCTGCACTTTTTTCTGTTTTTTTTTTTTTTTTTAAGACAGGGTCTCACTGTTTCCCAGGCTGGAGTGCAGTGGTGCAATCACGGATCACTGCAACCTTGACCTCCTGGGCTCAAGTAATCCTCCTGTCTCAGCCTCCTGAGTAGCTGGGACTATAGGCGAACATTACCATCTGTAGATATTTTTAAAAATTGTTTTTTGTAGAGACAGGGTCTTTGTATGTTGCTCAGGCTAGTGGCTAACTCCTGGCCTCAAGGGACCCTCCCACCCCAGCCTCCCAAAGCATGGGTATGATAGGCATGAACCATCAAGCCTGGCCTCCAGCACTTTTTTAAAACTTTAAAATAAAATTAATAACAGTGGTTACTTTACGGGGTTTTGAGGATCCTATGATCATGGCATCTGGCATACAGGGAGTACTCAGTGTTTGTTATTACTTATTATTGTTTTAAATTCTAATTATTTTAAAATCTCTATTTCTTGTTAAAAACAGGTTGGAATTATTGCACTATGTTGCACAATAATAATAGTGATAATAATAATATCATAACTGGTAATCCTTAAAATCTTCCTCCTAGACCATATAAACTGCTAAATGTTGAGAACTATAATTCTTGTTTGACATGTAGGGGAATCACCTAATCCATACATTAAGGAATAAGAAATATCTTTTCAAATATTCTTGTATTCAACTTAAAATATTTCCATCCCACAAAATTGTATTTTCACCATCTTAATTGCCAACAAAAGAATGTTATAGTGTAGAATATATTTTGTAATATTCTTTGATTTAGAGTTTCAGATTTCTGACCCATAGAAAGACAAGATATTCTAATTCTGCACTGCCCAGTAGGGCGGCCTCCAGCCACATGTGGCCACTGAGCACCTGCAGAGTGGCCTGTCCAAACTGAACCAAACTCTTGGTGGGAAATGCTCACCAGATTTGAAGACTTTGTATGACAGAATGAACAGAAATATCTCAATATTTTTGTGTCAGGTATATATTAAAATAATATTTCACATATTGTGTTTAAAATTTATTATTATTATTATTATTATTTTGAGACTGACTCTCACTCTGTTGACAGGCTGGAGTGCTGTGTCACAATCTCAGCTCACTGCAACCTCCGACTCCCTGGTTCAAGCCATTCTCCTTCCTCAGCCTCCTGAGTAGCTGGGACTACAGGTATGTGCTACCACACCCGGCTAATTTTTGTATTTTTAGTAGAGACAGAGTTTCACCATGTTGGCCAGGATGATCTTGATTTCCTGACCTCGTGATCTGCCCGCCTCAGCCTTGCAAAGTGCTGGGATTACAGGCGTGAGCCACCATGCCCGACTTTAAAAATGTATTATTAAAATTGCTTCTATTTGTTGCTATTTAATACGCTTTAGAAAATTTAAAATGGCATCTGTGGCTTGTGTTGTATTTGCATTGCAGTGTTCTCCTAACTAATTTTGTACATCAGAAAATTCAAACTATTAATTCTTATAGCCCAATATTTTATTTTATTTTATTTTTTGGTTACAGGATCTCACTGTATCACCTGGGCTGGAGTGCAGTGGCATGATCACGGCTCACTGAAGCCTCAACCTCCTGTGCTCAGGTGATCCACCTACCTCAGCCTCCCAAGTAGCTGAGACCACAGGCGTGAGACACCACACCCAGCTGAGTTTTGCATTTTTTGTAGAGATGGGTTTTCACCATGTTGCCCAGGCTGGTCTTGAACTCCAAAACTCAAGCCATCCTTCTGCCTCAGCCTACCAAAGTTTTGGAATTACTGGTGTGAGCCACAGCACCTGGCCAATCTTAATCTTTTAAAAAGTCAAACAGACTGATGGAGAAAAATGGATTGGGGATGCATTCACTTGAGAGGTATTTATTTATTAATTATTATTTGAGATGGAATTTTGTACTTGTTGCCCAGGCTGGAGTGCAATGGTACCATCTCGGCTCACCGCAACCTCCGCCTCCTGGGTTCCAGTGATTCTCCTGCCTCAGCCTCCCGAGCAGCTGGGATTACAGGCATGCACCACTACGCCCAGCTAATTTTGTATTTTTAGTAGAGACAGGGTTTCTCCATGTTGGTCAGGCTGGTCTTGAACTCCTGACCTCAAGAGAACCACCCGCCTCAGCCTCCCAAAGTGCTGGGATTACAGGCATGAGACACTGCGCCTAGTGAGAGATATTTAAAAGGGGTCCACCCAGAAGGCCCTACCCTTCCCTTCTCATTTGCTGTTCCTGGAGGTTTGATGACCTCTGAATAATTTGCCTTTTCGGAAAAGTGGCAAGTAAAGCCCTTATTTTTTCCCTTCTTCCTTACTTTCTTGGAAAGGCTGAGTATGAATATGAATTATCAACAAACCCATCAAACTTGGACAAAGGAAGGTGCCGGATTCTATCTGCGAGGGTTCCTGGGGCCTGATTTCATGGCGTGGTTCTGGTCGGTGTAGGAGCATGTGGGATCACGGAGGTTTCCTTGTATTCAGGGCTCTCTGCTCCCACGTGAGCTCATTGAGGCCCATCTCCCTGAAACATTTCTGCATTTATTCCTTAAATAAACACATTGCATTGCAGGCTGGGGAATGCCACGCCATATTCTTCTCTTAAAATGTCAGAAAATGTCTGTGGTTTATAAAAATTCATTCTCATGTTAGAAAGCTTTACCCTCATTCTCAGTGTGATGAAATCGGTGGAGATGGATGATTTTATCCTGAGTTTTTTCTTCTTCTTGTATTTTAATGAGCTTTGTTGCTCTGCTCTTTCAGTTTATTAGAGATCATCCACCGCCGTGAGCCTGGGAGTTCAGCCGCCTTCTGTGGCTACCCAAGGCCCCACATTTCCATGTGATTCTAATCTTGCAATTCTCTTCTTCATTACATTCTTGCCATGCTGGCTTTTGTAAGATTCTAGAAAGCATTTTACAATACACAGGGCAGGAAAGGCATCATTTATAATACACGGTAGTTACTCGTCTTTTATTTATAAATCATCCTGCTTGGAAGGCTTTTATTTCTATGCAGACAGTGAATCCTCAATTTTGTTTAAACAAATTCACGGCTTCCTCTTTATTCCTACTGTTTTTTTCTTAAACATAACTCCAATATCTTCATAATAAGTAATAAAATAATTACTGTTGTCTTGGACGTCTGCACAACCTCCAAATACATTCTCAGCCTGGGCTCATCTGACATTGACTGTAATGTGGCCAGTTAATCTTGGGGGTCTACAGAGTGCTGGCCGTTCTGTCCTGATTGTATCCAAACTGACTATGAAGATGACCAGAATAACTGAGTGATCCTGCCCACTTAAGAACGCTTCAATTACTGGGCACATTTTGGACCTAAAAAAGCAAAGTAATCACTATTTTCAAACAACTGGATTTCCAAGGCCTGCTGCTTATCTGTAGATTAAAAGAAAATGGCCCCAGTCACTGGGTGCTGCAACGGGAAGACCCTGGAATTGGAATCTGAGGCCATCTACATTGACCTTGACCATTTTACTAGGTTTTTCTGAGTCTCAACCCTCAAATATACAACAGGGGTAATAATAGTACTTAAGGGCTCACATGGTCCTGAGGATTTGATGCAGTCATATTTGAAAACACCAGTTTGAAAATGGCACAGCAGTGTGCAATATCATTTCTCTTTTATTATTTACATTGCTTTACAAGTAATTGGGATCTTAACCCTGGCCATCTTTCCATAACACTTTGTCAGGGAAACTTTAGCTTTGTTAATCAAGGAATGAAAGGAAGGGAAGTAGCTGAAGAGTCTGGATAGATCAGGAAGCCCAGGATATTTCTCTCCCTGGTTCCTACAAAGGTATGACTTCCTCAACACATTTTAAAAACACACTCACATTTCCCAGGCCAGTGCAGAGATAGCCGTGTGTTTGCTGGCTTGCAGGTTTCCTGGTGGTGACTTTGCTCCTGGCACTGTGGCTTGTTATCCTAGTGGGCTCCTCCTGCCACCCCAGGATTTAATTCTGGGTGACTTTCCTGAGAAGGGGTGGGGAGGGTCCGGGGAGGACTGTGATGGATGTGTCCACGTAGCCCTGGGGACACCTTTAAAGGAGGGAGAAGCCAGAGTGCTGATGGCTGCTCTGGCCCGGTTGGATGTGCAGATCTCGGGGGTAACCCAGAACCCCCGGCCCCTGCCTCAGGCTGCTCATCTTCTCAAGCTCTCTGTCTCGACTTTAGCGATTATGGAGTTTCAGGCAGCCAGGCTCAGACAAGTCACAGCCACACTGGAAGAACAGCCCTCCCGTTCAATTTGGAGTGAAATTTAATGGCATCGATGAACAATTTGCTATCGATTTTTAAATAGACATTATTTTTTAAGCCAGTCTTAGCTTCACAGCAGAATTGATCAGAAAGTACAGAGAGTTATTGTCCTGCCCCCCTACTCGCACACACGCCACCAGAGGGCCCGTGTGTCACAATCGATGAACCTACGTGGACACATCGTTACCACCCAGAGTTCACAGTTCACACCAGGGCTGACTCCCGGTGCTGGGCATTCTGGGAACTGGACAGATGTCTCACTTCCGCCACTGCAGCACACACAGGGTAGTTTCACCGCCCTGCAGACTGTCTGTGCTGGGCCGATTCATCTCTTGATAATTTGCTATGATTTTTTTTAATCCTAATTTTTACCTCTCAGTTGGACATTATTCTTAGTGAAACCTGAAGGTAATTTGATCTCGGTGACTTTGTTCTGATAATTACTATCAGCAGATGAATTAAAGCTGTGCATTGGAATGTTCAAACATGTTATTTGAGCACAGTGATGCTTTTCGGTGATGCTTTTCAGTGATGCACAGTGATACAGTGCACCACACAGCAGATATAGTCTGATAAAAGTTTTTCTGTTGTGGCAGGCGATTTCTGTTAGATGGTTGGTGGAATTTAAGAAGCAATTTCCAAGAGTACAGTACCTTGAGTGGGATAATTTGATATCATATTAAATGCTACTCTCCAGGAATAAAAACAAATGTCACCAAGCCACACATGGCATTTAGAGTCACTAAAGCAGCCGGCTGTGTGAACTCATCTCCGATGGCCTCCCAGTCCCACTGGGGAGGTGGAAGGGCCTGACCTTGTAATCTTGCAGGAATTGGCAGTCCAAGGATCTGCTTTCATCATCAAAGCTTTATGTTTCAAGAAAAACAATACATAAGCAGTGAGCATTTATCGTACAGGCAACTGTTTCGAGCCAACCTGATTACGCCTTCCTTATATTACACAAGAACACCCTTCAGATGACGCTCAAGATGATTCTGTTGTCCGTGAAGTTTTTCCCCCACCTTTTAAAAATTTCTTTCTCAGCTTGTCTTCAAAGGAATTAAAAGTTCTGATTTATTTCCAGGCCTTTATAAAAAGCTCCCTGAAAAGCAAATACTATTTGTAGTGGTGACAGGCAATTAGCAAAGCATTTAGATTTATTCTGAGGCACTCGTGAAAGTGGTGTTTTATTTTTCTTTTTTTTTTTTTTTTTTGTTGAGACGGAGTCTCGCTCTGTCGCCCAGGCTGGAGTGCAGTGGCCAGATCTCAGCTCACTGCAAGCTCCGCCTCCGGGTTTACGCCATTCTCCTGCCTCAGCCTCCCGAGTAGCTGGGACTACAGGCGCCCGCCACCTCGCCCGGCTAGTTTTTTGTATTTTTAGTAGAGACGGGGTTTCACTGTGTTCGCCAGGATGGTCTCGATCTCCTGACCTCGTGATCCGCCCGTCTCGGCCTCCCAAAGTGCTGGGATTACAGGCTTGAGCCACCGCGCCCGGCCTTTATTTTTCTTTTACAGGAGTTTTAAAAACTCACTTGAAGGCAATAGCCTGAGACTGCTTCTGTCCCAAGGACCAGCAGGATCCTGGTGAGGTGTGGGATTCCAAGTTCCAGTTGCCACAGTATCAAAGTCTTAGCCATCTCCTCATTTCCAGATCTTTTTCTAATAAAATCACTGTTTAAATATCTCACTTTGACTTTATTTACTCCCTAAATTCCTCCAATGTGTAAAATCGATCTCAAATAATCGCTAACTTGTGTTGAATCGTAGCGCAGTACTGGGTATCACGGTGACTTTGTATCTTATGGAATGTGGCTTCTTATTGAATATGGTTTCGTGAGGGTACTTGGGGGAAGACATTATGACCTTCCTCTCAGGGGGAAGAAGGAGCAGTTCAGAATAAACACAGTGATAGTGGAAACCGTCAGGGGAGGCTGAGATTCCAGGCCCAGTTTGCGCTGTGCAGGTGCCCAGGTCCTTCCTGAGGGTGGCCTCATATCTCCATTCGGAGCTTGCTTGTTTTCTACCAGTGAAATTAATTTCCTCTGATTCCCTTCCAAGTATTCTCCTCCCTTCTAATCTGTACTTTTCTTTAAAGCATCACTTAGAATCTTTGATTCTCAGATCATTTCGGGTTAAAATAATCTCTCTGTGAGATATTTCCTGCATTTGATGTCCTGACATTGACTTTACATCAGCTTACAGTCAATATTAAAATGAAACTCACAATTACAATGTCCAAGTCGTCATTTCTTGAGTTAAAAAAAATACTCCTGAGCCGGGCATGGGAGCTCATGCCTGTAATCCCAGCACTTGGGAGGAGGCAGAGGTGGGAAGATCACTTGAGCCCAGGAGTTTGAGACCAGCCTGGGCAATGCAGGGACATCTCGTGTCTAAAAAATAAAAATATTAGCAGGGCATGGTGGCATGTGCCTGTGGTCCCAGCTACTCGAGAGGCTGAGGTAGGAGGATCACTGAAGTTGAGGCTGCAGTAAGCTGTAATTATGCCACTGCTCTTGAGTCTGGATGATAGAGTGAGGCACTATCTCAAAAAAAATACTCCCATGCTCTTTCAAAACTAGTTTTCTCCTAAGGAATCTATTTTTATACACATACACACACACACACGCACGCACAATCTTCTATACATACATATATATCACACATATGTACATATGCACAGACACACAGACACACGTAAAGAAATAAACGGTTATAATCAAGCCTTTAGCATGTGTCATTTTATTTTCTGTACAATACTGTTAACAATTTGATATCATATGTTATCATTTTTAAATATTAAAAATATTGCTCATACCAGCAATATGTAACATAGCATATAATAGCTATATAATATCAATCATCAATTATTAACCTATGGTTAATTAATATTTAATAATTAATGATTATAACTATGTTAACAATCACCTTTAATAACTATATTCTTATAATGACTATATTGTTAATAACAACTATAATATTGATAACTCTGTTGTGATGGTAACTGTAGGACATGGTGGTGTGGTCTAGGTTGGAGTACTCTGTGAATAGCCACAGCAGCTGCAGCAGTGACTAAGCACCTATTCTGTGCCCAGCACTGCACAGAGCCATCAGGAGCATCATCTCCTTAGCTTCATGGCAGCCCTGAATGGCCGCAGGAGACTCCTTTACAGGTGAGGAGCAGCTGTAGGACCCATGGGGTGGTGGAGGGGCGACCCTGTGCCTGGTGCCTCCCACACCAGAGGCCCCTTCGGGAGCCTGGTTCTCACTGCAGGGCAGCTTTGATCACCCCACACTCCACATGTTGTGATGTTTCTTGCCTTTTCCACAGAAGGCCTATTTCTTTTTGCAGATGCAAGACAAGTGTCATGGGTGACTTACTAAAATCCCTGCAAATGTGCTATGGGAAAGTGATCAGATATTCCCCAATATTTAGTGAAGATTTAATTTCTGGTATCTGGCCCTGTTTTCCTCAAGACCCACTGTAAATTATCGTAAGTTCCAATATTTTGGCATCTAATCAACAGCTTCTTAATTGCCTCTGATATGAAGAAATGGTGTATACATTTTAAATCAATAATCAATATGTGTTCTGATATTTCATTAATACAGTGTGTAGAATTTGACCTAAGTATTTTCGTGGAGGAGAAGAGGAATTAGAAATGCAATCACTAAAACATGGTTCCAGTATAGATGGAAAGCACTGGAGATACTCATACATTTTTAAGATTCTAAAAAGATCTTTACAAAGAATCATTAATGGCACTGGAGAATGTGGAGCATATAAGATTTAGTCAAAAGGAGAGTATTAAATTTGTTCAAATCTGTTCAAATATGAATTTTTTCTTTATTTTAAACAGTACTAGGAAATACCAAAATGGTAATAGCCATTTACAGCTATTATCTCTGGGCTTGGAGATATAGAATGATTATTATCTTCTGTTTTACACTTTTATGCATTTTCAAAATTTTCTACAGTGAGCTTGTGTTTCATTTATAATTAAAGAAAGATGTGTTTAAACTAACAAAGATCACAAAGATAATTAAGTGAAGTTTTTCCATGTGCATTTTATCAATAGGAATATTCTGGAAGGTACTGTGTTCTCAGTTAAAGCCCTTTTTATGTCACTATTTGTACTCACTGCCTCACAAACCTTCTTTAAGGAAATCACACAGCATAGCTGGCTCCAGCCTTATCAAAAATCTCTGCTCTCTTTTTTAATTCCGGTTTAAAACCGTTGTTAAGAAAGACACTTGCCGGGAACTTTTCCTCGAGATGTTTTTTTATGTCCATTAATTTTCTACTTGCCTCAAACTTTCCTTGACTTTAGGAAATCTGATTTTTATTGTCTTCTTAGGAGCTTGAGGGCATAGGGTATGAATACCCTAGCATTTTCCCCTGTAGACTCTTATTTAAATTTAGATTATGACCACATGAAAAATTTGTTGGGAAAAGCAATCAGTAGGGCCATATGTTAGAGTTTCAAAAGTCACCCTAATTTCCATTTAACTCACATCATAAAAATCACCCTCCCATTCAATCAGACTATTATAAGGTGTTTTAGATGAGTGATGAGCGGGTGCCTGCCAAAAGCAAGCTAATAAGAAAGCCTTGATCTTCCCAAGAGCTATTCGTTTTTGTCTTTCCTACATTTCTCTCTCTCGCCTCTCTTTTTTTCTCTCTCTCTTTCACACACATGCTGCCCAAAGCAAAACTATAAAAGAGAAAGCTCTTAAGAGTCCATAAAAGAGTGAGTAAGACTTTAAATTTTATTTTTATTTACTAGAAATTTATGGAACAGGAGCCGAGGCACCGTCATGATTCATCATCCACATCCCATTTCTGCCCAGGGCTCCAACATGCACATGTTCCGTGTGGACTGACCCTTACTCTAGAAAGAACCAGAGCTCCGTGGGAGAACAGCGAGCTCTCGGTTGTGTCCGCAATGACCCCTAACCAGTGTGTGTTCCAATGGCTTTCATGTCTACTGTGTACTGCCATAATAGTTAACAATTCCTTATGTGATTCCCCCAGGTTGGTTAGAGGAAGGCTTCATTGCTGGTTAGATAATGACGAGATGCAATCCATTTAGCTTGCCCAATGATTCACGGTTCATCCTAGCATTGCCTGCCAGTGTGAATGACCTGTGTATGGTGTTGCGGTAGCTTTGAAGGGATAGCTCATTGCGTGACACTCACGTGTTTGGAAAAGCCATCAGTACCACCATGGATTTGCTTCAACAGCCGTGTTACTTTCTATCTTGCTGTTGAGTTTAACGCTGCTCACAACACTGAATCTTTTGGGGTGACCAACCCCCTCTCATAGACATCTGATTCTTTTTTTTTCTCAATTTTTATGCTGGATTCAGGGGGTACATCTGCAGATTGGTTACACAGATATATTGCATGACGCTTAGGTGTGAGGTACAGAGGATCCCATCACCCAGGTAGTGAGCATAGCAGCCAATTGGTAGTTTTTCAGCCCCTGCTGCTCTCATCCCTCTAGTAGTCCTCACTGTTCATTGCTCCCCTCGTTATGTCCATATTTATCCAATGTTTAGCTCCTACTTGTAAGTGAAAATATGCGATATTTGGTTTTCTGTTCCTACGTTAATTGACTTAGGATGATGGTGTCAACAAAGCTCAGATGTTTGGCCACAGAAATGACACGTACCTGTGTTGCTGCGAAGAACATGATTTTACTGTCTTTTATGGCTGCGTAGTATTTCCTGGTGCATATGTACCACACTGTTTTATCCAGTTCCTTGTTGATGGGCCCCTGGGTTGGTTCCATGGCTTTGCTATTGTGAATAGTGCTGTGTGAACCCACATCTTTTTTGCAGAACGATTTATTTTCCTTCGGATTGGATTGCTGGGTCGTGGGGTAGCTCTTTTTACTTCTTTGAGAAATTTTTAAACTGCTTCCACAGTGGCTGAACTAATTTACCTTCCCACTAGCAGTATAGAAGCACATCCTTTTCTCCACAGCCTCGCCAGCATCTATTGTTTTTTGAGTTTTTAATAATAGCCATTATGGGCAGTGTGAGATGGTATCTCATTGTGGTTTTGATTTGCATTTCTTTGATAATTAGTGATGTGGAGCGTTGTTTCGTGTTTGCTGGCTGCATGCATGTCTCCCAGACACCTGATTCTCACACCGTGAAAAGAGTTCTAGTGTCTGTTATTTATGTTGTAAGGACACCCATCATGGTAAAGCATGTTGTGTTACTCTGTCCCTGCATAGGTTTAAGGAAAGCAATTGAAATGTGTTTCATTCACTACCAGAGGCTACAAATTATGTATAAATATTATCTGGTAATTCAACCACATTTAAAGTTGGAGGTTAGATATATTTTGCCTGTTATGAGAATTGGCCTGATGAAAAAACAATCAAAGATTCAAAAATTCATAACCCAAGAAGAATAGGTTCACCAAAGGAAGAAGATTTCAAACTTTTCAGTTTCATTTTCTAACTTTGGTTGTTAACGTCCTTCAAATGACTTTATGAATTTAGAAATCTACTTGATTTGGGTGTGTGCTTCCCTTGCTGGAAGGGTGGACTTCCAACCACTTCCAATAGTTAGGAATTTCCTAGAAGTTTTACTTCAGGACCCACTTTTTGGTGGGTGGATATTAATTTCCTGTTAGCAAATAAACCATAAAAGAGCAAAGGTAGTTCTCTCCTCAGGCCTCTAGAAGCCCCTAGGTGACGTGTTGAGTCTCCTGGTCTTGGTTTGTGGAGCAAACCACATTTTCATGAATGCTTGCATGGATGTGCAAGAAGCTTTGGAAACTCTACTCAGATCTTTATTGCCACCAGTTTACAGTAGATGTGTTTGTGTCTGTGACTATCCAGGCAAACAAAGCAAGGTGCTGCAGGCTCAAATGTGCCTACCGATGAGAGAATGGCCTTCGTGGCAGAGGGGTGAACGGTCTTTCTTTCCAGGCTGTTTCCCTCTCAAACATTCAGTTACCCCGGAGTTTTTCTGTGAATACTTGGACGGGCTTGGATTAGAGTTTTCATTTTTCTTCCAAATTCAGATAGAGCCCAAATATTTAGCCATAGAAATGACATCTAGGAACCACTTAACTTGTGGAATTCGGCTCTTGCGAGAACACAAGGATACACACACACACACACACACACGTGCTTTTTTCCCCACTGAGAAGTTTGTTTGGCTTTTGTTTTTGAGACAGAATCTTTCTCTGTTGCCCAGGTTTGAGTGCAGTGGTGCAATCAATCACGGCTCACTGCAGCTTCGACCTCCCAGGCTCAAGCAATCCTCCCACCTCAGTCTCCCGAGTAACTGGAACTACAACTGTGAGCCTCCACGCCCAGCTAATTTTTGTATTTTTTTGTAGAGACAGGGTTTCACCATCTTGCCCAGGCTGGGTCTCAAACTCCTGAGCTCAAGTGATCCACCCTCCTTGGCCTCCCAAAGTACTGGGATTACAAGTGTGAGCCACGATGTGCGGCCTCCATTATGGAGTTTTTATTTCTTTAATTATTATTTGCAGAAAACATGGGCAATCCTCATTTCTTTCTTTCTTTTTCTTTTTTGAGATGGAGTCTTGCTCTGTTGCCCAGGCTGGAGTACAGTAGCGTGATCTCGGCTCACTGCAAGCTCCACCTCCTGGGTCATGCCATTCTCCTGCCTCAGCCACCTGAGTAGCTGGAACTACAGGTGCCCACCACCGTGCTGGCTAATTTTTTGTATTTTTAGTAGAGACTGGGTTTCACTATGTTAGCCAGGACGGTCTCGATCTCCTGACCTTGTGGTCCGCCCACCTTGGCTTTCCAGAGTACTGGGATTACAGGTGTGAGCCACCATGCCTGGGATTACAGGTGTGAGGCACCATGCCTGGCCTCCATTATGGAATTTTTATTCCTTTAATTATTATTTGCAGAAAACATGGGCAATCCTCATTTCAATAAGGTAAAATAAGCAATCTGTTTCAGCCGTTTCAATTTTTGTTAACGGAGAAAACTTACTGAGTTCTCAAGTAAAAATGTATTATTGAAAAAAGACTCAATTTTAAATAAAGAAAATCAATTTCTAATTCTTTTAAAGTCATTAGAAAATATTTAAAAACATACATAAATAAATGAGGGATTTGTGGAGAATATGTACACCTCTCATTTCAAACCTCATTTGCACATATGCTGTTTAGAAACATTAAAAAGAATGACATGCATGTGCCTCCAGTTAACATTTGCTATGTTCAGGGCTCCTTGTAAAATCGTGGAAGTGTTGCTTTCCTTTTAAGATTGCCAAAATAATGGTGCATTCAGGGAAAGTATGAAGCATTCCAGGATTTACATGCTATTGCCATCTTTCTGTGAGTTCTGAATAAAATATAAATTAAGATAAAAATAGCCCTGGAACATCTTTCAACCAAACTAGCCCGTTGTGCACAAGCCTACCATGAACACACTTTCAAAATCCTTGGCACGCATTCCACTGCCACCTAATGTTTTACTAATATTTAGAAATACTCTCACGGTGGGAGTTTGCAAATTTTCTCCCTAGAACTTGGGTAAACTGTATTAACATAATTCCAAATCCGATTGCTTTGATGTGGTAAAGGACAGAAGGCAGCTTTGCTATTTGTAGTCATGAATTTGAGAAGAAATAAAGAACATTGGGAGGATCCATGAAGATATCTTAAGAATAATGATTGTTTTTCAAATATATTTATTCTCAGTGTAGTATTTTGTAGCCACAATATATGCAGTGTCTGCACAATGCCCAAATAACACTGCTATGAGTAATCTGAGGCAGAAAGAAGAGTGTAACACATTCTTGTATGCTCATCGAATTTCAGCAAACATCAAGACTCTGCTACATTGCCTCTCTTCCCTTCCCTTCCCTTCCCTTCCCTTCCCTTCCCTTCCCTTCCCTTCCCTTCCCTTCTCTTCCCTTCCCTTCCTTGTCTTGTCTTACTCTGTGACCCAGTCTGGAGTGCAGTGGCATGATCCCAACTCACTGCAGCCTCAGCCTCCCAAGTTCAAGTGATTCTCCTTCCTCAGCCTCCTGACTAGCTGAGACTATAGGCAAGTGCCACCACACCCAGCTAATTTTTTTTTTTTTTTTTTTTCAGTAGAGACAGGGCTTCACCATGTTGGCCAGGTTGGTCTCAAACTCTTGACCTCAAGTGACCTTCCCACCTTGGCCTCCCAAAGGGACTAGGATTAAAGGCATAAGCCACTGTGCCCTGCCTCTTTTTTCTTTTTCTTATGAAATTGTTTTAATGCAATCCTCATTAAACTTCATTTCATCCCTGCACACTTCACCATGCGTCGTTAAACAATACAGATATTCTCTTACGATGGCATTACCAAATGTAACACAATTAAGGTTGTGCTTTTTGGTATTATCTAATGTCCAAGCTACAATACAATTTCCCCAGTTGTCTCAGCAACATCTTTTTGCAGTTGATTTGAGTTAGAATCTAAATAAGGTCCACGCATAGGGAAGGGTTCTAGATGGCCCCCAGCTTTCTGTATCTCCCCTCAGTTCTGCCTTTTTCTCCCTGCCGTTGACTTGACGAATGTCTCCTGTGATGGTGAATTTTATGTGTCAATTTGGCTGGACCAGGGTGTTTAGATGTTTGATCAGGTGCTGTTCTGGATGTTTCTATAAGGTGTTTTGGGATGAGATTAACATTTAAATTGGCAAACTTCAAGGAATGTAGACTGTCCTCCCTAATGTGGACTGGCTCACCCAATCAGCTGAAGGCCTGAATAGAGCAGAAGACTGGCCTCCCCTCAAAGAAGGAATCCGGCAGCAGGCAGCCCTCAGACACCCTCTGCAGCCCCGGTTCCTTCCTGGATCTCCAGCCTGCTGGCTGCCCTATAGGTTTTGGATTTATTGGCCTCCGTAACTGTGTGAGCAGAGACAGCTCAGTGTTCAAACTGTGTTCAAATAAGGCAAGCACCAACCTGTAACCAAAATACAGCTGTTCTGTACCTCACTGCTGATTCCTGTACGTCACTTTACTTTTTTTGTCTACAAATTTGTTCTGACCATGAAGCATCCCAGGAGTCTCTCTGAACCTGCTGTGATTCTGGGGGCTGCCCGATTCATGAATTGTTCATTGCTCAATTAAACTCCTTTAAATTTAATTTGGCTGAAGTTTTTCTTTTACCAGGATGGATCAAAGCAAGTGTGGACTGCATTTGGACATCAAGATGAAATCACATCTCAGCCACTTCCCAGGCAATTTGCCCTTAAGAATTTGTGGAGTTGTCAAACTGGCTTAAATTCTACACTTGGTGGATTATCTTTAATTACACATGCATTGTGCTAAATTCCCAGATGGAAGCAATGCCACCTTTTAAGGTAGCATACTGATTTTGCCCAGAGTGAACATTTCTGTTTATTTCTATAAACCAAAAAGTATCTGAGACAGGTCTCAATCAATTCAGAGGTTTAGTTTGGCAAGTTACAGGACCATGGCCAGCTACACAGCCTCGGGAGGTCCTGATAACTTGTACCCAAGGTGGTTGGGTTACAGGTTACACATTGTTGGGAGATGGAAGTTACAGGCAAAGGTATACATCAATACACAGAAGGTACACGTTGATTCGGCCCCTGAAAGGCAGGACGTCTTGAAGCAGGAGGGGGCTTCCTGGTCATAGGTGAATTCCGATTTCCCGAGTGGCCGTTGGTTGAAAGAGTTAAGCTCTGCCTTAAGAGTTGAAGGCAGCTTGAGTTAAGGTAAGGAGGGAGGTGTGGAAGTCAAGGTTCTTGTCATGCAGATGAAGGTTCCAGGTAGCAGGCTTCAGAGACAATAGATTTGAATGCCTCTCATCAGAACTTAAAAGGCACCGGATTCTTGGTTAATCTCTTTTGGATCAGGAAAAGACCTGGAAAGGGAAGGGGGTTCTCTGCAAGATGTAAATTTCTTCCACAAGAGATGACCTTGTAGGGTCATTTCAAAATATGTCAAGGAAATATATTTTAGGATAAAATACTTTTATTTCCTTCAGGGCCGTCTACCTGTCATGTTGGTATCTTATTGCTACAAAGAGTCTGTTCTGTCAGTCTTAGGATTTCTATTTTAATGTCAGTCCTATTTATTGTACCTGAACTCCAAAAGGAAGAAGTACAACAAGGCCTGTTCCACCCCCTCTTCCCATGAGGGCCTGAATGAGTTTTTCAGGTTTACTTTGGAGTCCCTGAGACGGGAGTTCATTCAGTCAATTGGGAGGCTTAGAATTTTAATTTTGGTCTACACTTCCCACCTGGTAGGAGGCTGTTCATGCTAACACTCTGTATTCAGGATTTTGATTCTAACTGAAAACTGGTTCCAACACGGGTCTTCCCAAGGCCTCCCATGCCTCACTTTCCTGCTCTGTGGCTTTCTGCTTAGCTATTCTCTCATGCAAGGCCATCCTCTCTCCTTTGCCTGTGCCTATGACCCTATGCCGATGTCACTACGGGCATAACCACTGACTAAGTGGAATACGCCCTTCCACAGCAGAGGCCTGTGATTTAGAACCAGGCCATTATTATCCAGAGAGAGAACTGGGATTGACAAAACCGTGCTGCTGCAAAGAAACTGAGAGGGGCCGCTCAGGCTCTGAGGTGGGGATGCCGGGGGGGGGCTGCATGCATCCAGGCCATTGCCAGCTGCTGACAGAAGCCCTTAGTCCCTCAGCAGCAGCCTCACTGCTGTCTAATTTTGGATGACAAAGGCATAGCATCTTGTGACGTGTGTGAACGTTTGACTTGCTATAACTGATGGTCAAGAATCAGAGCTCAGGAGGAAGAAGCCCTAAACCCACTAAGTAATGACAGTAGCTGTGGCCACTGTCCTGTCTCCATCCCACCAGGTGTGCAGCTAGGTGTGTGACCAGGTGTGTGGCCAGGTGTGTGGTAAGGTGTGCTCTAAGCAGCAAGCCCGGGAGATGGAGGGTGAACAGTTACCTTGCAAAAGTTTTGAGAGAACTGCTACTCATGACTCTCTGTAAGCCATGGCCTCAAAGAGGTAACTTTATGCCCTGAAAAGAACTGAATGCCCGCTTAGGTAATCACCTTACAAAGCTTTTACATAATGACCCTATAGTAATGCCTAAAAGAGGACATTTGCTCATGTCATACACTACACTGTGTCTCAGGAGTGAGGAGCCTGCCCATCCAGAGGCCTGAGGATGACCGCCTTTTCCATGAAAAAGTGGACGGAGGGAACTGGGATGGTCCCTGGACTGTTGGTTTGGAATCACAGGGTCTTCCTCATGCTGGACTCTCATTCTAACCCCAGCCATCAGGGGAGCCCTGCCCATGGCTGAGACCCTGCCTCCCTCTGGTGAGGGGTGGTGGACATGGAAGACTTATTGGTTCACTGGTGGAGATGGAAGGTCCAGGCTGCTTCCATTGGGTTCAAACAAGGATGGACGTGCATCACTCAGGCTACCAGACGTGTGGGAGGAACTCTGTCCCCAAAAGATATGTCCATCTGAAAACTCAGAAGGTGCCTCTTTTGGGAGAAGGGCCTGTACAGATGTAACTAAGGCATAAGGATCACTCAAAATGAGATCATCTTGGATTAGGGTGGGCCCTAAATCTAATGTTGGGCTTCCTTAAAAGAGACAGAAAAGGAGAAGACAGAGAGAAACAGAGGGGAGAAGGCTACGTTGGGATGGAGACAGAGATTGGGGTGATGGGTCTGCAAGCCAAGGCCAGGATTCTCCCCACAGCCTCCAGAAGGAACTGATCCTGAGGATGCCTTGACCTCAGACTCTGGCCTCTAAGACTATGGAGTATAAATTGCTATTATTTTAAGGCCCTCAGTTCATTACACCAGCCCTGTGGAGACAAACACAGCAGCTTGAACTAATGTCCTTCCTAGCCCTTAGCCAACGTGTTCCAGATCAGTCAGCCTCTTTTTCCTTCACTAATTTGTAAAGCATTAGACCCAAGAGATGTTCCAGGAAACTCTCTCTTTTACTCCTGGGTCATAGAGTATAAAATTACACCATTAGAGATTCATTCCTCAGGTTTGAAAGCCCTATTTCTGCCTGGGAGGGAGAGTGCACCAAGTATCCAACACTGTAGGGAGAATTACGATAAGCTTCGGTCACTGGCAAGAGGGTCTTGCATTATGTGGGAACCCATGGTGAACAGGGACATTAGGAACCAGAGGGTAGGACATGGTAGGTAGTGACCCTTGCAGGAGGCCATCCTCTGCAGGCCTCCAGAGTTCCCCTGTGTCTTGCTGGCTGTGCCAAGGCACTAAGGCCCCAAGCTCTCTGCTATCCAGCCCATTTCTCACACTGTTTATGCAGCTTGTCATCTTGAGGAATGAGATCATCACTCTGTCTTCCCCACAGACAGCAGCAGGCTTGCTTACTGCTTGCTACAAAAACTGGGTTCCCACTTCTACACTGCTGGTGGTAATATAAACTAGGACAGCCACTATGAAAGACAGTATGGAGATTCCTTAAAGAACTAAAAGTAGACTGACAATTTGATCCAGTAATCCCACTACTGGGTATCTATCCAGAGGAAAAGAAGTCATTTTACAAAAAGGATACCTGTACATGCTTATAGCAGCACAATTCACAATCGCAAAAATGTCAAATCAACCCAAATGCCCATCAGTCAATGAGTGGATAAAGAAGCTGTGGTATATTTACATGATGGAATACTACATAGCCATACAAAGGAATGAATTAATGGCATTTACAGCGACCTGGATGAGATTGAAGACTGTTTTATGTGTGCATGCATCTGTGTTTACTAAACCCTCCTAGTGACCCTGGGAGGCAGGGATTGTGTTGTTTTAATGATGTGGGAACCCGGGAACACAGGTGAAGCAGCTCACCAGGTCCACAGAGCAGGAAGGTGGCACATGAGACATGAGGCCAAGAGGCTGGCCCTCCAATCTCTGCTTTTCTTACAGTCTAAGATGGAACTCAAAGGAAATGAGGTGGTTTCTGCCTCCACTTCCTCCTCACTTATTTCCTATTACTGATTTGAGATTTGAAGGATGATAGGGGAAAAAGAGAGGCTCAGAGAGAGAGGAAGAGAGGGAGAGAGAAGGGAGGTGTGAACAGCACGAGCAGACCCTGACAGCTCAGCTCCTTGGTGTGGGTTGCAGAGAAAACAGGGGCATTGGTTTGTGCACTGAAAAGTCCAGTTGTCACCTGGGACTTGGACGCTCATGTCCCCGAGGATGGTGATGGCATCATGCAGAGCCGTCCTGTACCTGAGGCAGCAGCAGGGAGAATGTGTGCCCCTGTGTGCTTTGTCTCTCAGCTTTCTGTGGCTCATTCAGTTTCTAGAATATTAAAGCAGATAAACAAATGTTGAAAATTAAAAAGTAGGAGTGTTAAAGCTCATAACCTTATTTTGAATGGAAATATTTTACCTATACTTAAATCAGAATTTATTATAATTTTACCTATTGACTTTAAATGATGCAAAGCCATCAGTAATCTTTTTAACACGTCTTTCCATCTTTCCTTCATTTTCAACTGAGTGTTGTAAATGAAATCAAATGAGAGAAAAAGTATGTGAGATAGATTTACAATGTTAGCAAAAGGTAGGAATATTTTTCCTGAATTTGAAAATGAATGAAAAGGAAAGGTAAAAAAATAGAAATGTATGAATCACCACACGAGAGTATCAATTATTCTGGGAAAAGGGAAATTAAACAGAAATTTACATTATAGATGCCTTAGTTTAACATTTGAAGTGGAGAAATGCAAAATTAAAAAACTGTCTTCAGATTTTGAATTTTTACTGAAGATATTCTGCATGAATATATTTGATTTTCAAAAAGCAGCCACTGACTTGACGCTAAAACATTCTGATGATTTAAGTTCTGGACAGACTTCCTCTTAAATAGGTGGTTTTGAGAAGCCTGTAATGCCAAGAGTTTGTAATATAAAATCAGCATCATGTTGATATCTTTTTTTAAATTCTATTATGTGTCGGTGATGAGTATGTTTTTATTATTATTATTTATTTTTCTTTAAGTTCTGGGATACATGTGCAGAACGTGCAGGTTTGTTACATAGGTATACATGTGGCATGGTGGTTTGCTGCACCTATCAACCTGCTATCTAGGTTTCAAGCCATGCATGCATTAGGTAGTTGTCCTAATGCTCTCCCTCCCCTTGTCCCCCATCCCCCAAAAGGCCCCAGTGTGTGATGTTCCCCTCCCTGTGTCCATGTGTTCTCATTGTTCAACTCCTGCTTATGAGTGAGAACCACATGTGTTTGATTTTCTGTTCCTGTGTTAGTTTGCTGAGAATGATGGCTTCTAGCTTCATCCATGTTCTAGCAAAGGACATTAATTCATTCTTTTTTATGGCTGCACAATATTCCATGGTGTATTATAAAGACATATGCACAGTGTGTTTACTGCAGCACTATTTACTATAGCAAAGACTTGGAACAAACCCAAATGCCCATCAATGATAGACTGGATAAAGAAAATGTGGAACATACACACCATGGATGTCTTCTAAAAGTCATTTGTGAGTTTTGCTTAGTAAAATTTTATCTCAGTTTGGAAGAGGTTGTGGGAATTTTTAACAATATAAGTCACAGTAGTATCATGTAAAAAGCATTTTGGTAAACTGAAGTTAGTTAAAAAAATTTAAGATTGTTACCTGGTCTGGAGAAATTGACAAATATGGCAATTCTGTCATAGAAAACGAGGTAACCCAAGAAGTAGATTTAGAAAATACTATTGATGAATTTGCTTCTATCAAATTCTGGGAAGTGAAATTTTTATTTATTTATTATTTATTTATTTATTTATTTTGAGATGGAGTGTCACTCTGTTGCCCAGGCTGGAGTGCAGTGGCACTATCTCGGCTCACTGCAACCTCTACCTCCTGGGTTCAAGGGATTCTCCTGCCTCAGCCTCCCAAGTAGCTGGCATAACAGGTGTGTGCCACCATGCCCAGCTAATTTTTGTATTTCTAGTAGAGATAGTGTTTCACTATGTTGGCCAGGCTGGTCCTGAACTCCTGACCTCAAGTGATCTGCCCACCTTAGTCTCCCAAAGTGCTGGGATTATAGACGTAAGCCACCGTGGCCTGGAAACTAAAATTATAATAAATTTTGTTTTTGGTATAAATACAATATTTAAAATAATGCTGTGAGTTTTCACACATCCACTTTTAAATTGTTTTCCATATTTTCTTTTCTTTTATTTTTTGAGACGGAGTTTCTCTCTTGTTGCCCAGGCTGAAGTGCAATGGCGTGATCTTGGCTTACCGCAACCTCTGACTCCTGAATTCAAGTGATTCTCCTACCTCAGCCTCCCGAATAGCTGGAATTACGGGCATGCACCACCACGCCAGGCTAATTTTGTATTTTTAGTAGAGACGGGGTTTCTCCATGTTGGCCAGGCTGGTCTTGAACTCTTGACCTCAGGTGATCCGCCCACCTCGGCCTCCCAAAGTACTGAGATTACAGATGTGAGTCACTGCACCTGGCCCTGTTTTCCTTATTTTCAACTAGTTTAACATCCTGGATAAAAATAAACTATTAAAGAAATTCATAAAAACATGCGTAGGGGGCTGGGGGACACATGTCTCCTGCCTCAGGCTCTGAACTGACTGAACACAACCCCATCCAATCTTGTCTTTATGGCAAATTTTGATATTTTGTTTATTGTGGACTTTTTTTGCACTCGTTTTGATTTTTAAAAAAATATTGCATGAAACAGGATTCATCTTGGTGGCTGAGACCCTGGAACCCGACCCCTGCGGAGGTCTGCTATGCAGTACGGATGCAGGGGCCATTTTGCTTGTCTATCACCAGGCCGCCCCTGTGCGGGCACATTTTTTGGCACAACTGTGTCTCCAGCTCCTCCTTCCCAGAAGCTGAGGCTTTTGAAATTGCAATATGAGACATCACAGAAGGTCTCTGCCTAAACCCCACAGGGACACTGACCTCTGGGAAGAACAGTTTTGGCTTGACCAGTTAAGATATCTAGTTTGAAATGTTTCCAATATTGGAGAATGTTGAGTATTTGAGGAATTAGGAGATTGTCCAGCCAGAATGAGGTTCACATGGGGTCAGGCTTCTTCTTCCCTGTTTTACAGTTCCTTTTCTTTAGCATGATGTTAAAACATGGGCCAAAAGCCCCACTGGTCACATTGCAGGGAGTCCACCTCTTTCCACAAACACTTCTCAGTCTTAACATTGTCTAGAGGAGCAGATGAAGCCTGTGTGCTCAGAAGTACATTCGAAGCAGCATTTGCAAGAGGCTGTCTCCTTAGGTAGTGAGGGGTGCAGGGCTCATCTCTTCTTCCAAGGATATGGAAACTTCCTGATGGGCAGATGCAAGAGATCAAGTCAGTGTCAGTAACCTGCCCTGGGCCTTTCTTGGTTTTTTAAGGTTAATGGATTTGTTATAAACTGTGTTGAACAAGGCAAGGTAGAAGTTTGCCTAGTGGCTGAGAGATAGAAATTGTCAAACCCAGTATAGAATGGAAGACATTTCATGATCCCTTGAATTTCTTCTTCCCCCTTCACACCTGACAGGAGGCATTCAAGGTTGTGGATTCACTAGGGAATAATTTGGCCTTTGCCCCATGGAAGATGCACTTGCGTCTGGGGGACTGTCTTTCCTATTTCCCTTTGTGCAGTTATCTCTCCCTTACCTTGAGCTGAGAGACTTGTGTTCTTTAGCTTTCTGGTGGATAACGTTAAATATTAACAGGGTCTTGCTCAGTCACCCAAGTTGGAGTTCAGGGATGCAGTCATGGCTCACTGCAGCCTCGACCTCTTGGGCTCAAATGATCCTCCTGTCTCAGCCTCCCAAATAGCTGGGACAACAGATATGTGCCACCACACCAAGCTCACCTTTTTATTTTTTGTAGAGATGAGGTCTCACTTTGTTGCCCAGACTGTTCTCAAACTCCTGAGCTCAAGTGATTCTCCTATCTTGGCCTCCCAAAGTGCTGAGATTACAGGCATGAGTGACCTGCCCAGTCTGTGAATGATGTTAAGTTAGAAAAATATGAAGATGAGCGACAACTACAACTGTTTTCAGGATCTTAGTTCAGTAACATTCTCTTAAGAAAACCAATATTCTGTTGTTAGTAAAAACAATAACAACAAGAAAGATGCAGTTTCTCTAAGTTTGTCTGGAAAGATGCAGATATTGCATAGGCAATTTACTCCAAATTAAGAACACACACAGAACACACAGCATGAGATTTGGGCATAAGTTTATGCCATTTTTTCTTCTTTATTGTGTTTATTGAAAGATGTTCTTATTCCAAGTTTTTGGAATCTAGTTTAGGATAATTATTTTCTTTTTCACCTATAATCTGCCAACCATTTTCTGCAGAGAAAAACATGGGCTCCCATGAGTAACAAGACAGGCCAGATAGATTTTATTTTATTTTAAAAAATATTTATTTATTTAGAGTCAGGGTCTCACTCACTCACCTAGGATGGAGTGCAGTGGCTCCATCACGGCTCACTGC
Source organism: Trachypithecus francoisi (assembly GCF_009764315.1). NCBI lineage: Eukaryota > Metazoa > Chordata > Mammalia > Primates > Cercopithecidae > Trachypithecus > Trachypithecus francoisi. The sequence goes on along the minus strand of NW_022681474.1, from coordinate 16,796,628 downwards.
AGCATCAACCTCCTGGGCTCAAGGGATCTTCCCACCTCATTCCCCTGAGTAGCTGAGACTGCAGGTGCATGCCACCATGCCCAACTAATTTTTGTGTTTTTTGTAAAGATGGGTGTATCAGTCTGTTCTCCCACTGCTATGAAGAAAATATCTGACACTGGATAATTTATAAATAAAAGATTTAATTGACTCAAAATTCTGTATGGCTGGGGAGGCCTCAGGAAACTTAACAATTATGGTGGAAGGCACCTCTTCACAAGGCAGCAGGAGAAAGAATGAGTGCAAGCAGGGGAAATGCCAGATGCTTATAAAACCATCAGATCTCATGAGACTCACTCATTATGAGTACAGCATGGGGAAAAGTACCCTTATGATTAAATTACCTCCACCTAGAATGACCTTGACATGTAGGGATTATTGCAATTCAAGGTGAGATTTGGATGGAGACACAGAACCAAACCATATCAACAGGGTTGTACCATGTTGCCAGGCTGATCTTCAACTACTGAGCTCAAGAAATCTGCACCTCCTTGGTCTCCCAAAGTGCTGGGATTACAAGGTGTGAGCCACCATGCCCAATTGCCTGATAGATTTTAAATGCACAGATAAAGGTGATGATGGAAAGAATCTTTAGCGGAATAGGGAAAAGTCTGCAAAACAGTCACTGTCAAAAATGAGAGGTCTTGTTTATTCACATAGACTGTGATATGGTTTTGTTTTGTCCCCACCCAAATCTCATCTTGAATTGTAGTTCTTATAATCTCTATGTGTCATGGGAGGGACCAGGTGGAGATAATTGAATCAGGAGGGCGGTTTCCTCCATTCTGTTCTCATGATGTGAATTAGTTCTCACAAGATTTTACAGTTTTATAAGGGGCTTCCCCCTTTGCTGGGCACTCATTATTTTCTTTCCTGCTGCCCTGTGAAGAAGGATGTGTTTGCTTCTCCTTCTGCCATGATTGTAAGTTTCCTGAGGCCTCTCCAGCCCTGCAGAATTGTGAGTCAATCAAACCTCTTTTTTAAAGAAATTACCCAGTCTTGGGTATTTCTTTATTAGTAGCATAAGAACACACTAATACAGACTGTCTTAGTGCTTTCTGGTGATTGTTTTCTTTTAGCAGGAAATATACCTAACACAGCAATACAAATATGCTAGTTATAACCGAATCTCATCAGAATGTTTAAGGCATGAGATTTAGGGATAAGCTGTATTTCCTCATTAGACAGAAGCTCCTTTTTATTTCAACTTAAGTTGTGAAACTTTCTAAAAATGATTCAGTTCACTGTGAACTTGCTGAACTTTGTTGTTATTGTTAAAATTTTAATGAGAGTCTGACCTCACTTCTCATTGTCTGGTAGAAATGTAGGAAATTGACCGAGAAGGATTCATGCTGTTACTCTAGATTTTTAAAAAGTATGATTCCTTTTTTATAGCCATTTGCTTTTTTCTCCTAAAGGAGAAGTGTAGAAAAATCACAACTAATAAATGATTCTGGTCCAGAGTGTTTTTTACACTGTAGAGCTATGTGACATTTTTCTTCTTTTCTCATTTAGCTGATGTTGGTATGGTGTCTAATAGTTTGCAAAGCATCTTCATATATATTCCATTTGATTGATCCTCACAGGAAGCCTATGGGGCAGACAAAGGATGTAGTGGCACTTTTGACAAATCCTCAGAGGTATTAAATAATGTGCCTGAGATCACACAGCTAACGTGTGGTTATGACTGAGTGTAATGTCACCCACAAGACATGCATTGAAACCCTCCCCTCCCCTCACCATGTGGCTGTACTTGGAGTGGAAGAGTAATTACGGTTAATGAGGTCATAGATTGGGATCCTAATCTAATGGCATTCATGCCTTTTTAAGAACACACCAGAGAGAGCTCTCTGGTTCTCTCTGCCCCATGTAAGGATACAGTGAGAAGACAGCCATCTGCAAAACAGGAAGAGAGTCCTCACTGAACACTGTGCCAGCACCTGACCTTGAACTTCCAATCCCCAGGACTGAAAAAATCAATGTCTGTTGTATTAATAAAACACCACTTCGTGGTATTTTCTATGGAAGCTTGAGCAGATTAAGAGATTTTGGTGCTGGGGGGCAGGGGTGCTGCTGTAACAAATACCTAAAAATGTGGAAGTGGCTTTGAACCTGGGTAATAGGTAAAAAGCCTAGATGGCTGTGAAGGGCTTGTTGGTAGAAATATGGTTGTTAAAGGTGACTCTGGTGAAGACTCAGAGAGGAAAGGGGAGAGCTGGAAAGAAATCTTCTAGTATCTTAGAGAATGCAGGTATCATAGAATGTTATGGAAAAGCTGATTTTGAAGAGAATGCACAGGGTTTGTCTGAACATCCATTTGATAAAGAGATAGTGTGGGTGGGAAACATGGCTTTAATCACCCACCTCAGCAGGATCCAGGAATAGAGACTGGATTACTCCCAGAGATCCTGTCAGCTTGAACCAGAGGGGACATGGTGGGGACAAAATAAAGGAAGGCATCAGACTTCTGGCATTCCACAGGAGGTGATCACGGCTATTCTGCTGCATGTATGTTTTGTCTTTCAGAAAAATGGAAGCATGACCCTTGGTGGTGATTCAGAGATGATCAGGTCTGCCTCCTTGGTTTCTGTTTTAATGGGCCAGAACTCCATGGCTCAGAACATGGGGGGTGGGGTCACCCAGTAGAGCCCTGGGGTGATGCTGCCACCCCCGTGGGCTGGAAGGAGGTGCATTAGCCAAATAAAATGTTTCTCAAGCCTTAAGGTCTAATACAATTTGCCTTACTAGATTTGGGGCTTGTCTGGAACCCGCTGCGCCTTTCTTCTTTCCTATTTCTCTCTTTCGGAATGAGAATGTGTATCCCTACTATTGTACTTTGGAAGGGCATATTTATCCAGTTTCACTGGTTCACAGCTGTAGGAGAATTTTAGCTTAGGATGGATTGTGCCTTGAGCTCACCTATATCAGGTTCAGATGACATTGAGATGAGACTCTAGACTTTAAGCTTCAGCGCTGATGCTGGAATGAGTGAAGACGTTTGGGGATGTTGGGCTGGAATGAATGTATTTTGCATGCTAGGAGGTCATGAAGTTTTGGAGGTTGTAAATGTTTAGGTGGAATTTTATTAACTGAATGTTTGTGTCACCCCAACATTTATATGTCAGGGCCTTAACATCCAATGTGGCTGTATTTGGAGATGGGGTCTTTATAGAATTATTCAAGTAATTCGGGTTATATGAGGTCATGAGGATGGGACCCTAATCAGATAGGGCTGGTGTCCCCCCAATCAGATAGGGCAGGTGTCCTTATTATAAGACACGTGGGAGGGCTAAGCTCTAGTTGCTTTCTCTCTGCCATGTGAGGACACAGGGAGAAGGGGTTGTTTGCAAGTCTAGACACCTGCTGGTACCTTGATCTTGGACTTCTAGTCTCTGGAATGATGACAAATACATGTCTGTTGTTGAAACTACCCAGTTCGTGGTATTTTGTCATAGCAGCCTGAGCTCACTAATACACATGGTAACGTAGTTGATATGCAGACTCCTAATAGGATACAGATTCCAGTACACCAGTCTGCTTTTTAGTGTGTTTCTATGAAAATATAAACAGATGATGTATTCTTGATCTCAAGATCTACAAACCTCTACCTGATTCACTCCCAGAGAGTTAAGTGGATGTTTATACCAGGCTCTAGCATCAATGTCAGTGATCCTACGAGGAGCCGAGGCATCGCTACTGAGTCTTGACTCAAGTCAGGCTTGAGTTTGAGTGATGATTTTACTACCTGCTAAAGGCATGGCCTTGGTGAAGCTGCTTACCTTCTTCACACCTCATCTGTTCCATTACTAATCAAAATAGCAGGTAAGGCAGAAGGACACTGAGTATTTACAGCTTGCGTGGGGACAGGTGCATGGTGAGCACATAGAAAACATTACTTACCGGGAGAAATTCCATCACAACTATGAATCACCACCAGCAGTTCCGCAGCATACTTACCATAGTTGGCCATGACAATGACGGAAGAGGGAAATGTGAAGTGGCTTGAATACATCTTTGGCTGTGAGTTATTAATTTGTATCTGGTTTTGTTCTGGTTGTAGAGAAAGACTGGGGAGAGCATGGAAATTAAGCACAGCAGCCTAGTTGAAGAGGCGGGGATGGGTGCTGATGAGGACTGAGGGTCTATCACCGGGCTCTGCCTGCTGGGATGCGTCAAGGACTCCCTCTCCTTGTGGGGATGCGCTGAGGAACCCCTCTCCCTGCCGGGGTGCATTGAAGACCCCCTCTCCCTTCCGGGATGCATCGAGGACCCCCTCTCCTTGCCAGGATGAATTGAAGATCCCCTCTTCCTGCTGGAGTGCCTCAAAGACCCCCTCTTCCTGCTGGGATGCCTCGAGGAGCCCCTCCCTGTGGGAATGCGTTGAGGAGCCCTTCTCGCTCAGGCTGCTATATCCTCCCACCTTTCTCTTACTTTCTGTGCAAAATACAACGCTCATGAGAACCTGAAAGGGGAAACGGCAAAATGCAAACATCTTCTTTCTGGGACAGAATGAAGATTGTTCTTTTCACTGAGGATTTTAGATTTTAAAAAATCTCTCTGCATGCTGGCAGACTTAAAAATGTAAATCTTCTACTGACTCCATTCTCTAGTATTAAGGAATTAAACCCAACAGAGTTGTCAAATGCTTCTTAGCCAGAGATAAGAAAGAGAAAGAACTTCACTAGTTTCATTTAGATGCAACCAAGTCATCATATTTCAGCTCTGCTTCCCTAATAATTAAGCCTAAAGACATAGCTAGACTCAATTTTTAAAAGAATCTTTTTCAAAGTACATAAAATTTATGGAAAAATGCATGTCTCAGTGAAGGTAAATATATTAATGTTATAAATATTACTAACAAAAATTCTAACAGCAAGGCATCCTTGCTGTTTAGATCAGGGTTAGAGTTAGGGTTAAATATCAGTTCCAAGTTACCCAGGGTGGGCAGGAGCAGGGGAAGCTGTCCACACATGTGGTGTCCTCTTCTGAAGCTCTTGGTGAAGCCGGTGTGGGTTTCCAGTGAGGGTTCACACCTGCGCACACACGTGATCTGCAGATGAGACTGACTCCTTTACTAGAAAATTGCAGGTATTATGTTCACATCTTGTTTTCTTTTTAAGCTTGGATTACTAGACTCTGTCTGTAGCCATGATCAGAAGATGGTTCTAAATGCTTCCTCGAAACCCAGCAGTGGCTCAGTCATAATGAAAGCGTCTGTATTTTCCAGCCTCTGCTGCTCATTCTGACAGACCACGGACCTTGAGTCATGTCGAGTGTAATATCAGCTGTCAGGATAGTGGCACATTTTCTCTATTAGAAGCAAACTTAGAGTCACATTTTCTTCAACCTGCCTTTGGCTCGTGATTATGAGGGAGACAGTCTAATTGATCTATGTCCCCAGCAGCCTTCTATGTGGAAGGAGTCAGAACTGCAAAGTCACATAGGTGACTGGCTGTCACAGGTGGAGTTCTTCTGAAGCAGACGCTGAGTCTGGGACCAACACACATGGGAAGCCGGTGGGGAGAGCAGGGCAAAGAAGTCAGATGAGGCCTCGTCCAGGCTTAGCTCACCCTGGGGAGGCCTGGGGGATGCTGCGTTCCAGAACTTCCTCTGTGTGGCTGGGATGCTCATCACCTTATGTGGGCTCCCTAGACACCCCCATCCTGAGGGAGCTCATCGCTGGAGGCTCCCACCAACCTCACTCTGCAGCTGGACCCAGTCCTTCCTGAAAGGGGCCTGGGAGGCACATCTCCATGTCCATCACACGGGCAAACATGGTGCCCCTGTCCAGCCAGCCAGTGGTTCCCATCACTCACTACAGAGCCTGCCTGAAGAGCAGGACACCACCTGAACCACTGTGGGGACTGCTAACCTTCCTCCGAGCCCAGGATCCAGCCTCCCGCCAGACAGCCCAGGCGGTAAGAGGGACAGGCAGGTAATCTGCTGAATCGATTCTCCTCCCAGGAGGCTTGCTTTCCTTTTAGGGGTCTCCTGAAAGTAATGAGGGACCTGGAGAAATGCTGCAGTCCCAGAGCTGCTGCTGCTGCTGCCATGGACCAACGTCAGGGTGAGGTTCTGTGGCTCACAAGCCTGTCCTGCCTCAGATCAGAGCCCAGAGGCACCACCTCCCCTGCCCCTGGCAAGGCTGACCTTGGTGGAGGTGAAAATGCTGAAGGGATGAGTAAATCATACAGGAGTTGGGGAACAAGAGGGCCAAGGAGATGGGGATTCCATCAAAGGAAAGGTGAACTGGGGAGTCACTTGGTCGTCCTGCTGGCGTGTTTGTGTTTAATTTTTAAAGAGAAAAAGGATCATGTGTTTGCGGAGCATCTCCGCTTTTGTGTTTTTTTTTTTTTTCTAGACACCTTACAGAGTCTCATTTGATCTTGACAAAAAGTGAGATGAGGGAATCTGCTCAGGTCTGCAAGGACAGGAAGTGAGTGGGCCGTGGCGTGAACCCTCGCTCTGCTGGGCGCTGGTCCGTGGGTCTTCTCCTGACACTGCATCCTGTAGCAGGTGGGAGTGCCTGGAAAGGCTCCAGGCGAACGGACAGATGAGGTGGCTTCCTGGTGGCTTTGCTCCCTGTCTGGGAATCCACACCTGCCGAGCCGTCGGGGCTCTCTCCTCCTTTATCTACGTGGCTGCTTTGATCACACGTGGGGCAGTTTCCTTTTACTCTCACGATGAACAAAAGCTGTTTATGTGTCATTTCCTTCTCACTTGTTTGCTTCTCGAGCGACTCAGGGAGCTAGAGGGTGCTGATGGCAGTAGGTACAATCAGAGTCACAATTAGACAGTGATTCACATTATGTAAAAGACTCATCACGCCAGTGGATGCAAAATGACACGCCGGCTGCCTGGCAGTGATTGCTGCACACTTCAGCCTCACTGGCTCAGCTGTAATCACAGTTGGGCAAATGCCCTTCCAAGGTGTCATTATGGGCAATCTCGCAAGGTGTGTGTGAGTGCACACACGTGTTGTGATGGAATTCGAATTCCTCCGTGTCCTGGTATCAGTGGGGAATGACCCATCTGCCTCCTTCCTTGATTTGACTTGAGAGTTCCAGCCCATTTTAACCCATGCCTATGGGATACATCTGGATGGGCACCTGGCCCTAACGGCCAGCTCATTCCCAGTGGGGCTGCCGGCTTGGACCCCCTTTCGCCTCTGTACTCCCCACCCCATTAGACAGGACTGTCCGGCATCGCCCCCCATGGGGCTGAGTCCCAGGTTGATGAGCTGTGCCCGCCTCAGAGGAGAAAGTTCTGGCCCTGGTGCTGCACAAATGACTTTATAACTTGCCATTAAAAATATGCAGGACAAACAATCATTTATAGATTCCAGCAGGAGAGCAAGATTCTCATTGCAGAGACTGAACATGTGCAACTGCATTTGCTGTAAAATCAGCAACTGTGCTTCAGGACTTTTGAGAGTTTTCTTTCTTTGTTTCCCTCCCTCCCTCCCTCCCTCCCTCCCTCCCTCCTCCCTCCTTCCCTCCCTCCTTCCTTCCTTCCTTCTTTCCTTCCTTCCTTTCTCTTTCCTTCTTTCTTTCTTTCTTTTTCTTTTTTTCTTTTTTTTTTTTGAGGCAGAGTCTCGCTCTGTCGCCCAGGCTGGAGTGCAGTGGCACCATCTCAGCTCACTGCAAGCTCTGCCTCCCGGGTTCACGCCATTCTCCTGCCTCAGCCTCCTGAGTAGCTGGCACTACAGGTGCCCGCTGCCAAGCCTGGCTAATTTTTAAAATATTTTTTAGTAGAGATGGGGTTTCACCATGTTAGCCAGGATAATCTCGATCTCCTGACCTCAGGATCCGCCTGCCTCAGCCTCCCGAAGTGCTCGGATTACAGGCGTGAGCCACCTCGCCGGCATCTTTTTTTTTTTTTTTTTTTGAATACGGCCCAATATACTTAATTTTAGAGATTGGAGTTCTACTCTTGTTACTTCAGAGAAAGCAGCAAACTCAACTGCTTAACAGTATGAAAAAGGAATTTATTTTCATCAGAGTAAAGCTCTCTGCCTACTGGCTAGACAAGTTAGGAACCCTAGGCAATGCCATGTAGAGTTTCACAGCTTGAAAGGAGAATTAAAGGCGCAAAATCCACCTTTAAAAGAAACCACTATGGGTAAACATTAGAGGTTTTTAGTAAAACTTCCTTCGGAATTGTATATAATTTGGAAAGAAAATACAAATAATGTTGTGAATTTTTCCTTTATTGAACTTGGGCATAGGTAGCACTTCAAAGTCTTCAAAGTGGATGTTAGAAAAGCAAACAGTTGGCCGAGTGCGGTGGCTCAAGCCTGTAATCCTAGCACTCTGGGAGGCCGAGACGGGCGGATCACGAGGTCAGGAGATCGAGACCATCCTGGCTAACACGGTGAAACCCCGTGTCTACTAAAAAAAAAAAAAAAAAAAAAAAAATTAGCCGGGCGAGATGGCGGGCGCCTGCAGTCCCAGCTACTCGGGAGGCTGAGGCAGGAGAATGGCGTAAACCCGAGAGGCGGAGCTTGCAGTGAGCTGAGATCCGGCCACTGCACTCCAGCCTGGGCGACAGAGCCAGGCTCCGTCTCAAAAAAAGAAAAAAAAAAAAGCAAACAGTTCCCGGAAGTTTATGAACCCAGTCATTAGATGCATGGAAGCGACTGTGGGTGGAAACAGAGAGCCCCGTCCTGTGTGTGTTTCAGTTTGACTCCGTGAGCTACACTGTATTTAATTAAAATAGATTTGAGTTCTAGCATGAAATGAAAAATATATACATACTTTTTCTCACCAAGTTTTCAATCTTAAAATGCCACTGTATTTTTATACGTCTAGTTGGGAAAGATGATTTTCTCAAAGTTCTGTGTTTTTAAATAAGATGCTGAGGCTTGGGTCCCAAAGGTTTAAGATAATTCTATAGGCAGCGACTGGGGGCTCATGTGGAAAAGAAAAAATGTAGCTTTACTTTCTCTCAGTGAGGTTATGGGTCCCAAATGCTGAGTTAACACAAATGAACAATTTAGCTTTCTCCTAGAATGTGAATCTTACTAATTGTGAGTATGAAAATGAAGTCTGAGCTCTCAGCCATTCAATGAAGGAAGCAGAAGGCAGAGACAGTTTCAGCCTTTGAGACGGAAGCCCAAGCCAGGGCTCATCTTCATTTGAAGAGTGTCTGGTAGGTCCTAATGTGTGTAGTGAAATGAAAGGAAATCTTAGGAAATCTGTTGTGCATTAAGTGTTTTCTGTCTTTCTTTAGGTGAAGCAATAACAAGTCAATAGGCTTAACTTAGATATTCAGAACATGAACCCAATCACTTTAAGAAATATAGCTTTATTTTATTCAATACAAAGTTGGACAGAGAATTATTACATCTACCGTGTGGTAGGCACTGAATTAGAGGCCTGTGCATATTGGTGAAACTTTGGACATGGCCACTGCTTTTATGTTGCTTGGATTCTAGTGGGAAAGATGTGTACTCAATAAACAAACCCAATAAAGATGGGGTGCAGCATTATTTAGAACAGCAAAGTTACGGAATCAACCTAAGTGTCCATCAGTGAGCACTTGGATAAAAAAATGAATAGATAAAAATGGGGTATATAAACCCAATAAAATATGCATCCGTAAAAAGAATGAAATCCTGCCATTTGCAGTGGCATGGATGGAACTGGAGAGCGTTATGTTAAGTGAAATAAACCAGGCACAGAAAGACAAATTTGGCTTCTTCGCACTGATGTGCGGAAGGGACAGGAGTTGATCTCATGGAGGTAGAGAGTAGAATGATGGTTGTCAGGAGATAAAGACAGCTTGGTTTATTGGCAATATAGTTTGGATGTGTGTCCCTGCCCAAATCTCATGGTGAATGGTAATCACCCGAGTTGGAGGTGGGGCCTGGTGAGCGATGATGGGATCATTGGGGCAAATTCTCGTGAATGTTTTGGCACACTCCCCTTGGTGCTGTTTTCACAATAGTGAGTTCTTTTGAGATCCGGTCATTTAAAAGTGGCAGGCACCTTCCCTCTCTTGCTCCTGCTTTTGCCATGTGATGTGCCTGCACCCTCTTCACCTTCCACCGTGATTGTAAGTTTCCTGAGGCCTCCTCAGAAGCTGAGCAGATGCCAGCATCGTGCCTCCTAGACAACCTGCAGAACCATGAGCCAATTAAACCTCTTTTCTTTATAAATTACTCAGTCTCAGGTATTTCTTTATAGCAATGCAACAACGGCCCAAATACAATTGGTATGAAAATACAGTTAGATAGAAGGAATAATTTCCAGCATTTAATAGCACAATAGGGTGATGATAGTTAACAATAATTTGTTGTATGTTTCAAGATGGCTAGAAGAAAAGATTTAAAATGTTCCCAACACAAATAAATGACAAATATTTAAGATGATGGATATTCTGATTACCCTCTTTGATTATTATGCATTGTAGGCATGTATCAAAATATGGCATGTACCCCATAAATATGTACAATTAGTATGTATCAGTATAATTTTTATTTTGAGATGGTGTCTTGTTCTGTCAACCAGGCTGGAGTGCAGTGGTGCAATTTCTGCTTACTGCAACCTCCACCTCTTGGGTTCAACTGATTCTGGTGCCTCAGCTTCCCGAGTAGCTGATATTACAGGTGCTTGCCACGACACCCAGCTAATTTTTGTATTTTTTGTAGAGAGGGAGTTTCGCCATATTGGCTAGGCTGCATCTTGAACTCTTGGCCTCAGGTGATCTTCCTGCCTTGGCCTCCCAAAGTGCTGGGATTCCAGGCATGAACCACTGCACCCAGCTCAATAGAAAATTTTTAGAAGTAGAAAGGATGGCACCTCAACTGGAAGGAAAGGAAAGATTTGCTGTTGGGATGGGACTGGGGGTGGCTGGCCTGTTTTGGAAGTCACACACTGTACTTGGAAACAGACTATAATCAGTGCCTAGGTATATAATCCTCCCGATGAAATGCCACACAATAACAAGGAGGACAGGCTGAAAGCTAACTAACTACTGTTCATGAGATGAAAATACAGTGGTGGGTCCCTTGGGGCTTCACAGTCCTTCCTCTCATGCCCCCTCAGTGTCCGCTCAGAGACATGTGGGGCTCTCTTACACCAGGAACCCCTTCTCTAACTTTAGCCACATACTGGTCATCCAGGGGCCTCCTAAAATCCAGGAGCATAAAAACAAGTGGAATTTCTGAGAACCAAAGATGGCACATGGCTCTGCCTGGGCTGCCACAGGCAGTTTTGTGAAAAAACAGAGATGTATTTCTCATAGTCCTGGAATCTGGAGGTCCAAGGCTAAGGTGTGTTCAGGGCTGGCTCCTCCTAAGACCTCTCTCCTTGGCTTTTAGATGGCATCTTCCCTTGTGTCCTCATGCGGTTGTCCCTCTGTGGGTGTCTGTGTCCTGATCTCTTCTTCTTACGAGGACATCAGTCCTAATGACTTCGTTACCTTAATCACCTCTTTAAAAGCCCTATCTCCACATATAGGCATACTCTGAGGTCCTGGGTTAGGACTACAACCTGGGAATCTTGGGGGGATGCAATTCAACCTGAAGCAGATGGGGTCTCATAACCTGTGTCACCCAAGTTCATGCCAGAGCCCCAGGAGGGAGCCCCGGGTTCCCTCTTTGATATGGTTTGCCTGTGTCCCCACCAAAATCCCATCTTAAATTCTCATGTGTTGTGGGAGGTTGGAAGTGATAATAATTTGGCAGCAGAGAAGACAATTGCTGCCAGGGAGGGGTCAGTGGACCCCAGACCTCCGAAGGTGGGAGGGTCCCGGGCCCTGGGCAGAGCAGGTAGCCCCACCCCTGTGACACCCCTGACGACGGGTCAGGAGTTGGAAAAGGTGAAATCATATGCAGAGGCTGGTTGGGGAGATAGGAAGTTGTTGAATGAGTTTTTAAATATTTCCATCAAAATTCTTACTGCACCCTTGGTGTTGATGGGGACGAGTGGCATCTCCATGTGCCTGGCTTCTCCCTGGCTCTGACTCTGGGAGCCTGGCCTGGCCCCTGGCCTAGGGCTGCTGGTTGGGTCCATTGCTGGCAGCAGGTAGAAGGTGGAGGAGGGAGAGGAGCTGTCCTCACTCCTCTCTTACTCATGCCTGTCCAAGTTAGCAGCCCCTCCCCAGGCATCCCTTGCCGGTGGTCTGGGGAGTGCTTTTCTCACTTCCCTTGGGCCCTGCCCACCCATCTCCAAAGAATCCCATCAGTGACTCCTTTTAATCACCTCTTTGCCTGTGACAACATCTTCTGGGGCCTCCTGGCTGATACAAGGAGAAGCCTGGCTATCTGTGCAACTTGTTAAAGTGAAGGGAGCCATTCACACTGTCATGTATCTATAAGTCACACAGCTTTGCAACTGGAGTGACTTTAAGCTCATCTAATCAAACCTTCCATGACAGATGAGGACACCCAGAATCATAGGATAGAAGTGACTCGCTCCCATCTGGGTCGGCCAAGCTGAGACTCAAGCGCAGAGTCTAGCAAAGCACACTTCGTCCTACCTTAGAAGGAAGATCCTGCCAGCACGGCTCACTTCCAGCTACCCTAGGTGTCCGCCACCCTCCCTTAGAAGGAAGGTCTTAGAAGGCAGCATGGTTCACCTTCACCTACCCTAGGTCTCCCCCACCCTCAGAGGGGAGTCTTTGCACAGCCCTAGCAAAGCACACTTCGTCCTCACTTAGAAGGAAGATCCTGCCAGCACGGCTCACTTCCACCTACCCTAGGTCTCCCCCACCCTCCCTTAGAAGGAATCACAAGACTACTCCGGACATCTGTAAGAACAAATGGTTTCCAGCATAGTCCTTTCCCGGGGTCTGCCTTTTCCCTCTGGGATGCTTGGAAGTTGAGGGGGGTCAGGCGATTCAAGTTCTCCCCGATATCTCAGGGGCCACTGACACACAGGAAAATGTGCTGCTCTGCTCGCTGTTTGACTTTGATGGATGCAAATTTGTTCTAAATGAGCCTGACATTCATTAGCATGTAAACATATGTTGCTGGTGGCGGCTCGCAGGGCCCCTTGCTGACGGATCTCGTGGGCTGTCCCCGCCGGACACCACCAGGCTGCCTGGGTCTGTGCTGCTTCTGGCTAAGGCTCCAGATGTTGTTTTTCTTGCACTATGAAGTACACATTTTAGCTACAGGGTCATTTTTTTTTCCACAAAAGAAACACAGACAAATCTGTGAAAAGAACTTGAGTTTATGCGCCGACCTACTGGAAGGAGCCTCTTAGAATGTCAGCTGCTCAGCGTCTGCCTTGACTCCGGGCAGTTCTCTCTGTCCTGTGGCTCAGAGACTCTGTGGGGCTGAATTATACATTTGATTCCAGTTCTGCTCAATATTTCCCCACAAGTAGTGCTGTGGATGCGTCTGATGCCTTTAGAGATATCTGCAGCAGGAATAGTGCAGAGAATAAAACACACCATGCTAAAATACTTTGAGCTGAAGGCAATTAAGAAGTGCTCTGGCCTTCCCTCTATTTTCTGAAAAGCACACAACATAATCGTATGATACAAAGACAAGAGTGCCCTTTCTCCCCTCTCTGCCAGGAAGGACCCAGGTCAATCTCTGCAGACAACTTCAGACCCTTATCATTCAGGAAACAGCACCAGAGGAATTTACACAAAATCTCTCATTTATTGGCCTTCCCACAATTTGCTGCCCCCAATGACCCAAAGTCCTTTTACTTTGTCTTGGCACTTCTCTAAACATTTATTATCCTTGTCGAAGATTTATATAAATGAAAGCTCTTTGAGATTCCCTCATTCCCTGTGTATCTCCCATGTGTCTATGAAATATACATGCTAATAAACCTCCGTTTGCTTTTTTGGGTTCATCTGTCTTTTGTTACAGGAACCGCAGCCAATGGAGCTAAGATGGGTGTAAGAAAAAAATTACATTTTTCTCCCCTGTAGTAGCATTATTCTAGCACTAGCATTCTTTTTTTTGTAGATGCCTGTTGAATTCACACACACACATACACACACACACACAGCAATGTAAAAAGTAAGAAGTGTGGGGAGTCCTGATGAAATTTTAGGTCACAGAGATACCTAAATATGTTGGGAAGTTGTCTTTAAACATTGATTTTTTCCCCACATTTATTCTCATATTTTTGATTTTTTTGTTTCTTCTGAGATACCATTTCTAGTTTTTCTCTACATTTTCTTGCAAGTCCAATAGAGTATGCTGGTTAGTAGTGTGTCCAATGCACTACTTCTGTCCTTGTCAGTAAAGAAATGTAGTAATAGAGAGGGATATGGGAGTCACACTACCCAGGGACGGAAACATAGATATGAAGTAAATAAAACACGTGAAACCCCAGCATTTCTGGAACTCTCACCTACTCCTGTGCCGATATTCGTCCTTCAGCTCTGCCTCCGTTCTTCCCTTCTTTTCTCATGCTATGGGGTCTGCTTTGGAGATGTTATCTACTTTAATTCTTCCAAAGTCAAGCTTTTGCTTTGGTTGGAACTGCAGACCCATTTACTTATTCAGCAAATATTTTCTAAGCACATGGATAGTCACTGAGAATACCATGGTTCACCAACATGACCATGGCCCCTGCTCTCATGAACCTGGGGCCTGATGGGGAGAATGGGCACTAATATGACAATCGCTCTAATGGGTTTCTGATGAAGAATTGAGGAAAGTGCACCGAAGAAAGGGAAGTGGGATTCTATAAATTTATGCTGTAAAAGAATCTGATGTATCTTGGGATGAGAGGTAGAAGAAAACAGATGCATTCTGGAAGGTATGATCCCCTTGCAATCTGGAGAGAAGTAGAGGTTGATTGTTGAGTGGTGTGGAGTGTAGAGACACCACGGTCTAAACAGAGATGGGGGTGTGTGCAGAACACCTCTTGCAGCAGGAAACAGGCACGTGCAAGGAAGTAAGCACGGGAGAAAGTGGTGCAAGACAAGAATGAAGGAAGGCAGGCAGGGGCTGGGAGATGATGGTAGATGCGTTATTCTCTTAATAACAGCAATGGGATGCTATTGAAAGCACTTGAGGGAGGTGGGGAAGTGGGTATGACATACTTTGTGTTTGTAAAATTATCACATTGTCTTACCAAACTAAATACACTCTTTATTTTTTATTTTTAAATTTTACTTTAAGTTCTTGGATACATGTGCAGGTCTGTTACATAGGTATACATGTGCCATGGTGGTTTGCTGCACCTGTCAACCCATCATCTAGGTTTTAAGCCCTGCATGCGTTAAGTATTTTTCCTAATGCTCTCCCTCCTCTTGCCCCCACCCCCCAACAGGCCCCTGTGTGTGTCCTTCCCCTTGCTGTGTCCATGTGATCTCATTGTTCAACTCCCTCTTATGAGTGAGAACATGCAGTGTTTGGTTTTCTGTTCCTCTTTTAGTTTGCTGAGAATGATGGCTTCCAGCTTCATCCATGTCCCTGCAAA
Source organism: Trachypithecus francoisi (assembly GCF_009764315.1). Taxonomy (NCBI): domain Eukaryota; kingdom Metazoa; phylum Chordata; class Mammalia; order Primates; family Cercopithecidae; genus Trachypithecus; species Trachypithecus francoisi. The sequence continues at coordinate 16,781,191 of NW_022681474.1, read as the reverse complement.
GGACAGGAACTCATTCTTTTTTATGGCTGCATAGTATTCTGTGGTATAGACATGCCACAGTTTGTGTATCCAGTGTATCATTGATGGGCACGAGATATCCTCTTAACATGTGATCCAGCAATTGCACTCTTCGGTATTTATCCAAAGGAGTTGAAAACTTGTGTTCACAGAAAAACCTGCACATGGATGTTTATAGAAGCTTTATTCATAATTGCTAATTTTATAGCAGCTTTATTCATAATTGCTCAAACCTGGAGGCAACCAAGAAACCAAAATGTTCTTCAGTAGGTGAGTGGATAAATGACCTGTGATATATCCAGACAATGGAATATTCTTTAGCACTGAAAAGAAGTGAGCTGTCAAGCCATGAAAAGACACGTAGGAACTTTAAACACACACAGCTACACAAAAGAGGCCCATCGGAAAAGACTAAATACTGTAAGCTTCCAACTAAAGGACATTCTGAAATACTGTAAACTTCCAACTAAGGGACATTCCGAAAAAGGCCAGACTATGGAGTGAAAATATCCGTGGTTCCCAGGTGTTGGGAAGAGGGAGAGATGATGAGGTGGAACATGGAGATTTTTAGGATTTTAGGGCAACTGCTCTGTACGATGCTATCATGGTGGATACATATCATGACACATTTGTTCAAACCCATAGAACCAGCACCAAGATGGAGCCCTCATGTAAACTGTGGACTCTGGGTGCCAATATGTCAGCGTAGGTTCTTCAGTTGTTACAAATGCTCCCTCTGGGCAAGAGTGTTGTCAGTGGGGGAGGCTGTGCACGTGGGGGAAGGGAAGGCATATAGAAGGAATCTCTGCACCTTTCCCTCAATTTTTCTGTCTAAAAGATAAAGTGTATTTTTAAAAAATAAAGAAAAAAAAGAAACAAAAAGTCCTCACAAAAATCAAATGAGAAAATGATCACACTGGGTGCTTCAGGTCAAAATGGAAGAGCAAGGGCTGTATTTACCATCCCACCTGATGGCTTTTCTCTCACGGCTTTTCAGCATTGTTTTGGAGTCTAGCCAGTGCAATAAGACAAGTTGAAATATATAAAATGCACCCTTATTAGGAAATAAGATTTAAAACTATCTGTATCTGCAGGTGACGTGATCACCTATGTGGAAAATCTCCTGAAATCACAAAAAGCCACTGAAACTAAAAATAATAAATTACTTACTAATAAGTGAGTTTGGAAAGTTTGCAAGATACAAAATCAACACACAAGCAATATTTATCTCTTTATACACTGGCAAGAAATAATTGGAAATGGAAATTTACAAAGCAATATTATTGATAGCACATCAAAAAATGAAATACTTAAGACTAAATCTGACAAAAGATGTGTAAGATCTATACACTGAAAAGCAGGCAGTGATGCTGAGATAAATTAAAGAACTAAATAAATGAAGTGATGTACTGTGTTCATGGATCAGCAGGCTCAATATTGTTAAGATGTCAGTTCTGCCCTTGTGGATCACAGGTTTAATGCAATTCCAATCAAAATCCCAGCATGATTTTATTTTACTTTATTTTTTTTTTTCAGTAGAAATGAACAAGCAGATTCCAAAATGTGTCTGGAAATTTAAAGAACCCAAAAGAGCTAAGAAAATTTGGAAAAAAATGGTGGAGGACTTACCTGAACTATCAAGATAGTGTGGTATTAGTATAATAAGAGAAAACGGGTTAATGAAGCCTCCTAGAGGTCAAGTAATAATCTCACAAACGGCCGGGCGCGGTGGCTCAAGCCTGTAATCCCAGCACTTTGGGAGGCCGAGACGGGCGGATCACGAGGTCAGGAGATCGAGACCATCCTGGCTAACACGGTGAAACCCCGTCTCTACTAAAAAAATACAAAAAACTAGCCGGGCGAGGTGGCGGGCGCCTGTAGTCCCAGCTACTCCGGAGGCTGAGGCAGGAGAATGGCGTGAACCCGGGAGCGGAGCTTGCAGTGAGCTGAGATCCGGCCACTGCACTCCAGCCTGGGCGACAGAGCGAGACTCCGTCTCAAAAAAAAAAAAAAAAAAAAAATAATAATAATAATCTCACAAACATGTTACATATATGCAGTGGATTTTTGAATAAAGGTTCAAAGACATTAAATTAGAGAAAGGACAATAATGATGATAGAAGGATTAAATACCATAGACCAAAAAAAGAGAAAAGAGCTCCTGCTAAATATCTTCACATGGTTGGTGTCACTCATGCAATTCAATTCACATTTTGCGTGTCTAAAAGTTGAACAGACCTCTTCATTTTCTTTCCCCAATTCACTCCACAGAGATGCTGATGTCTTTCAGCGGAACTTGGAAGTTTGCTATTCTTTTTAAAATGACTCTTAGATACTATTTATGCAAGAAGTTATGGGACTATAACTTACAAATACTGTTCTAAACCTTGGAATCACACGTTCCCCTTTTTCTCTACTTATCGTTTCTAATCAATTTCCCATTTCCTCTTTCTCCTTCATATTTACACTGCATTCCTTTTAGTTCAGGCTTTTCTTACCCCACTCGATCTCTTGATGTGGTCACCTGAAAGTCCTTCCTGTTCCAGCCTCCTGGAATCCTTCCTTCATGACCTTGCAGAACCGCCTTCCAGATCCACAGGTCTGACGGTGGAATCAAGGATCTCAAAGCCAAGTGGGATCTGAGAGGCTATCTAGACCAATCCTCCATTACAGACATAAACCTTTTGATGACTTCACTTCAGAGCCCAAAATATTTGCACTGCAGGCAGAATCAGCTAAATCACTTAATGTGATGTTCAGTCTTCCCGTGGTATTCTCCTATCTGCATCTCCCTACTTTCGGTCAGCCATTTCTCACTCATGACACCGAATCCTTCATTCACATCGCATTATTGTTCTTCACCACACACACTCATTTGTTTTCTGAGTGGGCTTTTTTGTTACATTACTCCCTCTGCTGGAAGTATCATTTTCCAAGATCTGACTACAGAGTTTTCCTCAGAATGACTCACATATCACATATTCTACCAAATGGCTGCATATTCTGTCACCTCCTCTCCCATCCTATGGCAACTTGGAGAGCGTTCTTCTCTCAGCCAATAAGATTTATCATGGTCCTTCTTTATCTTAACAATATTTAGCAGGACTGAGAACTGGGAAGTAGATTATTCTCCCAGGGGTAAGAATTGTCTTAGTTTAGCAGATCTCCCTGGGTCTCCACTCTGGGTGTAGAAAAGCAGCCCGTAGGGCATGGTGGGGAGGAAAAGAAGGGGAACTAAGCTGTGTTGCATGAAGATGGACAGTTGTGACCCTTATTCTGGGGTTGGGAGTTGAGCCCACTAGGAAGGAGAAGCTGTAAGGATGAAGGCGAGGCATAAAAAGTGATGCAGGCCAGGCGCAGGGGCTCATGCCTATAATCCCAGCACTTTGGGAGGCTGAGGTGGGCAAATCATGCGGTCAAGAGTTCAAGACCAGCCTGACCAATATGGTGAAACTCTGTCTCTACCAAAAATACAAAAATTAGCTGGGTGTGGTGGCTCACACCTGTAGCCCAGGTACTCAGGAGGCTGAGACAGGAGAATCACTTGAACCCAGGAGGTGGAGGTTGCAGTGAGCCAAGATCATGACTCTGCACTCCAGCCTGAGTGACAGAGCGAGACTTCATCTCAAAAAAATAAAAATAAAAGTGATCCAGTAACAAGACTATCTGAGGAGAAGAGGCAATCAGCAACCTTCTCCAGGGTGGGACGGCTGAAGACCCTTTAAGAACAAGGGTGTCTACTTTCCTTCTTTAGGATGCTCTATCATGATTTAATGAACCCTCCCAATCTACTGTATTCAGTACTTGGCATGAGTCAATTTAGGGAAATTCTAGAAAACACAGCTGGCTGTTATCATCAGGTTAGTGTAGACTGGGAAGAAGGAAAAAACTCCAGGAGACACGTAGGAAGGAAAATACATGAAAACAGAAGAAACTTGGAGTAAGTTCACCTGTCAAACAAAATCCAGTTTCCAAAAGACATTGTGAGGACTGCTGGGTCTTCCTCACCTGAAGATGGGGGATTCCAAATAATTATTATACTTGAATCTCACGGGATGGAGTGATCACCACCAGCTCTCAAATGGGATGAGTTACAATATCTTCTATTGGGAGGAGGTAAGTAAGAGGTTAGGTACACATCTGTAGTCATCACAATCTTGTCAAGATTGCTATTTTTACTTCCATGTCATAGATGGAGAGCCTGATGCTTGTGGAAATGATTTGCTCAGGGTCTTACCATCGAAAGTGGCAGAGGAAAGATTCCAACATGTTTTAAAAGCTGCAAACTGAGCTGATTCCCATCCATGCTGTCATACCGACTTTGAGATTTCAATCCTCCTCAAGGCAGGAAACATATTCCATTTGCTTTTATATCCTCCATAACACTAGTGAGCAAGTTTTGATCAAAGTAACATGGAATATTTTGCTGACTCGAGGTGAAAAAGAAGTAAGAGACTTAAATGACACCATCACAAGTCAACGTTCAAGGAACAGAGACAGATTTAGCATTAGCTGTACCAGTGAAATCAACATTAACATGCACGTTTATTCTTTACATGGGAGTAAGACACCAAACACAACTGAAAAAATGAGCCAAGTATAAAAAATTTGTCACAAAGGGATGGATTTAGACAGGAGAGCAGTGAAGTAGGTTATAAAAAGCGCAGCATAATCCATTTTAATGAATTATTAGCTGAAACATGCAAAGTATTTAGGATTTCTGGGAGAAGTGTACAAACACACCAAATGTTTGTCTGACATTTTCTTCACTGCTTCTGTCTTTCCACAGGGCTGGAGATGTTGTTGACCAACGGCCTTGGGAGGAGAGGTTGCAGCTGAGCCCACACCCTCTCAAAATCCTTCTGACTATTTCTATTTTTGTACACTAATTTACCATTAACAACAAATCCCTAAGATTTATTCAACCAGTACAGCAGTCGTTGGCCAGAGTTCAGATTTCTGATTCGAAGGAATCTGCGTTCTGCCTGCCAGTATCGACTATGAATGGCCTCGTCCATAGAGGAGCTGTGTCTTTGCTCACTATGGAATAGTATTGAGGCTTTCAATGGGGTATTTTGCTGGTCACCTCCTGGTCATCCTTCTGCTCACCAAGAACAGATACTGTTCTCAGCCCCTTACATGTACAAGGTCATTTAATTCTCACATAGCCCTTTCAGATAGATGCAACTATTACCCCCATTTTACAGAGGAGGAAACTGAGAGGCAGAGGACATAGGTGAATTGTCCCAGATCACAGAGCTGGCCATGGAGCTGGGACTTGCACCGGGCCAGCCTGGCTCCAGAGTTCACTGCCCTCCTCCTGTACAGCACGCGTGACCTTCAGTAATCACCGCCCAAACGGGCAGGCACTGCGAGTAGCTAAGCACACATCATCCGACTTCAGCACGGAGGAAGGTTCGCTTTCATTCTAGTGTTCAGCTCAGTTAGGACTGTTTGTATCACCACAAGGAGGCATGACCCAGAGAGCTCAGTCACATGCCATTGCCTTCTACGGTCATGGTTTTCTACTTTTTGGCCCCATTTTCCTGCCCACTTGGCCTGCTGGGATGTGAATGATGCATCACTTGTTCTACAGAATGCAGGTGAGCAGGTGGCGTGGCGAGGTGGGTGATTGGACAAGATGTCCCGACAGCGGGAAGCTTGGGGGAGACGCGCAGTGGCCCCTTGTTATTCTTCCTGGACGAGCCTCCTCTGGTGTCGAGCGTGTCCCTCATCGCCGGTGCCAGGCAATGGCACAGTTTTTAGCACCTGAGAGCGACAGCCAGGGCGGCTTCTCTCTGTCCAGCGCCCCCTGCCCCGCCCCGCTCCTCTTCTTTAGGGAGAGAAGTTCTCTGACTCTTGGGATTTTGCAGTCAGAACAGTGATCATTACAATTTTCATTTTGAATATTGTGGCCCTTCTGGGCTGCGGTGCAACAGGCTCTTTCATGGAGATTGGCAGGATGCTCATGGCAAGGGCATCGGGTCAGAGGGGAGCGAGCAGGACTCATGGGATGCAGCTCTGAGCTCCCCCGGGAGGGAGCGATAGAAATGTGGGTCTGCTCTTCACATGGCCGCAGACTCTCCTGTGTCCTCCGTGGAACCTGTGGAGGCGACGTTAGGCGCTGGCCCTCTCCGGGGTGTGAGCTCAGTGAGCAAGAGAACATCTGTCCTCCCACCCCCATCTCTGCAGCTGGGTCCTCCTGCAGTGTCAACTTTTTGACTGAACGCAGCAACCTGCCCCATTCTGCTGAGGCTGCAAAAAGGAGCTGGAAAAGAACCTGCACAGCTTCTCCAGTCCTAGTATTTGTTACCTTTTAGTTTGGGGAACTTTGTCTTGAAACTTGGCTGCCCCAGTACAAGAGTGTGCTGAGGATTTTACTATCCTGCTAGATTCTCCCAGGAGGTCAAGTTGAAGACGAGCTCGGTGCTCTCTCTGCCTCTCTCTGTCTCTGTCGCTCTTCTTTCTGTCTCTGTTTCTCTTTCTCTTGTCTCTCTGTGTCTGTCTCTGTCTCTTCTCCCTGTCTCTCTGTTCCCCTTTTCCTCTCTTCTCTCTCTCTCTCTCCCTCCCTTCCTCCCTTGCTATTGCTGCAAAGAATATTCTTGTTGAATTTGGTTCTCCATATCTTCTTCCTTTCCTTAGAATATATTCCTAAACGTCTACTCATTGTGAAACTCAAACGGCCTTTAGATGTTTTCCAAATCTAACAGATGGGGGGCCTTTCAGACAGAGCTTCATTTTACACTTTTATCAAGAAGCCTGTGGCACCCTGCTCGCCACACTGCAGTCGCCCTCAGGAGGTTCGTGGAGAGCAGAGGCCTTGGGGCTACGTTAAGGGGTGTCTTTTTTCCAATGTCCAAAAGGTATACTTTGGTGGGGGGCAGTTGAAGTAGGAAAGTGACATCATCACTTCATGTATGGCATAGGTTGGTCAAGTACACAGTGTGCACCAGACCCCCAGACTGGCGCTGGGTGGGGACGAAGGAGTTCAGTTATTACAGGGTGGGTTGGGCTGGGGGCTGCCCGGCTCTGAGGACAGATGAGTTGGCTCTCGAAGCCCAGGTAGCACCCGTCTTAGGCTGCACAGCCCTTCTCACCATTTCAGTTCCTGAAGGGAAAGGCCCCAGGAGACTCTGAAGTGAAGAACACTCTTCTATTTTCAGCTTACCCACCTTAGAGTTCTGCCCCCTCTACCCTCCAGCACCCCAGCCGTGAAGTTCCCGGGGTCCCTGGCCAGTCACTTGCTGAAGCCTCGCTCTCCAGGATCTCTGTAAAGAGGCACCCTCCTCTAATGCATGCTTCTCCAGGAAGATTTGGAAACGGCTGAGAATAAAAACCCATCTCTAACAGTGTGAATGCAGGTGGGTGGCCCCGGGGCAGGCGATTTTGGGAAGGTGGGGCTGGCTGGCGCCCTGTGTCCTGACTTTTCTTCTGAGCCTCTTTAAAACCACTTTTGAGAAAATTAATTGGGGTGGGTACTCCTGGGTGGCATTTTCTTCTAAGTGTGAAAATCTGTTTGTAGAATTCCTGTAGTCGCAGGAGCTGTAGTTGTCTGTCACGATCCTGTGGGGACCAGGGCTGCCCTTCTGTGTCCTGGCAGTGTGGGGCCCGTTTCTCTAAGACTGATTAATGTCCTTTCATCTGTTTCTGCTTCCACTGCAGTTTTTCAGGAAAGTATGTCATCTTCTCCGTTATCCACATTAGTCTCTTCAATAAAACACCTGTGAGTGTTCCATAAACCAAATTTAACAGTGTCCAGGGGAAATCCTGCTCGCCAGCCGTCTTTTCTCTTTTCTGAAATGAGTGCATGGTGGCCCTGGTTGGGATCATGCTTCCTCTTTCCTTAAACTGAGGAAGCCCTGCTCTGATATACTTCAGGGACTGGAACTTCCTAGAGTGCTTGGAGCAGGTGGCTGGTCCTTCCGTCTCAGGAACACTTAACTCTTCTTAAGGGTTTAACCTATATTCTTTTTCTCTAAAGCTTCCTCTGGCATCTGAAACCTGGGTTTCTTTCTGTCAGTTATGCTTTGGAAATTTGCTTAAGGTTTTCATTCATTTTCTTCCATCTCATTTCCTCTGAATGGATTTGAGAAGAATCTTCTCTTCGTTTCTAATATTTTTTTCTTTGGTTTTGCATTTCAAAGTCCTGTGGCATTCCCTCTTCTGTCGCTGGTGAATTCACGCGTATCTCGGATCACACTTGATTTTGGGCTTTTCTCCCCATCTTCTTATGTTACTGTGGTCAATTTACAAATGTCACTCAGCGTAGGCCGGGCGCGGTGGCTCAAGCCTGTAATCCCAGCACTTTGGGAGGCCGAGGCGGGCGGATCACGAGGTCAGGAGATCGAGACCATCCTGGCTAACACGGTGAAACCCAATCTCTACTAAAAATACAAAAAATTGGCCGGGCGAGGTGGCGGGCACCTGAAGTCCCAGCTACTCGGGAAGCTGAGGCAGGAGAATGGTGTGAACCTGGGAGGCAGAGGTGGCAGTGAGCTGAGATTATGCCACTGCACTCCAGCCTGGGCGACAGAGTGAGACTGTCAAAAAAAAAAAAAAAAGTGACTCAGCATAATTGTTTTCCTTTTTGTTTACTTTAGGATCCTTTCACCAGAACTTTCCTGCAAAAAAAAATTTCACGTGGATTCCCACAGTCTCAGAGTTTTTAAAATTTTCATTTCATTATTCTTTATGTTCTTTTATCTTTTTATTTTTATTTACCTTTTATTTTATCTTTTTATTCATGTTCTTCATTTTCTTATTCAAGCACGTAACTCAGAGTCTCTTATCAGCTTGTCCTTCCCCCAGTGTGCTGCCGCTTCGCTGCCTGCATTGACCGTCAGGCTCCCGCGTGTTTGGAAGGAGTCCACTGAATTTCCATGGAAACTTGCTCTCTGCCGATGGACCCGGTCTGGGAAGGGCTCCTGGGATGGAGCACAAGGCTTCGGCACTCAGGAGCTCTGAACGCGCTGTTAGCAGTTCGGCCAGCCGGCTTGTCCTGGACATCGGTTAACGTCTCATGCATGGGGTGTGCTGGCCTGGAGGCCAAAGCTGGTCAGGGCAGGAAGTCGGCTCGGAAGGTCGGTGCCAATTAATGATACAAAACATTGCAGAGGCCCGAGGATTCAGCGGGCTTGGCTAAATCCCTTGTTTGGCCTGCTTGCTGTTTCTGTTTTATCCTGCTGACCAAAAGCTGTGTGACACCCTTAGACAAGTGTCACATATTTTCTTTTCATGTAAAAATAGCAAGTAGAAATTTCATACAGAAAATAAGAATTATGTGTACATTAATCTTTATGTCTATAAGATACTGTGATAAATGAAAAGAAAAACAAAAATAAAATATACATTTTCTGGGAAAGAATATTTTATGTTTAGTGGGCATGCTGTTAAAATATTTACCATTTGTGATCAGTTTTAAGGGAGGTAAAATTTGCAATAATGTTTTTGAGGACAATAGTGAAGGCTACTTCTGTATCACTGATTTAGAAATGGACACAAAGAGTTCATCCCTCCCGAGTTCATGGATGTTTGGAATGCCTTTACAGAGCACGCTAAGATCTATAAATGACGCAGTCTCAACCATCTGGTAGATTGAGCATCTCTTCTGTGGTAATCTGTGATACTAGACGGAAAGCACGCCGATAAGCTTCATGAGACAAATGGTCTCCTGTTCCCAGTTAGGAGATGGCCTCCTTCTGGGGGATCACACATTCCCACCGGGTGCCATGTGACTTCCAATGGCTTCTCACAAGGGGAGTCCCTAGTCCCCATCCCGTTGATGTGTATCTACATTCCCACCCATTGATTCCCATCCCAGCAGCCACGTGACATCTTTGGCTAGTGGAACCTAGTGGACATGCCCCGTGGCACCTCCCAGCAGAAGGTTGGAAGCCCTTGCCTTGATTCTTCTGTCTGCCATGAGAGTGGTCCCGCTGACCCAGGGGCTGCTCCTTCAGCCAGGCCCTGATTAGAGAATCTGAGGAGTAGAACTGAAGTCAGTCCTCAGCACCAAGGACCAAGAGCAAGAAATGAATGTGTCTTATGAGTCACTAAGATTGTGAGCTTGTTTGCTTAAGCTAACTGACATATCCAGGCAGTCCAATAGTGAAAACAACATGGTTAGTAATGTCAAGACCGAAGGACTCCTCTTACTGGTCACAGATTTAGGAAACTATTGTTACTGATATTTCATCTCCCAAACTTGTTCCCTGGCATCTCAATTTACTACACCCCTAGAAGAGACTGTGCTTTTCTGGGTCCCATAGGCCCCACTGAACTAGCAGCTGAGGATCAAGCAGGGCCATCATGATTTGTCCCGGTGACATAACAGCAACTGATTCCACAAGCAGTATAATTAAATAGTAAAAATGTTTGGTAAAGAATATAAGTGCTAACTCTTAAATGTTACCCCTCTCAGCACCTGCAGTCCTCCTAATCATTGACATAGGTGTGTATTAGTCCATTTTCATACTACTGTGAAGAAATATCTGAGACTGGGTCATTTATGAAGAAAAAGAGGCTTAATGGACTTACATTCCACATGACTGGGGAGGCCTCACAATCATGGCAGAAGGTGAAGGAGGAGCAAAAGCACATCTTACATGGCAGCAGGCAAGAGAGTGTGTGCAGGGGAACTGCCCTTTATAAAACCATCAGATCTCATGAGACTATTCACTATCACGAGAACAGCACAGGAAAATCTTCCCTCATGATTCAAGTACCTCCCATTGGGTCCCTCCCATGACATGTGGCGATTATGACAATTGAAGATGAGATTTGGGTGGGGACACAGCCAAAACATATCAAGGGGTTTATGGTCTGTATTCCTGTGAGCCCATGAAATGCGACCCTCTCTAAGGTGGGTGCCCTGCCCTCTCTGTTCTGTGTCCTGCCTGTGAACCAGAGCCTGGTGCATAGTAGATGTTCATTTAATTTGTGTCATCTGACCAAAGTCCTGGCCCACAGAGGCCCTGGAGATGCTGGCACCAGAAACAGTGCTGGGCAGCCTCTAGTGGGTTGCTTTGCTCAGAATAGCAAAGGGGTGGAGCCCACATGCACCCAGGGAATTTTCTCTACAGGACACAGGATGGAGTTAAGAGGACAACAGCAACAGCACAAATTAGCTGTAGTTCTGCCTTTCACTGTTCCCAGTGTCCAATTATGTATTAACAAAAAAAACTCAGTAGCAGTGCAGAATATGAGGAACCCACAATCATGGAGCATTGAGGCAGGGGGAGAACGGACGGCCAAGGAGGCCAGCTGGGAGGAAGGATGGGACTCAAGTACCAGGGAGATGATGTGAGGAAATTCCACTCATGAGGGACACATGGATTGAGGACACTGAACTGTCCACAGGAAGGGATGGATGAGATAACATGTGGACTGCACCTGCCAGAGAGGAGCCTCCTCCCTGGAGTTGAATGCCTGCCCTCACATCTGATGGTGTCCTCAGCTGTCAGCCCTGCTCAGACTCTCATCCTGACCCCGAAGGGCAGCTTCTCTTCTTCTTTGGTCCTGGTCAGTCTCTCCCTCAAGGTCACTGACCACCCCTTAGTGCAGAGGTGAGCTCACAGTCCCAGCCGGGCAGTCCAGGCTTTCCATGGCCTTCTGCACAGGGATTGTCCATTAGCAATGGTGACTGGAATTCGAGCAGAAATTTCCTACTTAGGTGCTGGGAGGAAACAGCACTCACCTCCGTTTAACCAAAGCCTCTAAAGTGTAGACTTGGGGCTTCTTGCAACCTCCTTTCCCAGCTTTTGGAGTGTATCTATTTGGCAATTAGACATATATATTTGGCAATATATGTAGGGCAAAAGGGTAAAAAGATGGAGAGAGAGTAATACAAATGCTGATACACAAATACAGCAACACACATACAAACCTATCTAGGGCAATGGGGCAAAAGATGGAGAGACAGCAACAGAGACACAGATACTCAGATGTGCTCCTGCCTTCCCCTTGACGCCGGATGGAGATGTGCTGTGTCCCTGTCAGTGGAGACGGTTCTGTCTAACACAGCGGCCTCTACCTGACAAGCCTTGACATTGCAAATAACATCTTTGATCCCAAGTTGAAGGAAAAAGCAAATAGAATTAGCCTATATGAAATCAGTTTTGTAAGTGACAAATGTTACTAGTTGTTATTACTTTACTTATGATGGGTAATTGTTATTAATGAAAAACCAGGCCTTTGTTTTGCAGGGAGAGCAGAAAAATAATTGGTGAAAAAGCTGGGCAGATAGATTTAGATTTCATTTGGCAAGGAATAAGTAAGGTTTTTGGAGAGAAAGATTGAAAATTTGAAAGTCCGTGTGAAGGTTCTTCACACAGGGATCCAGGATTGAATGGAAAGAGGTGGAATCCAGAGGCTCCCTGGAGAGCTGCTGAGGTGAACACGCTCCAGCAGGAGGTGGTGGTGTGAGGTGGTGAACGAGCTCCAGCAGGAGGCGGTGGTGTGAGGTGAACCAGCTCCAGCAGGAGGCGGTGGTGTGAGGTGGTGAACGAGCTCCAGCAGGAGGCGGCGGTGTGAGGCGGTGAACCAGCTCCAGCAGGAGGCGGCGCTGTGAGGCGGTGAACCAGCTCCAGCAGGAGGCGGTGGTGTGAGGCGGTGAATGAGCTCCAGCAGGAGGCGGCGGTGTGAGGCGGTGAACGAGCTCCAGCAGGAGGCGGCGGTGTGAGGCGGTGAATGAGCTCCAGCAGGAGGCGGCGGTGTGAGACGGTGAGCCAGCTCCAGCAGGAGGCGGTGGTGTGAGGTGGTGAGCGAGCGCCAGCAGGAGGCGGCGGTGTGAGGCGGTGAACCAGCTCCAGCAGGAGGCGGTGGTGTGAGGTGGTGAGCGAGCTCCAGCAGGAGGCGGCGTTGTGAGGTGGTGAATGAACTCCAGCAGGAGGCGGTGGTGTGAGGTGAACCAGCTCCAGCAGGAGGCGGTGGTGTGAGGTGGTGAGCAAGCTCCAGCAGGAGGCGGCGCTGTGAGGCGGTGAACCAGCTCCAGCAGGAGGCGGTGGTGTGAGGTGGTGAGAGAGCTCCAGCAGGAGGCGGCGGTGTGAGGTGGTGAACGAACTCTAGCAGGAGGCGGCGGTGTGATGAGGAGAGCAAGAGTACGTGAGACATCTAAAAACCATTGAGGGCTTGCGTCCTGCTCACTTTGTGAGCTATTGGTTGCTGCTTTACAATGACTCCTGCCTTTAGTGGCCCACCACAGCAAACATTCATAACCTCACGCAGCTTCAGGGTCAGGGATCTGCAAGGCAGTCAGCGGTGGTTTTGGTTCGGGATCATTCATGAGGTTGGAGGCGAGCTGCTGGCCGGGGCTGCATCATCTGAAGGCTTGACTGGGACTGGGGATCCCCTTCCAAGTTCCTTTGTGGGATGTGGGCAGGGGACCTCATTCCCTCCACATGTGGGTCTCTCCATAGGGCTGCCCCGAGGATGACTTCCCTTACAGTGAGTGATGAGAGCGAGGACATGAATGAGAATGCTGCCTCCAACCTAACACGGGGAACGACCTACCATTCCTTCTGCTGCCTGCTCTTGGCAGAGGCTGCTCAAGGGAGTGAGTTTCTGGAGGCTTCTTCAATTCATGACGTTTTCAAGTGAAAGTGATTGAGAATAAGATAAAGTCCATGATCAAGACAAAGCCTGGGCATTGGTGGGTCGATGGGAAGGTGATGAGGAGCTTCGGGCTTCTCTAGTTGAGGGGCTCAGGAAAACATCCTGTTGGATGTTGGAGATAGGAGTCGATATGGATGTAAACATTGTTTCCCAGGTAATGCTGATGAAGCATCCACAGAGGAAGGCGCCCATGCTCTCACCTGGTTTTCAGTATCGTCAGAGAAGTTCAGGAACATAAACTGGGGAAAATGTGTGTTAGTATAAACAAGGTGGAAACAGGCAAATACACTTGAGAGAAGGCCATTCCTTGAATTGTGATATCTGCACATACCCTGAGTGAAGGGAAATTTAGAGACAGAATATTAAGTATGTGCAATTTTTTTTTTTTTTTTTTGAGATGGAGTCTTGCTCTCCCAGGCTGGACTGCAGTGATGCGATGTTGGCTCACTGCAAGCTCCGTCTCCTGGGTTTCCGCCATTCTCCTGCCTCAGCCTCCTGAGTAGCTGGGACTACAGGCGCCCGCCACCTCGCCTGGCTTTTTTTTTTTTTTTGCATTTTTTTTTTTTTTTTTGAGACGGAGTCTGGCTCTGTGCCCCAGGCTGGAGTGCAGTGGCGCAATCTCGTCTCCCTGCAAGCTCCGCCTCCCGGGTTCACGCCATTCTCCTGCCTCAGCCTCTTGAGTAGCTGGACTACAGGCGCCCGCCACCGTGCCCGGCTAATTTTTTGCATTTTTAGTAGAGACGGGGTTTCACCGTGTTAGCCAGGATGGTCTCGATCTCCTGACCTCGTGATCCGACCGTCTCCGCCTCCCAAAGTGCTGGGATTACAGGCGTGAGCCACCGCGGCCGGCCTTTTTTTTTTTTTGTATTTTTAGTAGAGACGGGGTTTCACCGTGTTAGCCAGGATGGTCTCGATCTCCTAACCTCGTGATCCGCCCGTCTCCGCCTCCCAAAGTGCTGGGATTACAGGCGTGAGCCACCGCACCTGGCCGGATGTGTGTTTTATTTGCTCTTTCTGTGTGTGTGTTTTTAAGGAGATAGTTTTGGGATCCCTATGAACTCACACAATCAATTAATATCGGTAAAATAGTATAGCTTTGATGAAGATACACAGCACATACTCTTCTAGTCCAGGCACTATTCTTCTGTATTTAGAAATCTCCTTCCTTCCTTTATTTCTTTAGCCTTTCCTTTAACTTTTTTTTTTTTTTTTTAAGAAAAGTACTCTGCATATTCATGTGTGCATTCAGAAACATACATTGGTACATGGCACCTGCAGGGAAGTATTTGACAATCGATGAACTAATATATAATTCAAGAGTTTTCTTTTCTTTTATTTTGCAATTAACGTCAACATCAGTTCATTTCAAATTAATGAATACAATGGGAAAAATAGGACCTCAGAAGAGGTAAGAATGTAACAAAAGTCAGAAGCAAACAAGATTCCCACAATTGATCATCCAATATTTTTATCTCCAATATTTTAGAAGCTACTGTTTTTATGTCTAATGAACACTCCCTATGTTTATGTTCAATGCACATTAACCATTCATTTGGTCTTATTTATTTTAAAAATGTTGAACTCTTTCCTTTCCTTTCTAGATTTTTTTGGGGGGGGTGGGCAAGGCAATATAATTTTTTCATTGTCTTACAGAGGTATAAGGAGTTGATTTCTTTCTTCTGCCCCCTCATTTCTGCAGCCCTGCTGTAATCAGCCAGCCCACAGTAAATGGGGCCCACACTCCAAATGAGGTCTCACACAGAGCAGGAATGATTTTCACTGGCTAATTTGAGATACCTCCATTTATGCTTGACAGGAAGGCATTTTGTCCTGTCTATTCAAGATTCTTTTTAACAGCACACCAACTTTGAGAAATGTATCCCTTCTAAAGCATCCCTTTAACCCATTTTAAAAATGTGCATTTCTATGAAGAGATTTTGCATTTGTGGCATACATTTGTGAATGCATATATTTATATGGAAGGATAAAAAATTTGTTTGTATACAAAATACATATAAAATTTGCCAACACACTCACCTGTCTGTCTTCACATGGTATGCTGCATAAAAGAGTTCGTGTTTCAAGGATGCAAAATGCATGAGGCTTTTTCTGAGAGCTCTCAGGCCAGGAAAACAAGGCTGCATCCAGGAACACTGAGCACAGCTGGAGATTTACGGCGTAAATACCAATTCAGACCCTAAACTGCTGACCACCGCCTCTCAGAGAGCTCAGGCAGGCCTTCCAAATGGCTCTGCATGTCTCCATGTGTCATTAACCCATTGCTCAATGCCATGAAAATGCATCTAATGACTTTTTTTTTTTTCCTTTTTTTTTCCATTGAGTGGGCAGGTGGGAGTACTTTTAGCATTTGCTGGTTAGTCTCTCCAACTTGATTGGTTTAGGCTAATCCCATTTTAAAGACCCAGGGAAAGTGCTTTGGGCTTGTGAATGAAATTTAATTCTGTGCTTCCAACAGGAGGAAATGCACTGGCCTGGTTTAGTGGCTACACCTCTGTGGGCTTTCTCCTGTCTCCTCCCCCCCCCCCCCCCCCCCCGCTATCCCCTCGCTTCCCTAAAAGCACACAACCCACCCAAAACTGACCTGTCTAAATAACAAACAGCTTACAGTAGCTGGCCTGGAAAGATCTTAGAAATCAGATTTTTGTGTGATTATTTAATTCCTACCCCAGCCCCCTGCTCAGGGACTGGAATGACATGCCAGAAATTCATTTACATCCTGATTCTTATTCACTCTCATGCCTCCATTTTTGGAATTCAGGCGTTGCAGAAACAATTCCAATCTTACAAAATGATTTTAATTTGATAGAAGTTTTAGTGTTAATTCAGGTGTGATGAATTACTAATTTGAAACATCTTTTTTTTTTTCAGTGAAACTATATTGAAGAGGAGGCCAGACCTAGCTATTAATGGTTTCTCTGGCTAATCTTGTGAAATCACGGGAGACCAAAGTCATTCAGAATCATTTCCTTCTTTTTTCTTTTCTTTTTTTCCCTTTGCAATCAGCATGCTTCATTTTTCTAAACAGAACAAAAAGAGATACCTAGATAGTTGTTTGAGAAAGGATTTTTCACAGAGCGAGGTGCTGGGTGGTTTCTTGGAACATGGTTTTCCTCACTTCAGTGTTGGAAGGAAGATGCTTAATGAACTCTCTTCCTCTCAGCAGAGGTATCTCCAGACATCCAGTTGGAGGTAGATTTGGGGCCTATGAATTTAAGGCAGTCCAGAGAGAAAATGTTTTCCCTTGATTTAATATTTCTGGATGTGACCTTCAGGGCAGCTGATCCAAATCAGAGAAAATTTCTAGTCTGCCTTCTCTGAGGACTTTGCAGGTCCAAGGGTGTCAGACCTACCTGTTGGTCATCAGCGTGGATCAGATGTGAGTTTGGACAACACACTGGCTCCCCCTGCTGGTTGCCTCTTGGATTCTCCACAGTTGAAACTGTTACCTGCCTGCTCTCCTTCCCACCCCAGGAGGTGAGAGGGCTTTCGAAGTTCCCTCCCCGTAAGGAAAGCGTGCATCTTCCACTGCACCCCAAAGCCACTGCCTGATTCTCTTCTGTTTTCATAACCTGGGATGCCTTCCTCTGAGGTCTGCTTCACAAGAATGCATTAATCACTTCAATTTACAGATTCCCAGCTGGGTGGACATTCCGGTCAAGAATTTCAGGCAGAGGCCCTCTGTCTTTGACAGCTGGCTCTAGGGTTTAGCTGTTTAGGTTTTTTGCTCATGACTACTGGGAACTGCTCTGCTCAGAAATGATCCTCCCATAATGTGGACGTGGGCGAGGGCTTGGGTGGGACCTTGCAGAGGCGTCAGGGGCTTGTCTTCCAGGGATCCCACTCAGTAGGGCCTCTTCTCACCATCTACTGACTAGGCTGTTTTTACAGAGCCACAGGGAGAGAGGCTAACGGGCAGAAGACGGATAGTTATGCTGACTAGTTATGGTTTTTGTCGGTAGCAATGCAAATGAATTTTGTCTGGTAGAGATACAATTGATTTCCTTTCTATAAGAAAGTATAACCACAAACATAATTTTGTTATTGGCCTGGAGGACGTTTAGCAGTTTTGTGCCTATTAGCAAGTTCATTCCACATTCCGACCGCCTATGTGTACCTCGCGCTCCATGTGTGCTGTTGAACGAGTCGATATCTTATGTCTCCCTCATTTATTGATGGGTTAAACACCTTCTTTGACATGTGTTGATTTTATTTTTACATGGAAGTCATATACATCTAGTCTTCCCTGCCACTCCCAAACTCAGGACACGCCTTTGGCCACATAGTCTCTGTTTTTCAATTAATCTCTGCACTTCCTTGTACCTCAAGGGCATGAAGCACAGCCTCTCCCTTCAGAGCCTTTTTCTCTCTGTGTTAGTCAGGGTTCTCCAGAGAAACAGAAGTGACAAGATAAATAGATAAGTGGATAGACAGATGACAGATAGACAGTTGGAGAGACACAACAGACAGAGACAACAGATAGATAGACAAATAGACAACAGATAGACAAATAGATGAGAGGTGGAGAGACAAACAACAGACAACAGATAAATAGATGACAGACAGATGGATAGACAACAGAGAGAGATACATAGATAGATGGATGGATGGACAGATGGGGATTGATAGAAGAGGTTTATTAAGAGGAATTGGTTTATGTGACTGTGGAGGCTGAGAAGACCCACACGCTGCCACCTGCACGCTGGAGACCTGGGAGAGCTGATGGTGTCAGTCTCAGTCTGCATCTGAGGCCTGAGAACCAGGAACTCAGATGTTCCAGGGCAGGAGAGGATGTCTCAGCTGAAACAGAGGAAATCTGCCCTCCCTTCACTTTCTGTTCTATTCAAGCCCTGGGGGACAGGTTGAGGGTGAGAGTGGAGCCTTTTCACTCCGTCCACTGATTCACATGCTCACCTCTTCCAGAAATGCCCTCACCGCCCCCCAAGAAATCATCCTTTACCAGCTACCTGTACACCCCTTGGCCTGGTCAAGATGATACATAAAATAAACCACAGCACCTTCCCCATCTTTACAACGACTCCTCTGAGACCCTGTGGGCTTATGCACCACAAGCCAGGAGAGAATTTGGGCCCCAGGATGGACAGCCCGTGTCGAGTGGAGGCTCAATCCTACAGCCTGCAGTACACCACGGCCCCCAGGTCCTCGACACACATCTCCGAGGGAGGCTGCTCTGACTCCACCAAGCCTGTAAGGTCAGGGGTCTGCAAAGTTGCTCCTGCTGGCACCCGTTCTGATGTGCACAGGTGGGTTCCATCACAGCCTGTGTCATCCACCTAACTGCTTTCCCCTCCTTTCTAGCAACCATCGAAGGACACGGTACTTTCCCTTGACTTGCTCAAGAGCAATTTCATTCCTCTTTTCTAGGTAATTGTGGCTGTCGTCCCGCAGTTGTATTTCTAAGGTGCAACAACAACCCTGCTGGCTCCACTGAGGACAAAACAAGGAAGCTGGTTGACACTCAGCTCCCGAAAATACAAGCAAAAAACCCATCCATTTAAACGTTGTGGGCACGTCTACTCCGGAGGACACCCTGATCGGGAACGTTGCGAATCTTAGGCTCTGCGGTGTCCATAGGCTGTAAGATGAACAGGTTTGTTTCAGTGACTCAGATGCAGTCAATACCACGTGTAGGCCTGGGAGGCCTCCCTTAGCTGTGCCCTGCCTTTGTGACTCCATTGCTCCTTGAGACAGAAACATCGATGCATGCAGTGCGAGGTTCTGCTCCAAGCAAAGAACACGTACTCCTTTAGAGTTCAGTGGACACGTCAGTGGATAGCAAGGAAACTGAGACTCAGAGAACCAGTGGCTCCCTCACCCAGGGCATCAGAGGCAGAGCCAGGGCAAGATCTCTGTCTTCTTGGCTCCCTTCTCACGGTTCTGGGCCAGCTGGGCCCTTGCAAACTTGGCTGCCCGCCAGCCACGGGACTTCCTGATGGACAGGGCACGTTAGCTCAGAGAGCCTATTTCTCATGGTTTTGCCCAGAGCAAGCCCTTGCTACAGCTGTTTCTGAATTTCCTGGGGGTTCAGGTGGATTTGTGATCAGGGCTGAGGAACTCTCTTGTTGATCCTTTGCTGGAAGTGGGAACTCCTGCATTTCTGTCTCAGAATTCGATTACATACCTTGTTGAGTCACGAGTTCCAATCTACAGATGAAGCACTTGGGCTTTTGGTTCAGCACCTGAGATCTACCAGCCGCTAAGGGGCTAGAGGGTACTGGAACCCAGGACACGTCAGCTCTTCTTGAAAGTGCACTGAATTCACATGAACGTTTAGTAATTTTAAAGTTCTTTTCACATCGAAGTCTAGAGTGTTTATGTCCTTCGCACTTACTACTCAGGACTTTGAATGACTTACCTTCCAAAAGATCTTCCTTTTCCCAAAAGCCAAGAAGAGGGCCTGTGGGAATAAGCACTAATCATCTTGTTGGGCATGAATATTGCTACAGAAAACTAATGTTTTCGTGCTAATACCGTGGAAGAGAAGAATATCGGTGTGGAATTTGGGGAACTCGATTTTTACTTTAGATATTATTAGAACCCCTTGCATAATTGTGGCCAGTCCTTATCCTCTCTAGACTGCAGCTTTCTGGTTATACATTGCTCTGTTAGCCTCTACAGCGCCTCCCTGCGCAGAGCCCTGTAGCGTTTCTATGAAGTAAGATCAGGAGTTTTACCTCTGTGTGGCCTTGTCGCTGAGCCTCAGAAACTTGGCAAAATAAGGATAATTTTGGACATTTTTAGCTTTAGAAATACAAGACTCATCAGTACAAACTATTCAAAAAGAAGACATCAGCCCATCATTCTTAGGTACTTTGGGATCATCAGGATGGTGTCTCCGATGATCTCAGCTGACAGTCTCCACACAATTCTTTCTGCTTATAAAGTCTCCATGCTCTGAAATTGTATTTTCTCCAACTCCCAGCTCTATCAGAAGCTGCCATCTGGAGAGGAGGATGGCACCTATTAGTTTCTGATAGGAAATCTCAAGAATCTCCAAAATTGGTCTTCAATTTTCTGGAAGCACAAATAGGAACTGGGTCTCAGCCCTGAAACTGAGGTCAGATACCGAGGACACTTTAATCAGTGAATGATGGTCAGAACCATGTGTCACCCCAAACACGGGTGTGCCTGCTGCACCGAACTGCAGTGTGATAATGGTTATCACTGCAGCCACTCAGCACAATAACTGTGGTGTGATAATAGCCATCACTGCAGCCACTCACTCACATGCACGAGTATTAGGTGGAATAAATCCAGTGCAACAACTGCTTATAATTGACGGCTGTGCTCTGACAGTTGGTACAAATACGGCTACCGACCACTTTTGTTTCTTGCACGTGTTCAATGAGAAAACCCTTTAAACATAGACAGTGCAAATTATGGTAGAAACGAAGAACACAAGGGAAAATTAAAGACTTTCCTCTGAACACCCCACTTTTAATCAAGGCTGGAAGTCAGAATGCCACAGTTGGAAGAAGAGGGACACGGAGAAGACGTTTATGCTAGAATGCTTAGGAATTCAATTTCACTTCCAACATAATGGTGCCCGTGAGCTGCTCACATAGGAGACTTGCCAAACAACCTCACAAACAACTGGGCAGTGCTTCCTCAGCATCAAAAAATCCCAAGCAATCGGTGTGACCGACTTTTCACCACTAAGGAACTCTCTGGGTTAACACATGTTGGAGACACATGCTTCCTTAGGTTTATGGTTTTCAGCACTAAGGAACTCTCTGGATTAACACATGTTGGAGACACATGCTTCCTTACGTTTATGGTTTTTCCAGCAAAGTCTAGGACCTCCTGGGTTGCTGTTTTCCACTTTTCATTGGCAGGGACTGTGGGTAAAACATGAGATCTTTAGGTCATTGGAATGGGGAGCAAATCCCAGAGTGATGCGCTGGCTTTGAGGACAGCTTTTGAATCATACGAATCTGGGTTCAAAACGCGGCTCCTCCCTTTGGTAGCACTGTGACCTGAAGACACACTAAAGAGGCAGGCCACAGACCCAGAGGACCTTGGGGAGGGGAAGCAGACCTTACTTCTGCAGCCCTGGGAAAGAGGCCCCCCGACTGGAAGCCTCCACGTGTCCATCCGGGAGGCAGGGATAAGGGCCGAATGCACTTCACACTGCGGTGAGGTTACTGTGTAGCGATGCTTATGAAGGGCTTAGCCTACTGACTGTCATTGTCTGGTACTCAACCATGGGTACACGTGGTTCTTTGCCCATGAAGGCATTGGCCTGGCGTCTTTCACAAATACGTCAAGGTCCCATGAAAGAGTTCCCCAAACCGTGTGACTGGGAACCCTTGTGCATACGTATCCCGGTGACTAAATCCATGAGATTTGATTCTTCAGCATGTCTGAAGATGAAACAGTGTGAAACCAACAAGCGAGATTTGATGGCCAAGGGTGTTTCCTTCAGGGGACAGAGTCTCTAAAATGTGCAAAGAGAAGAGTGAGAGCCACACTCCGCTTGCAGAAAATCTTTACGGAGACCTGGGATCGCAGGTCTGAACGTGTGGGTCATCTGGTGTGAGGGAAGAAGGAAGCCCAGAGTGGTTATGTCCCCACCCGAAGAGTAGAGGTGACTAAGTTGAATCTGAGAAACTGCCGAGTTTGGGAAGCCACTTGAGGGGTTGCAGTCTTGACCCTTGCCGCCTCTCAGCCTTTTTTTTTTTCTCTTTTTTGAGATAAAGTCTTGCTCTGTCACCCAGGCTGGAGTGCAGTGGCATGATCTTGGCTCACTGCAACCTCCACCTCCTCTACCTCCTCCACCTCCCGGGTTCAAGCGATTCTTCTGCCTCAGCCTCCCGAGTAGCTGGGACTACAGGTGCCCGCCACCACGCCCGGCTAATTTTTGTATTTTTAGTAGAGATGGGGTTTTACCATGTTGGCCAGGATGGTCTCGATCTCTTGACCTCGTGATCTGCCCGCCTTGGCTTCCCAAAGTGCTGGAATTACAGGCGTGAGCCACTGCGCCCGGCCTGCCTCTCGACTTTCCATGCCTCACAGCTCCTTAGTGAAGAAGCGAATCAGCAGAGTCTTGGTGATTAAAAATTGTGAATGTCTCCTTTCCCTTTTCTGATACATTGAAATGGTTTGACACAGGAAGAAGAGAAAGCAGAATTTAGTTATTTTTGTCGATTGCGGTATCGAATTGATAATTTGCTCAATTTTCTTGCAAAATTGCCTAATTGAGAACAAATGAGCAGATGGTTTTTTGTTTTGCGGCGTTCTCTTCCTAACCCCCAGTCAGCCCCGTGCTCGCCTCGCGTTCCAGCACAGCCCTGGAACTCAGACCATAGAGGGATGGAGCGACCTGGAAACGCCCCCAGAACAGGGCCGCTCCGGAAACGTCCTCGGGCGATGCCCGTTCCTGCCGGAAGAGGGCGCTCGGGACACACTCGAGAGCCAGCGCCCGGGCTTGCGAGCCGGCGGTCAGAAGTCAGTGCCCGCTTCGGGCTTCTAAACTGTTTTTCTTCAGTAATTGCCAGGTAAACGCCTTCTCACCTAAAATGTGTCCTTTCACTTTCCCATCTTTAAAAGTGTCCCTTCTATATAATGCCACGAGTAAGATGAACAGCTTCTAAGAAGATGGTCGCTGCTTCTGTGTTTGTTCAGGAAATGCAAGACTCGAACGTCAGTGCAAAGCTGACCACACTCAGGGTCTCTTGCTTGGACAGTGATTCAGTCCTGGGTCACCCACAGCACCAATGAGAGAGCCACAAGCAGGTCCTCACCCGCAGGGCAGGCCAGGGGTCGACTCCAGGAGCAGCGCACGCCGTTCCCACCTGCTGCCGCCAGCTGCCTGCTTCTCCAGGTGGGGCTGCAGATGCCCCTTCTTGTCCTGTATCACCCGTGAGCGTCCGGGCATTTATGTGACTCTGCTCCCGCCCATTTAAACCACTGGCATCACACACGCCAAGTGCACTCCTGTCGCTCCAAGGCAGTGTGGCTTTTCGACCCTGGCCATGCACCAGAATTGTCTGTGGGGCTTTATGAAGACGGGTGGCCAGATGCCGCCCGGGAGTCCTGTTTTTACAGGCGTGTTGTGGGGTTTGGACACACACACACACACACTCTCTCTCTCTCTCTCAAGCTTTTTGGGCAATACGGACATTTAACTTGACAACTGCTTTTCTGCTGCTGCAGATAAAGGCTGATAAGGTGTGACTGGGCCATCACCCTCATTGTCCACTTCATTACTCCACAGGCAGCCCAGTGCTGGGTTCGCAGAAACGGTATAGAGGCCAGAGGGCATCAGGATCCAGTTCGGAAATCCTACCAGTATTTTGGGAAATCCCATTATCTTTTCCCATCTTTGGAGTGGGACTCACTGCCCTAGAATCATGGGTGCAGCTTCTGTCTCTGGCTCTGCCAGCCCTGCCCATTCCCTGCAGTCTCCCACTCGGAGCCACTGAATTTCTCGGTAGTGTTCTAGTTCTCCGAAGCCTGCCCAGCTCCCCCATGGAGCACCTATCTTTGGAGGACACTCACCTTGCTGAATCGATCACTCTGATTCCAGAGTGGGTTTCACAGCTCTACTGGATGATCTTGTTCTCAAGCAAGATGAAAGTTTTCCCCAAAGTTGCCTTTTCTCCCTTTCCCAGCTCTACTGGTGCACTTGCTAGATGGGTGATATTTTCCCACAGCACAGTCATGTTTTGGATACTGGCAGCTTAGGTAAAACTAGCAAAAATGTCCTGAATAGTTGTCACAGAATGCGTCATTGAGCTCCTTTTGGGAAATACAGTTTCTACCCAGAATAGAATAAAAGTGAAGATGTAACGGAAAAAGAGAAGTCGTTGAGAGACTCCTTGTGTGTTTATAATGGTACCTGGTGCTGTGCGGTTGCCATGAGAACGGCTCCCGGGTGGCCTAGGATGGAGTTGCTGTCTATGCTGCTGCCTGGTTTATGTGCACAATTCCCACGTCCTGATGAGGCGTTAACACGAAAGCTTCCTATAGTATGCATGTTCTCACAAGAGTGTGTGGTCAGACCAGGGGTGGGCGTGGCAGGATAGGGAGCAGGTGGCAATTCACAGGTGGAGTGAAGGCAAGAGCTGCCAAGGCTCTGACAGTCCAGGGCACCAGGGCGAGTCCCCACGCAGGTTTCGTGCCTCCTGGCCCTCCGGGAGTGGAATATGGTTATGTCGATGTTGAAGGAGCCAGATTTGCAGAACGGAGGCCAGTGGCATTGTGTAAACTCTCTTCAGAGTCTTAAGAAATGAATGGTCCCCTCCCTGGAAAAGCAAAGATTTTCTGGATGAAAAGTATTGTGGCTGTTCAATCACTTTAAATCAGAGTTTTTGAAAAGTACATTTTAAAGCTCTTTTGCTCTTATACTTTTAAAAATAACAGGAGGTCAGAGTCTTGGATGGTAAATCAAAAAAAGATTTACAGCTTAATTTGGTGACAGCTGTAAGAGATCTTGCTCTTCCCAGAGCTCCTAAACCTTGACCTGCAGGGTGTGTGCCCACCCACCAGGGTCAACTTGTTTTACCAAAGCAATCTGGGAGGGGTGGCTGTGGGTGTGTGGGTGGAATGTCACACAGACATCTCATTTCCTCCTCACTTTACGTGAGAACATAATGATTTTTCTTCTTAAAATATAGTCTCCTACCCTCACGAGTAGGGAGAGATTGGTACATTTGGCTAAGTGTTGTGTCTAGGAGATTTGGTTTACAGGCCTTCTCTATGCCCTTTCTACTAGAAAGTGTGTGTCAAACAGCTTCATTCAGTGATGGTTAAAATATTTGATTCTCTCTCTCTTTTTTTCTCTTAGTGCAATTACTGCTAGGGAATGTGGTGGAAGCTATTTCTTTATTTGTTCATCTGTGAGCTTTCCTTCTACATGTTCCTTTGCCCTAGATAGCTTGTCAAAGAATTTTAAGCATTTTTCTCCAAATATGCCTGGGGTAAAACAGAATTTTGTAATAGAAATGCAGACAGCCTTCTAGATGTGAACTGTTCTCATGATGTTAAATATCATCTGCCTTCAAGGACGCATCTGTGTTTAGTGAAAAGGGAAGGTCTGACTTCAAAGGGTCATTTTGAGAGAGGCTCCAACAGAGGACACAAATACACAAATCCTCCCTAAGGGGAAGAGAGCAGAGGGTATTGTTGACAAAGGGGGCTCAGAAGTCGATGGCTTGCGTTCAACTCCTGAATTCATCAGTT
Organism: Trachypithecus francoisi; assembly: GCF_009764315.1. Taxonomy (NCBI): domain Eukaryota; kingdom Metazoa; phylum Chordata; class Mammalia; order Primates; family Cercopithecidae; genus Trachypithecus; species Trachypithecus francoisi. Next base: position 16,755,340 of record NW_022681474.1, on the reverse strand, counting down.
ACTGAGTTGATGTGTGGGCGCATGGCTTCACCTCTCTGGACCCAGTTTCCCTGTCTTTGACATAGAAATGGTGACACAGAAATCAGGACATCATGCCTGTAACACGCTCACAACCATGCTCAGAGCACAGTGACACTTGGCCTGTGCTGTTGACTGTTATTGACAATCCCAAGTTTCATTTCTCTTACAACCCCACGGAGAAATAGGTCTTCTTTGAATGTGTCTTGTGGTACCAGGGGACCTCACAAACCTCCTCAACCTTTGGTTGTCTAAGCAAGCCCGGGAAATGTAGCAGTGCATCCTTGAAAAAAATCCTCATTTTTTTTGCTGTTGTTCGACCTTAAATGGTTTCCCCAGGATAAGGAGAACTTTACTAAATTTCCATCAGGATAGCAATCTCAGCATAATTTTCACGGCATATTTCCCTTGCAATATTCCCGCAAGTTCACATTTTTTTCTTATCTTAGGAAGTTCAGGTCAGTTTTTCATAAATATTGCTACAGCAAAGTAAATGATTTGGAAGGAAGAATTTTAACCCCTGCGCTTTCCACTTACAATGGTCCTGATAAAAAGTAATTGGTCCCGAGCTCTTTTCACTCTCCCTGACCAGTCCATTGACTTGTGAGTTTTTTAGAAGGAAGAAGCCTCAGGTTCACCGAAACCAAACCCGTCCTTTTACAGATGAGGAGACTGAGGCCAAAGAGATTAAGTTTCACTCAGTTTAAATGAAAAGCAGAATCAAACTTTTAATTTAGGATCTGTTACCCCAGTATGTGTATGTGTGTGTGTATTTTTTTTTTTTAACTACTTAGAACAAGAGTTACTCTTACAAGATTAAGAGAAAAGCTATAAAGTGCACAGCTGGGCATGTTTTCAAAACACCAATGTGATGAATTTAAAAACTAAATGTGAGCTTTTTGAGAACCATCTATTTATTTGTAAAATGTAAAATAAAGCCCCAACAGGGAAATTCTGGAAGTCACTGAGTGCTTGGCGCTCCCTTCTTGGAGATTATTGAGGAGGTTATTCTGTGCCTGGCTGCTGTGGATTCCTTTATGAATGAGGAATAAATGTTTTCTTTTTTGAAACTCATTAACTCCCAATGAAGAAGTCATTTGGGAAGGAGAAGGAGACAGGCTCTTCCTTCCTTTTCATTCTGGGATTTATCCAGAAGAGTCAGGTGCCTGGCAAGTGAACTACCCAACTCAAATTTGTATGTTACTCATATTGACCTAAAATGAGATAAAATAAAAAACTCTAAAACATCACATTTCTGTCATTAAAGAGACCTAGGAAGGGAAGGCTTATGGCTGGCTTCCTCACAGTCCAACTGTAAGTAGGTTAGCCGGATCCTGGCATCTGTATCTCCTGCTGGGTGAGGGTCATAGGATCTCAGCACCCAGGTGAGGCAACGATGTTGAAAGAGGCTTCAGAATAACTGGGCCAGAACAACGGAATCAAACGGAAAAGACTGTGAATTCAACCAGCTTGGGGAATGACCAGAGAGCGTCTGTTGGCCCAGCAGGGATTGAAAACAAGCAAAGATTCCCAGCAACAGGGCCATAGCACAGCTCTCCAGGGTGTCAGCGCACCTGCCCCAGACCGTCAGCTGATGAGAGCTTGTGATTGTGCCATCCAAGGAGACGTAGCTATTTGGTCTTCATCTGGTTCTGGGCACAGAGCGTCTAAGACCCTTGGAATCTTTAGAGCGGTCAGAGTGCCTTTGTGTATTCAGGACAGGACTGGGAGCTGGGGACCCCTAGGCAGCTTCAGGGTGGGCCTGGGGTACAGAAAGACCAAGGCAGGACTAGAGGGTTGGAGCTGTCAGTCTCCAACCCAACCTCTGACATGGAGGAGGGAGAGGGCTGGAGATGAGTCAATCCTCAATAGCCAAAGATGTAATCAACCATGTCTATAGTGATACCTCTATAAAGCCCTAAATGGTGGGGGTTGGAGAGCTTGCAGGTTGGGGAAAACCTTGACGTTCTGGAAGGGCAGCATTCCAGCTACCCAGGGACAGAAGCACCTGCACTTGGAACCCGCCCCCGCCCACCGGGCCTGGAGCAATGCACCTCTTCATCTGGCTGTTCACAGGTCCTTCATAACGAACTGGTGATAGTAGGTAAAGGTGTTGACCTGGGTGCCATGAGCCAGTCTGGCAAGTTATTGACCTTAAGTAGAAGGACATGGCAACCCTGATTTTTAGGTGGTCGGTCAGAAGCAAGGGAGACCTGAAACTTGCCTTGGCGAAGCGGGGGTGGTCTCATGGGACTGAGACCTTGGCCTGTGGGGTCTGCCCTAATTTCAGAACTGAATTCAGTTGTAGAATACACAGTTGGTGTCCAGAGATATGAAGAACTGGTCATGGTGAGAGATAAACCACACGCTTGGTGTTAGAAGAGGTGGAAGAAATAGGTAATAGAGCCTCCCGTGTCACAGAGGGCGGCCTGATTTGTTTCGCCTGCTGTAGTTTCTTTATTAATGGGTGTGTGACTTTATTCTTTGGCTTAGAATTAAGAATAGAGAGAATAAAATAAATCAGACTCATAGAATCCACACTTCTTGGTTTTTAGAAACAATTTGTTTATATTTTGCATTTTAAGTCATTGTAATATTTGAGAGAATCTGATACACAGAGCGTCCAAGGGATAGCCTCATGATTCTAGATGAATTGCATAGTTAAATTTAGACTTGCAACTTTAAATGGAAAGGCATAAGTGAATTTATTAACACTTGTACACAGGACTAGAGTGTTTAACATAATTTGAGAATAACTTTATTAATTTGTTTTGAAGTTTATTACATTTACTTGTGATGGTAAAGATGTGTAAAGTTTTTGTTAATAAGTAAGACCATTGAAGTGAATATAAGGAAGCCATAGTAAATTAAATTCATAAATATAGTGTGAAATATTTACAATCATTAATTAATAGAGTGTTGAAAGTCCCATAATAAGTGCCAACATTTCTGACATTTATATATAGAATGAAATAACATTAAGAACGTGAGAAGTAACATTTTTGTATTTGATAATGTAAACACCGAATGTTAACAAAATAACAAAAACCAGGAACAACAATCAGTCTGTCTATGCCCCAGAGTCTCTCTCAAGGGCACCGAGCAACTCATTGTGATATTAACTAATATTTTTTAAAATGCAAACACACATATGCTTACTGTTGTTAGAAAAGAATGTTTTATTTTTTACCAGAAAAAGTACTGTAAGTTCCCATTTCAGAGGTAAATATCCACCTTGGAATAAAAGAATCCATCTGCATTAGATTTCAGTTATTCTGCAAGTATTTATTACACACCTCTGGGCTCCATGAGGGACTGGTTCAGATTCTATCTAACGTGGGGGCTGCGGTCCTGCCTCCTAGTTCTTGAGTCTTGGACTTACGTCTGGGTGGGCAGGCGAATGTGGACCAATGCATCAGGGGAGTGAGTAACCAGAAGTGGAGACAGGGATGGAGGCCTGCCCTGCAGCACAGCCGTGAGAAGCTTCCCTGAGTAAGTGAGGACTGAGCTGAGCTATGAAGGACAGGGGTGCCCCTACAGGGCGAGGATCCAGCAGGCAGAAGGATGGCTGAGCCACACGAGGGCAGGGAGCACACCGATGCAGCCACCTGCTTCGTCCTTAGGGTGGAGTAGACAGGAAGTGCTCCATGCACGCACTTCCTGTCTGTTCCTGTGGAAAGAGGGAATGGGGGCATGGCAGAGGGAAAATGACATCAGGACACTCCCAGGCCCCAAGAGTACGAGGCAGGTGTGTAGAGAGAGCTGGAGAGGCCATTGTCAGGGAGAGGGGCATTGGGTGGTGCCCAAGGCCATGGGTGGTGCCCAGGGCCACGAATGGTGCCCAAGGCCATGGATGGTGCCAAGGGCCACGGATGGTGCCCAAGGTCACAGATGGTGCCAAGGGCCACGGATGGTGCCCAAGGTCAAGGATGGTGCCAAGGGCCACGGATGGTGCCCAGGGCCAAGGCAAAGCTCAAGGTAGCTCTAAAATGAACCAAGTTTCTCCTAAGGCCACTTGGTCTCCATCATCTGTGGTCCTCACCAGTAGGCTGGCTTCCTCAGCAACCTTCCAAGCAGGGGTGTTAACTAGTGAGGCCAGGACTCCTGATACACAAGGAGCGCTGCCGGGGGAGCCTTTCTCCAGTCTGGGAAGCACTGGGAGGCGGCCAGCACTCCCACCCAGAGCCCACCTGCTGGAGGATGGAGTGCCGTGTCCTGGGAACAGGCACCGCTACATTCAGGGGCCCCCACCTCCTCCAGGGATTCCAACCTTCCAGTGTTTTCCCGAGAGGAAAACAGGAAAACAGCGCTCCCTGTAATTACAGAGTGGGGCAGGAGATGACCAGGCAGCTGATCTGGAAGCAAAAGTGGTCTGTGTGGGAGCACAGAGAGGAAGAGGTGCTGGAACTGCCTCCTGTCTCCTGCAGGACTGTCCCTGCCTGGCAGGTTAGGATTCACCCAGCCTGCCAGAGGTAGGAGTACAGGAGTAGAGGGGTGGAGGGGTCTCCGTCCATGGCGGCCTGGTATCATGTCATGGCCTCGCGTGTGCATTCTCTGCTGTTACCCTTGTTCCTTAAACAATTCCTGTAGATCTGTGGGCAGCCAATTTCACTGTTATTCTCATTTATGGATAAGGAAATGGTTACGGTGTGTACCCAACAGCCGTGCTTCCTTTCCTTCTTGAGCGACGCCAGCTTCCAGGTTCCTTCCGTGAGTGCGAGCTCACAGGTTCCGCAAGCGCTTGTTAATACCGAATGAATAAAGATGACCTTCTTCTCACATAACTCCCACAGCAGGATTTTATTAATCTGAAATAAGGTGGGAGAAGACTAGCCTGAATTAGGAAATGCTACTTTGTTTATTTTTCCAGCTGCCTTGTTATTTTCAAGTACGTGTCACAACCCCCAGGAAGCTTGCACGATGTGCTCCCAGAAACGATGGATCTGGGGGTCTGCTCCGGTAAGATGAGAAGGCTAATATTGATAAGGATTTCAAAGATACCTGTGCACATCAATTGCTCTGTAATACTTCAAGATACTTGCAAAACTTTTTCTCTTTAAGTTCTTTAAACCCTGTCTTTGATGAATTTCATCATTCATCAGGCTCTATATGAAGCAAAGTTCTTGCTAAGAAAGGCAAAGCTCAAGGTAGCTCTAAAATGAGCCAAGTTAATTGCTTCTGGTTGAATGAAGTTTCACTCTACTTCTGAGATCAGGAAGATAATTACCATATATAAGTGAACGTGTACAAGTAGGAATAGAAGGCAGGACATGTGACTTCTAGGCTGATTATTTTTTCCTCTAACACAGTTTTTCAGTGTGAATGATTACTGCCCACTGACCAATCCCTATAAACCAGCCACAGACAATTATAGCAACGGCAGTACACAGTAACAGTATTATTTCATGTTCACTCTTTATTTGAATCTTAGACCACTCTTGACTTTGGTACTTTTTGCCTCAAAGTGGCTATTAATACCTTTTTCTGGCCTCTCAGAATTTAATCTCCTGGCTGGGCCATTACTCTTCTAAGCCAGAAGAAAGCAGATTAGTCATTATTTATTTCTTTGTTTAGAACAACATAGATTACAAAAATTAATTTCTTTTTCCTTTTTTTTTTTTTTGAGAAGGAGTCTCGCTCTGTCACCCAGGTGATCTCGGCTCACTGCAAGCTCCACCTTCCGGGTTCATGCCATTCTCCTGCTTCAGCCTCCCAAGTAGCTGGGACTACAGGCACCGCCACCACACCCGGCTAATTTTTTGTGTTTTTTAGTAGAGACGGGATTTCACCGGGTTAGCCAGGATGGTCTCGATCTCCTGACCTCGTGATCTGCCCACCTCGGCCTCCCAAAGTGCTGGGATTATAGGCGTGAGGCACCGCACCTGGCCACAAAATTTAATTTCTTAAACTTGGTCATATGGACTTGATCTCCAGACTTTTATAACCAAAACATAGGCCGGCATCTTGGGTCTTCCTGAAATACCATTTTTTAAAAAGATTTACATTTTTGTTTACTCCTTATGCATTGCAAATACCTTTCCATTTAGAAGTTACTACACAAATGTACAATTAATATTCATGGCTAATATTTGTTCTCTGGAGTTTTAGTTTTCTTTTTTTGTCATTATTAATTAGACTAAAGCATGGGATGTTTTCATCAGTTCGAAGCTAGCAACAAAGCCTGGAGTTATGCGCTGGCAGGCGTCCCCCCCTTCAGTGAAGTTTTGCTCTCCGGATTTAAACTTTCCCTGTAAATGATTGTTGAGAGCTGCGTTTCTGTGGTGTGGGGCTGTAAGAAGCTTCCTTTTGCTTTCCTTCCAACTCTGCCTTCCTCAGTGGGAGCTGGGCTTTCTCTTGGAAAGGACTGGGCTTTGTAGGCAACTACCATGAGGTCCGAGGAGGGGCTGGCCCATCAAGATCTCGTGTCCTGCCTCTCCTGGCTGAGGTCTTTTGGAAGCTCGGTTCATTCCCACAAAGAGCTCCAGGCCTAAGGGAGTGCTCCTGAGACCCGGGAGGGAGAGGCAGCCCTTACTCTGCCAGTGTTGCCTCATGTGGGTGGTGGGAAGATTTCCCCTGCCCAGTCTTCATGTTTTCCTTCCTTTCTGCCCTCCCTGTGGCCCTGTAGTCTGCGGCTCTCCATCAGATGACTGCGGTGCTGGGTCCCCTGTCCTGCATGCAGGTGCTTGCCTGGCTTGCTTTCAGATCGTCTCCCTGGTCATCTCTGCCCCAGAGATGTAACTCTGTAGTTACACGGAGCTCTGTTTTCCTGGCGCCTTTCGGGTTGAACTTCTGGGGAGTTGAAAGGGTGTTCCTCCTCTCTTCTGCTTTGGGCAGTGCCTCCCCTTGGCCCCAGATTGTGATTGTGGCCCCGTCTGGAAGAAGCACTGAGCCTTCCGCTCCAGGCCCCTGAGAACTCCGTCTGCTCCATCCCCAGGGTGGAAATGCCTTTGTGATCTGGCTAATGCCTGGGTTACCACCCTGCTGTTTGGCATCTCCACTTGTACATGACCCCGATAGTCAATGCCCTGTATTCAGTTCTCCTTTGGAACTCCTAGAATGGGTTCTGTTTTTGGACTGGAGGCGACTGGCCCTCCTGGATGCTGCAGAGTGGAGGTTCCCAGGACAAATCCCTCTTGCTGATGTCGATCTAATCTCACACCTGTGACCTACCTGGGAGCCTGCAAGCCATCCCTCCATCAGAAGTGAGGCTGGGAAGGCACAAATGGGACAAACGTAGCAGGGATAGGGCAGGGCAGAGGACGGACAAGAACCCCATCCTTTGACGTCTTAGGCAGAGTAAAAGAACTGAGGGGATAAACTCATTTCTTCATTATGTCAACAAATATATGCATTTTTTGGCCAGGTATTTTTCTGGACACTGGAGATATAGCTTGGAACAGCACAAAGCTTCTCTCTGTGGAGTTTATAAGAGGATTACAGGCAAATAAATAAAGCCACACCCTCCTAAGCAGATAAATTAGAAGAAGAAAAATAAAGAGGATGAGAGGAGAGTGGCTGGGAAGGTTTGTGGGGAAACCTTCTTTTGGGAGGTGATATCTGAGGGGAGACCAAATAATTCACTGGCCTGGCAGCACCTTCCAGCTCTGATTCCACCTCAAATGGCAAAGAAAAGAATGAACAACATCATTGGGGTTAGTTCCGCATCCTCTGCTGTCCGAGTGACCAGCTGTGCTTAGTCAGGAAGTGAGTCTCTAGGTTCACAGAAATATTAGCAACGCAAATTCAAGCCACCCATCACCAGACTCCATGGTTTGCAAATAAAGATCAAGAAGGTGGATATCTATGGATATAAAATCTATGGATATATGGCCTAATACAAGGAACACATTTATTGGGGGTGGAACAGGAAAGTTAGAACTCACGTTCTTTCTGTCTATCTGTTTGTCTGTCTGTCTGTCTATCTACCAATATATCTCTTTATTTCATTGCTTCTGTTTCTCTGGAGAGCCCTGACTAACACAGAGAGAAAAAGCTCTGACGGGAGGCTTTGAGGTACAGGGAAGTGCAGAGATTAATTGAAAAACAGAGACTATACGGTCAAACGCGTGCCCCGAGTTTGTGGAGTAAGAGGATAGGTTAGACATACGACTTCCATGTACAAATAAAATCAACACGTCAAAGAGCATGTTTAACTCATCAATAAATGAGGGAAGCATAAGATAGTGACTCCTTCAACAGCACACTTGAAGTGCCAAGGTATGCATAGGCCGTCGGAATGCGGAACGAACTTGCTAATAGGTACAAAGCTCCTAAATGTCCTCTAGGCCAATAAGAGGTGACTCACCTGCTTGATAACTGAATGCCATTGTTTCCGCTCCGGATGCATTGGCCACACACAACAAAATACCTGTTGGCCAGAGCGTCTGCAAAACACCTGATGGCGGGAGCTTCTGCAGTACCCCTGATTATGTGAGCTTCTGCAGTACCCCTGACGGCGTGAGCTTCTGCAGTATCCCTGACGGCGAGAGCTTCTACAATACCCCTGACGGCGAGAGCTTCTGCAGTACCCCTGACGGCGTGAGCTTCTGCAGTACCCCTGACGGCGAGAGCTTCTGCAGTACCCCTGACGGCGAGAGCTTCTGCAGTACCCCTGACGGCGAGAGCTTCTGCAGTACCCCTGACGGCGAGAGCTTCTGCAGTACCCCTGACGGCGAGAGCTTCTGCAGTACCCCTGACGGCGAGAGCTTCTGCAGTACCCCTGACGGCGAGAGCTTCTGCAGTACCCCTGACGGCGAGAGCTTCTGCAGTACCCCTGATGGTGCGAGTTTCTGCAGCTGGCACAGGTAATAGGAAGTGTGGGGGATGCTGAAATAGGAACAGGATGGTGTGGGGCTCCCCCAGGAATACCCTGGGCCCTCCTATCTCCCCCTCCCTACTTAGTGTGCTTTCCTGGTGCTTCGTGACATCCAGACACCTACCTGTCCAGGCCGCCTGTCCATACTCAAGGCAGAATCGAGAGGGACGGTGCCAATCACTGACCTTTATCAGAAAAGAAAAGTGCCCTAGCATCTCCCAGGTGGCACCTGCCTATGCCTCACTGGCATTGGAACTGTGTGCTAAGTCCCACACTCTCTTCTAGGCATAAAAAAGGAAAAGAAGCATCAAATCTCAGAGCCTCCCAGGTGGAGAGCACAGGGGAGGAGGAGTGAGGTCAGGTGCTGAGACCTGGAGTGCACAGTCCCTGTCAAGGAGTCTGTGCCGTTTTATGCAAGAGCATAATTCATGTTTTAAAATCAGTGTGTACAATTAAGGAAATACACTCACAAAGCTCCTTCCTGTATGTGTGGATGGTGGGGTGGTCAGGTTCGATTGTACGAAGCAGAGATCCACAAGTGAGCAGAAGCATGAGATTAAAAAGATGTACAGAGGCCGATGAATTTCCGGTTGTTGGCGTTCCTTGTGGCCTAGGGTAGTATCTCAGAAATCTGCCCTTTCCCAGGGAATGTTGTTTTAGAAGGAGATTTGTGAATTGATGCAGAAAATGTACAAAAGTCATTGTAAATCAAAGAAAAAACAGCGGCAGAAGAAGTTATTCAGGTCATCTGAGTCAGGGAAGGTGGAGATCATTTCGGACGAGAGAGTAGAGAAACTGGCACCTTTTGGGGCCTGCGAAAGTCTGTGAAGGGCAGCAACATTGCAAACGTGGATATCCCACTTTCAGAGTGAAGTCGAGTGAAGTCACGCAGGAGCCAGGCCTTGGGGGGAGAGTTGATGTTTGTTATCCCACCTGCTGCTCCCTGAAGTCTTGGGAGGTGCTTCCGTTGTACCAATGAGGGGCTCAGGGCGCACAGGAGCTAAGTCAGTGCAGCAAGTCCACGGGACGCAGTGAAATTTCCCGACCTCCGCTCCATCTTGATGGCTAACCCCAAGGACACTTGTTTAAGAAAGAAATGTTTGTGTGGTGGCCTCCACAAACAGGGTCCTGTGTGTAATAGCCACACACAATTGCCTCCCAGACCAACACAGAGATCCTGTGGACATGTGTGTGAACAGCGAGGCAGCCACACGTTTCCATGCACAATGTGTGCCATTTCTTTCCTTTTCTTTTCTCTTCTTTTTCTTTTTTTTTGAGACAAGGTCTCTCTCTGTCTCCCAGGCTGAAGTGCAGTGGCACAATCTCCACTCACTGCAACCTCATGTGTGTGTTTGTTTTGTTTTGTTTTGTTTTTATCAGTGAAAATAGGCTATGAGCACTCCATGACACTTCTAATCTTCAAGAAGTTTCCTTAAAATACTCGCCTTCTTTTTAAAGAAGGGGGGGTTATGGTTTTTGAAAAAGGCCACAAGCAAGCCATAGAAATGATGATTTGCAGGCCAGGTGTGGTGGCTCAGCCTGGGAGACCAAGGCAGGTGGATCAGGAGGTCAGAAGATCGAGACCAGCCTGGCCAACGTGGTGAAACTCCGTCTCTACTAAAAATACAAAAAATTAGCCAGATGTGGTGATGGGCACCTGCAATCCCAGCTACTTGGGAGGCTAAGGGAGGATAATCTCTTGAACCTGGGAGGCAGAGCTTGCACTGAGCTGGGATCGCACTACTGCACTCCATCCAGCCTGGGTGACAGAGCGAGACTTCGGCTCAAAAAAAAGGAAAAAAAAAAAAAAAAGATGATTTTCTGGGTTCCAAAATATCCAGTGTCTGGAGCACTCTATCCCTTGGAAAAATCTCCTGTCCCCTCTGCTTCTGCGTGGCCGTGGGCGTGGACTGGTTTGTTCATGACACTGACGAGTCCTCATTCCTCCTGAATAAGGAGGACACTTTGTATCTTTGTGTCTTCGTGTGAATAACCTAAGAGCGTTCCTGAAGCCTCGCCTGGCGCTTCTGAGTTGCACGTCTTCTTAGATTTCAGGCTGGCTTGCGGCTTTCCATGGAGTCTTATCTCTCAGGCCAAAGAGGAGAGTGGGCTCGGCAGAGCGGCTTCTCCTCTCATCTGTGGCCCACGCTGAGCCGGGAAAGTTCAGCATCCTCGCTTCAAATAGAGGCTTTCAAAGGCATTAAAAGAAAAGTCCAGGGAAGAAAAGGAAACAAATATTGCCTATTACAAAGAGTCTTTAAGCAAGACATGCTTATTAGACAGACTTTATTCTCTCTTGCACGTTCAAAGACATCTGATTAAACCATCCAAGGGACATTGACAAAGACTTTGTCTGTCTGGGCAGGATAGATAAACTGTTTCTTGGCAGATTTTGATCATCTCTCAGGCTCGACACCCAGGGAGAAACTCCAATAGCATGTCGTGTGAGGCAATAGTGTCAGCCACACAGAATCTAGACCACAACTTCCTTGGCTACTGTCTGAGGCTCGTCTGCAGGGCAGCTGCAGGTCGGGGCTTGGTGCCGCTGCTGGTGCTTAGAGTGTGTGGGACGATTTGGTGTGATGCCAGGGACAATCATAGAGACAGCGATAAAAATATGGCATAAAGTCAGTTTTTTTAAGGAATTAAAAATGTTTTAATTCTTCAGACTTTTCTAGAAATACAGTTTCAGGTCGACAGAGAAACACTTTTCCCAGCACCCAGGGAGCGTCTGTGTCCCGCTTGTCTACGTGTACTTGTGTGGTTTTCTGAACTGTCCTGGGGACCGATCAGTGCAACCAGGACTCTGAGAAACACAGGTTTCCAACACTCAGCCTTTCTGCATTGGCCTCTCCATTTTTCCCCCCGGGCAGCGAATAACACACTGGATCTCTACAGGGCTTCTTATCAGGAGGGCTCAGCTGACTTACACAGATACCATCTCTCAGATTTTGACAGGCTTCTCCTTTTGATATCATTGAATAGATGGACATTTTGGGGCAAAAGTGAGTACAGAAAATGCTATACATTATTTTTTCCTACTGCTGATTTATCCACTGGTTTCATTTCCAGTGACGTTAAACATTCACATTTCTGCACAATTTACTCCTACCGTGGATTGTTCACGTCGTGTCCTCATATCCCCACTTTCTTAATTTGGTTATTTTTCCTAGTACTTTTCATTTCTCATTAGTTAGCTTTTGTTGAGTCTGACCGATGTATTCATCACTATTTCTAAATTAAGGAATCAAGTGATTAAATCGGGCCCATCGTGGTCATCCAAAATAATCTCTCCATCTCAAGGCGGTTCATTTAATTGCATCTGCAAAAATCCCTTTTGCCGCGGAAGGTAACAGATCCACGGGTTCCAGGGATGAGGACATCTTTGTGGAGCCTTTATTCTGTCGACCACAATAGACTCGAATTACTAATATTTTGTGCATGAGGAACCAAGACACAGAGAAGTTCAGTATTTTGCTCAAAGCTCCACACATGGATTTCTGTGAACCCAGGCAGGTGACTCCCAGAGCCCGCCTTGATAATCACTATCCTATGCTCTAATGGGAAAGAAATACCTGACAAGTTTTAAAAGACAGAATTGAGTTGTGCCAAGTGGTTTGACGAAATACTAACTCTGGAAAGGTCAGGACTGGTAGCCGTGGCTCAAGCCTGTCATCACAGCACTTTGGGAGGCCAATGTGGGTGGATCACCTGAGGTGAGATGTTCAAAACCAGCCTGGCCAACATGATGAAATCCCGTCTCTACTAAAAATACAAAAATTAGCCAGGTATGGTGACCCATGCCTGTAATCCCAGCTACTTGGGAGGCTGAGGCAGGAGAATCACTTGAACCTGGGTGGTGGAAGTTGCAGTGAGCCAAGATCGCACCACTGCACTCCAGCCTGGACAACAGAGCAAGACTCCGTCTCAAAGAAAAAAAAAAGAAATACAAAACTAACTGGATATCAGGAGGTTCTCCAGAAGGAGAACAAATGAGTGGATGCAAGCTGGTGCAGGAATGGACTGAGGGTCTACGGCTAGAAGGAGCCCCAAGGAGGAAGTGGGCAGATCTGCGGGGGGGGGGCGTCAATATGGGCCGACCCTCCTAGTGATGCTTCGACTTAAAAGAGGACGCATTAGCCTCCTGCGGGGAGCATGGGGGGACGGTGGCTCTCAGAGCAAAACGTGGGAGGCATGCAGCAGCAGGACCTTAAGTCATTTCATGGGGTGGGAGAAAAAACTGTGTGTTCGTGTGTGTGAGATTGTGTCTGTGTGTGATTATGTGTGTTTGTATGTGTGTGATTGTGTGTGTGTGATTATGTGTGTGTTTGTATGCGTGTGATTGTGTGTTTGTGTGTGATTGTGTGCATGTCTGCGTGGGATTGTGTATTTGGTTGTGTGTGAGTGATTGCGTGTCTGTGTGCGATTGTGTGTTTGGTTGTATGTGTGTGATTGTGTATGAGTGTGTGTGTGATTGTGTGTGTATATGATTGTGTTTGTACACACTGTGCTGGGTTAGCTGATTCTGCGAGTCTGGCTGCATCACATGAGGAAAGGCCGTTCAGGGCCTGGAGGGAACTGGGGCATGTGCTAAGGTGACCTGACTTAGTCTTGCAGGTTAGAGGTAACAAACCAGGTAACTGGCTCACAACTGTGATTCGTTTGCATGCTTGAAGTTAACTCATAGTATTTTAACTTTATATAATTAACTTTCAACTTTTAAAAACTCTAGATATTTTAATTTAAAAATTCACATTACTAGTATTTCTTGAGAAATAAAAAAAAGAATGTGGCCATTGTAGGTCCAGATGTTTCCTGGACAGTACTTGACAGGTGTTGCATAGCTGCCTCCTTCTTTGGGCTGAAGAAACACTCCTGGCTTGCATGGTTTTCTTCCTCCACACTGTCCCCCCAGCAGTGAGGCCAAGGGTTACTTGCTATTTGCCATTGAACTTAGGCTGTTGTTTTTCTCATAGTAGCCAACTTGTGTAAGATCCACCCCACCTAGATATAGGGCTGTTTTTTCATCTCCTGTGGCAGCAGGGGGAGAAAGCGAGGAGCGTTAAGCCGTGGAGTAGCACCATCAGACTTGAGTTTCAGAAGCACAACACCGGAAGCCACATTGGAGAGCAGGCAGAGCCCGCGGAATGAATGGACGGAGGGAGGTGAGCAGGACACTCATTCAGTCATCTGGGAAGTCTGAGCCGAGTGCGTCAGAGAGAAGGAGATCTGAAGGAAGCATGGTCCATCGTGCCAATGTTGCTGTGGAGCCCTGTCGTGTGATAAGCTTGCACTGCACCTGTTCTTCTTTGTCCTCTGGCTGCTGGGAGGCTCTAAGGGGCTCTGTCATGGGTGTGTGTCTGTCCCTGAGCTGAGGATTAGTTCCTCAGAGCTTGGATGTATCTTCCCTTCCCTTCTGTCCTCGCACGCTCGCGGGTAGAATATTATTTGCACGCAGGTGTCCATAGTTATTGCGACCAATGATTAGTGGGTGTCCCAGATTCAATTATGTACAAAAGGGCCGACGTCAATGGAGGTTTTCAAGGTAAAAGGAGGTTTTCTCACGTGTGTGATCTCCAGTGTAATGAGTAGTTCTCAACTGGGAAGGGAGGAGAGACCTGCAGATTCTCCAATGGGTGGTGTTTAGTTTGAGAAAAGCACGTATCACTGTGGTGTTCATAATGGAAAGCCCATAAATTAAATCCAGAGAAATATCTCTTTGGTGCTGGGGATTGGCAGAAGACAGAAAGTACAGCTGAGCATGAATAAAAGAAGCAAAGACACACTCTTTAAATAATTGTCCTATGAAGAATGGTTTTTATGGTGTCTGTAGTTAGGAAATTCCACTTTTAGAGGAGGTTCCAAGTCACTATTCACATATCAAACCTGTCTTGGGGATCCAGTCAGTTTCTATTGCATAGTTGGGGTCCCCCATTGGGCCTCAGGACAGCAGGCTTAATAGCATCTGTTTTCTGATTTGTCTGGGATGAAAACAAGAAGCACCACCGTTACAGAATATTTAATCCAGAAGACACCCCCTAAGGTGATGCTGGGGTTGCAAATTATCGCAAAGACATTTTTTATCCCTGGGATGAACATGTGTGTCTTGTCTTGTAACCCTTGGAGTAGACGTGGAAAATGTGAGTATCATTTTCTATTATTTTCTCTGTTTAACTTAAGCGTTATGGAAGTAGAAAGAGAATTTTAGTTAAAACCAAGGTGTTCTCTGGGGTTCATTCCAACTCTAGAAAGAATAACAAAACTCAGAATAGGAACGGAAACAAAAAACACAAAGATGGAGGTTTGTAACAATGTAAAGAGGATATCAGGCCCCTGGTGTTTTGTTGCATTTATGGTCGTTTATTCAATAAACAAGGTGTAAACTCATTGCCGATGTAGCCTGTTTTCAAACAGGTCGCTGAGTGGGTCCACAGCGGGACAGACCTGTATTAGATGGGGTTTCTTGGGGTGCAGAGACTGCCTTTTGCATTTCTGAGTCCTCCACACTTTGGTGTTGGCTGCTTGGGTGAGGGAATAAACAGACCTGTGCTACACTGGCACAGTCCTGGTCTACCAGAGGGAGCTCAGAAATAGAGTCAGAGAAGCCACAGTGAATCCCCAAAGAAAAGAGCAGGGACCTTTGCCATGACCTCTCTTCTCTCTCCTGTGCCTGGAAGCTTCTCTGAATTCTCAGTCCATTAACTAAGATCTGCTCTGAGTGTGAACAACACTCTATTCCATGTGCAGGAGCAGGAAGAGTTTCTTCTTGGATGGTGTTTGTTGTGTGAGGGGCTTAGTTGACTTGCGACACTCACTCCATTTGGTATGAGACCTACTTGTCTTAGAATATCGCTATCCAGATGAACAGACTTGAGGTACTCTACAACCTCCAATCTCCCAGGGGGTGCTAGAATCCTACAGTTTAATTAGTAATGCTCCCAGCTTTCTTTTTGCCTCTCTTGATAATTGCTCTGTGTATTATGAATATGGATTTTTAAAAATTATTTTTAATTGTGGTAAAATACATATAACATAAAATTTACCGTCTTAACCACTATAAGTGTACGGTTCTGTGGCATTCATATTATTGTGCAACCATCACCACCGTCCCTCCACAGAACTCTTGCAAAACTGACACTCTCTACCCATTACACAATAACTCCTGATTTATGAATTTGGATTTTAATGGGATGTTTGGAAGCGGAATGGGAAGGGGGCTGAACAAGAGTATTCCATTTATTCCTTAGCCTGGTGTTTATTAACTTAAATAATCTGTTGTTTCAGCCACTGCCTGAGGGACTAGGGATGAATGAATGAAATTAAACCTGGTAGGAAAAAATGCACAGTATGTTCAATGGCAATAAGTTCTATGTGAAAGAAAATGGTGCTGGGGTTTGGGCACGCAGGGAGAGTTGCCCTGGTGGAGCGCAGTTCTGGAGCAGGTGGTTGGGTAGGTCTCACTGAGCAGATACGGGGGAGTGAGGATGTGAAGCTGCTCAGTGCTGGACAAAGAGGTGTAAAGAAAAAAGGGAGGAGGCTGATCAGAGACACTCAAGGAGGACCTCTCTTGGGAGGATCATTGTTGAAAAAGGGAGCAAAAAAATGGGGTGACAGCGGGAATGAGGTGAAGAGAGATATTCTCTAAGATGGGAGAAAGGATAACACTTTATGCTGAAGGAATAACAGGTGCAAAGGAGATTTCCGATGTGAGGGAGCGGGGCAATGGCCAAGTGCTGCTCTTGACTGAGCTACAGAGGTGGGCGGAGTTGTCCTTGGCTTGGAAACTAGCACAAGGGACACATCCATAGCATGAGGGACAGAGCCCAGGGACATGCTGGGAGGCTGTGGATGTGGGGAGGGCACTGAGCAGGTCTCCCGATGGCTCCCGCTTCTCAGTGAAGTAGGAGCCACAGTCATCAGCCGAGAGTGGGGCAGGGAAGAAACCACACTGGGAAAAGGTTTGAGGACAAAGGACAAAGCAGTAGAAAAGTCATGCCTAGGCCGGGCGTGGTGGCTCAAGCCTGTAATCCCAGCACTTTGGGAGGCCGAGACGGGTGGATCACGAGGTCAGGAGATCGAGACCATCCTGGCTAACACGGTGAAACCCCGTCTCTACTAAAAAATACAAAAAACTAGCCGGGCGAGATGGTGGGCGCCTGTAGTCCCAGCTACTCGGAAGGCTGAGGCAGGAGAATGGCGTAAACCCGGGAGGCGGAGCTTGCAGTGAGCCGAGATTGCGCCACTGCACTCCAGACTGGGCGACACAGCGAGACTCCGTCTCAAAAAAAAAAAAAAAAAAAAGTCATGCCTTTGGGGTGAGATGGAAGGTTGGATTCAAGAGGGGTGACTTTGTTTCCTTCCTTACCATCTCATTTTGCTGCACTTGTTCATGTGACCCACCTCAGTACTTGTGAAGTCAGTGTGGGGATTCAAGTGCAGAAAGGACAGAAAGTGGACGCATCCCGGCATCTTAGTGATGCAGAGGGGCTTTGACAGGGAACCCCGTCTGGCTGCAGGACTGTCTGGGACAGAGTCCCCGTCCTCGGCTTCTTCACCATCCCTGGGCTTCCTGGAGTCCCCGACAGAGTCAGCCGGTCCTCTTCTTTCTCCCGGGCTGTCAGTGCAGAGCTGGCCAGGTGGGAAGTGCTCCAGGTGCATCTTCATCTGTGTTTAATGTGTGCCAGGTGTAGCTTTGTAAACACCTCTAATTTAAAATCACCACGATTATCACACTATTTAATAAAATGCCAGTGATACATGGGGGTAAGATGGAAAAGTCCTAGAAGTTATGGGGAAGGATTAGGAAAAGAACTTGGGAATAATGCACGTCACAGGGTTTGGAGGAAAACTTGGGTGAGTAAAGTAGTGTTGAGAGAATGAAAGTCTTTGGAAGAGACAGAGGAACTGAAGCTGGAATGGGACATTCATGAAGGTGAAGTCAGAAAAGGGAATGGAGGAATTAGAGGGAATCTCAGAGAGAAGGGCATTTTGCATGATTGGAACCCAAGCTCAGAGCAGGCAGTGGTTCAGGGAACTGAGTCCCAGAGCATGGGCAGGGCTCCCCGACAAGGAGCAGAGCTGATGGGTGACTAAAACAAGCCACTTAGACCAGCCATGAGGACTGCTTGAGATGGGCCACACTTTGGAACATGTGTTGGAGATGAAGCATTTGGGTGAATGCCCTGGAAGCTAAGCTGGGTAATTGGGTCCTTATGACAATGGTACTGGGCAGGCAGTAGGTGGTGATTAGGTGGGACTGACTTAATCAGGCAGGTCCTTTAGAAAGGTGAATCCAGGCTGGGCGCGTTGACTCACACCTGTAATCCCGGCACTCTGGGAGGCCGAGGTGGGCGGATCACAAGGTCAAGAGTTCAAGACCAGCCTGGCCAATATGTCGAAACCCCATCTCTATTAAAACTACAAACATTAGCCTGGCATGGTGGTGGGTGCTTGTAATCCCAGTTACTCAGGAGGCTGAGGCAGGAGAATCACTTGAACTCGGGAGGTGGAGGTTGCAGCAAGCTGAGATTGCACCATTGTACTCCAGCCTGGGCAACAGAGTCAGACTCCGTCTCAAACAAACAAACAAATAAATAAATAAAAGAAAACGAAAGGTGAATCCTGCCGTGCTCTGCAGAATGCACTAGAAGTGATCACGGATGCCCACATGGGAGGGAAGACAAATCTGGCCATGGCAGTGGAGAGCAGTGAGAAATGGAAGGTACACTGCTACCGTGAACGTCTTTTATAAGGGGTAACAGGTTTGATGGTGAGAGGGCAGGAAAGATATAAGTCGATATGAATGCAGTGTTTATACTTCTGAATGTTTGGGAAAGTGGGGGTGCCTTAAAGAAATAGGGTTTGTAAATTGAAATTCTAATCGTTGGAGGTCTGTACATTATGAATTCAGATTCAAATGAGTACAATCTGAGACATTTTACTGGTGGACATTGGGGTATAAATAAAAACCAAAAAATAAAATAAAATAAAATAAAATATGAAGTTCAATGTATTCCCCTCCAATTCCCTTCCTCACCCAACTTCAACCTTGTTTTGTTATTTGTTCGATTTTTTTCTTCCTCTCTGTTGACACGCTGCTGAGATCATAGTCTTTGCTGGCACTATTGTGAGGCTTGCCCTAAATTCATTTTTGTACTTAAATCTTGTTCTTAATAAATTCCAATTTGCTTCCTGCCAACCTGCTCCTTCTTGACCAGGTGCTTAGAAAGCATAGGCATGAATGCCCTGTTCTGGGCTGTAAGCACATTGTCCCTCTGAGAGTTGACTGATGCCTGACTCAGAAGCTGTTGTCCCAGCACTCGCCCATCCCCTCTTCGGAGCTTCCATCTCGGGTCCATTGGACCGAGGAACAACTCCACCTCCAGCCACCTGCAAGTTCAAGGCTGGACACCCTCATATCTGGTCCTCTTCTGTGAGCTCTACCCAGACCCGGGACCCTTCTGGCCCCTCCATCTCTCAAAGGGTGATTTGCTTCCACACCCTTCCACTCATTTATACTCCCCACATCATCTCTACCACATTTTGTTACTTGTCAATCAAGTCTCTGTAAACTTTTGCATCTTAAAGACACTTGCATGTCATCTTCCCAACTCATTCGATTTTTTTTTTTCTGGAGAGCTAAAATGGGATGTTAATTACCGTAAATACACCAGGCATTGCTCACAGGGAGTCTGCTCCTGCCTGAGTCAAGCAGAAGTAAAGAGCTTCCAGGCAAATTATCTTTTTCCCTATGATATTTTCCAGATGTGTAAAGTCCCAGAGTCTTTTCTCAAATCACAAGTTTACTTTCTTTTTGTAGACACACAGTGAAAGAGCTCAGTTTGAGCAGGGGTTCAGCAGCATGCTGCATTGCAAGCTACAGCAGCATGCTGGTCTTCTGCGCAGCTGTTAAACTCTAACTCCACTCTAGAGCTGGCCATTCTGAAGGTCACGGCGGGCACAGAGGTGTTGGGATAGACACACTCCATGGACCACACTTGGGAGAACGCTCGTCTAGACTTTAACCACTCTCTGGTTCGTGCTCACATCACTAAGCTAAACATGTGACCCTGTTAATGGAAAAGTTAATTTATTTCTAGATATACATATTAAAAAGTTAATTTATTTCCAGACACACATATTAAATGTTCTAAATAACTAATTTATCATTTGAAGAGATAATCAAAGATTTAGAAAATAAGAATATTTTCCATAGAGTGACTGATATGGTTCGGCTGTGTCCCCACCCAAATCTCTTCTTGAACTGTAGTTCCCATAATCCCCATATGCCATGGAAGGGACCTGGTGGGAGGGAATTGAATCTTGGGAATGGGTTTCCTCATGCTGTTCTCGCGATAGTGACTAAGTCTCATGAGATCTGATGATTTCATAAAGGGCAGTTCCCCTGGACACGCTCTCTTGCCTGTCACCGTGTGAGACGTGCCTTTGTTCCCCTTCCCCTTCCGCCATGATCATGAGGCCTCCCCAGCCACGTGGAACTGTAAGTCCATTAAATCTCTTTTTCTTTATAAACTACCCAGTCTTGGGTGTTTCTTCATAGCAGTATGAAAGTGGACTGATACACACCTTTGTCAATATTTAGGAGGATTGCAGGTGCTGAAAGCAGTAAAACTTAAGAGTTAGCACTTACGTTCTTTACTGAACATTTTTACTATTTAATTATGCTGCTTGTGGAATCAGTTGCTGTTATGTCACTGGGACAAATCATGATGCACTGTGAGTCCATTAAACCTCTTTTTCTTTATGAATTACCCAGTCTTGGGTATTTCTTCACTGCTGTGTGAAAATGGACTAATCCAGTGACAATACTTTAGAAAAATATAAACTTTTTTTTCCTGGACACCAGGGTTAAGCAGAAAATTGAAACAAGGGCTGGATAGTATTTTCTGTCATTATAAGTTCCCAATGTTCTAAATCCTCCAGTGCCTGAAAATGCAGTTTAAATGATTTCTTTATAAGTTCTCTGCGGCTTGTAGCTTGAGCTTCAGCTCACACTGATTTTTACAGCTAAATAATAAAGCTGCAACAAAGGCATTTAATAAAGTGCAGGCAGTGCTGATCGGAGGCCGTTCTGAATGTTCCCCGTTGTGATAGGCGATCTCGCCGAGAAGGCCCAATCAGTCAGAACCACGTGCCACCGAGATGTCTTGATCAGACAGACATTAGACCAGGGCATGTGATAAAAATCCCTCCATTTATGCAACTTGTTCACTCTAGAGAGCCCTGAAGCTTCCGTGTAGCAAAAGCGTTCACCATCTCACGGGAGAGGTATTTAAGGAAAATCGGCCCCCAAATCACTGTGCCATTGTCACAGGCAAATATCCAGTCCATAGAAGGGCTAAAGTAGAGCTGTCTTTAAAGAATGTTAATGAGACAAAACTTAGGCACATAAAAAATAGAGAATGTTAAAAAAAAAATCTCTGAAGTGTCTTCATCAGGCAGTGCATTTAGTTCTTTGTATTTTTAAGTGTGAGATAATCTAAGTGAATTAAATGTGAACTTGGCTGCTTTCTGGACACGCAGGTGAGTTCTCTCATCCTGCTTGCTCACCTAATGCATGGACAGTTAAGGGGGACGGTCTTGTCAGGGGCCTGCCCTGCCTGTCCCCTCATGGATGGATGGAGAGTCAGGGAAGAGCTTGGATTGCACTTGGAGATGGTGAACAAAAGGCAGAGATGGGCTAAGAGGAAAGCAGCACCAGTGATCTCTCTGCAGGTCACAGTCCTTGACCCAGGGCAGGCTGCATTTCCCAGCATGGTCTTCCTGGGGCGCCCTGGAGACCTCTACTGCACCTGCTGCGGGGTTTGTCATCCCCTTGTTTGTCTCGGGCATTAGCCCTGAACTCCTTGAGGATAGGAGCTTTGGTCTCTTCCCCTGGGCACCTCCACAGTGCTCAGTACAACGCCCCCTGAGTTCCTTCTGTTCATGGATAACACAGGCGAATGGCAAAAGCATCAGAGAGCAGTGCTGTGGAGCCCTGGGATCCTAGGCGACAAGGAACAAGAGGGTTCCAGGGCACTTCTTTGTTTTTAAACCTACCTGGCGGCAGCAGCAGCAGCATCCTCAACTCCGGGCAGCACTGGGTTTTCCGTTCCCATCTCTGCCTGTGACAGAGCCTGGAAGGGCCCAGGAGAGAGGACAAGGCACGTCCAGGCTGTAGTCTTCTGGTCACAGCTGCTGGGGAGAAGTCCTTTGCTCTTCAGGAAGGATAACGGAAGAGATGGGAGGTCAGCCTTGCACAGGGCCTGTGCCACAGCAACTTTTTCTCTATGCCTCTCTGTTTCCATGCTGTAGAGACAACACATGCTTCCCACCACTCTGGAATAGAGAGTGTTTGGGAGAGTAACAGTTAAAAGGTTTCATGGAAGTAGAGGTTTGCACTGCAGGAAGAATCTAGAATGTATGCTCTCCTTTCACAGGAGCCAAAGGATGCGGGTGAGGAACACAGACTTGGCTTTAAGTGCTCGATCCTCCGAGGGAGGCAAAGACTGTCCCCACCCCACTGTATGTCTCCCTCTTTAAAAAATCGATTCCATTACTGAAGAAAGAGCTGAGAGAAAGAAGCCCAGAACATGGGTGATATTTTCTGCCGAGGCTTTCAATTGGCATTTGATAAAGTATCATATAGAGGCCTTATATGAAAGTGAGGATTTATGAATTACAGAAAAAAAGAAGTCACTTGAAAATGAGGTGGAGAAGAGAGCAAGGAACTGTGATTAGTCACCATGACAGACAGTCAAAAAATAGGACTCATCGTGGCTGGTTTACGGAGCTGTCCCTCAGCCGCTGACAGCAGGCCCTGCCACCGCCGTAAGTCACAGCCGAAGGAACCTGAAGTTTCTCAGGTGGGAGTGCCTTGGTTTCTCCCAGCTCTGCCAGCCAGCAGGATCATCTGAAGGATGCTCATTGCAGGCTGAATGGCTCTGAGCATCCAGGGCGTGGACTGGGGACCCAGCACAGCCACTGACGTGGTTTGGATTTGTGTCCCCACCCAAACCTCATGTCTAATTGTAACCCCCAGTGTTGGAGGAGAAGCCTGGTGGGAGGGGAGTGCATCATGGGGGCGGTGATGGATGAGTTCTTGCTTTGAGTTTAATCAAGAGCTGTTGTTTAAAGGAGCCTGGCACCTCCTCCTCCCTCTCCCATTCCCTCTCTTGCCATGGGAAGGCTCCCCCTTCACCTTCTGCTGTGGTTAAAAGCTTCCCGGGCATCACCAGAAGCCAGTGCTGACGCCATGCTTATACAGCCTGCAGAACCGTAAGCAAAAATAAACCTCTTTTCTTTTTGAATTACCCGGCCTCAGGTATTCCTTTATAGCAATGCAAAAGGGATGAAGACACCATCTGTTCCTAAGTCCCCTGGCTTCTTTTATCAAGTGCACGATCCCATTCAAGCACTCTCAGTGGCACGGAGTGGCCCAGTCAGGGCAGAATCATCTCAGAACAGTCAAGTCAAGGTTTTTCTCAGATAAGAGGGCGTGTTCCCAGTGTGCACAGAGTAGCTTCTGAAACACATGAGGCCATGAATCAGCAATCAAATGCCCTCCATCACACCCTCATTTCCTAGCTGTTCTGGTCTGCGTGTGAGAAGTTATTTCAAATAAGCAATGCGTCTCCGGGGGAAGAGAAAGAAGAGGACGTGGTGGAAGATAATCTGTGTGTAATTGGCAGCAATAGAGAAGAACGTTTTCAAGGAAGAGCCACTCAACTTTTGTGTTTTACGTCATCCCACAAGAGATTCACAAAAGATAAAAGCAGTGTCTCTCTTCTTAGTAAACTTGAGGTTGGAGATTCTGGCAAAAATCTAACCCACGTCTTCACCTAGTTATAGATGAAGACACAGGACTTTGCCTCCCTTAAAGATTTGTCGACCTGAACTTTGCAGTTAATGCCTCTTCTTTGTCCCATTTGAAGGTATCTTTGCAAGGGACTAATTTCACCCTGACCATATAAAAGGTCATTGCAGGACCTCCCAGCCCTCTTCCTGGGCTATTGACGGGAGGCTGGAGTTTCACCCTCCAGAGGCCCAACACCAGAAGGAAGCTCCAAATTGTGAGAAAAGGCAGCAAGTTAGGGATTTACAAACCAGTTTGAAGGGATGTATGTGTAGGACAGCAGTAGCTGAGACAGGAAGAGACAGAACAAGGCCGCTACCCAGGCAAATGCAGCCCGGCTCACACGACTGCCACACCGCATGCTCAGTTGTGACACAGACATCGTTCCCCACGGCAGAACTCCTCATCCAGTCATTCATTTGCTTTTATTTTCATTGCCAGTTCCTTATCTGGCACTGTATGCCGTAGAATTGACTCTGTGTTTCTATTTCCAGAGGACCAGGTTTATCAAACAGACAACCATTAATTAAAATTGAAGGGAAAAACACGCCCTTAAAAAGAGTGTACCTTTGGAAACGAAGCACTGGAATACTGGAAATCATTCCGTCCCCACGAACCTGCCCAGGCAACATCGTCTGAGAAACAGACTCTTCAACACAGTCATGTGTCGTCAATGATGAACAGCGTATGAGAATGGGGTCCCATGAGATTATAACACCGTATGTTGCTGTATCTTTCCTATGTGTAGATCTGTTTAGATACACAGATTGGTTACCATTGTCTTACCATTGCCTATGGTATTCAGTACAGCCACATGCTACACAGGTGTGTGACCTGGGGCAATGGGTAAACCTGGTGTGTGGTAGGCTATGCCATCCAGGCTTGTTTAAAATTCACTCTGTGATGTTTACACAGCCATGGAATCACCCACCAATGCATTTCTCAGAATGTATTCCTCTCATTAAGTGACAAGGACTGTTCTCTAATATTATTGAAAAGCATTGGAAGGAGCAAGATATTCTTAATATATTTTGAAAGTAGTAAAAATTTAGGGTCAGGTCTGGTTGCTCACATCTGTAATCCCAGAACTTTGGGAGGCTGAGGTGTGAGGATTGCTTAAGCCTAGGAGTTTGAAACCAGACTGGGCAATGTAGTGAGACCCCATCTCTAAGAAAAATACAAAAATTAGCCAGGTGTGGTGGTATGTGCCTGTAGTCCCAGCTACTCAGGAAGTTAAGATGGGAGGATCACTTGAGCCAAGGAGTTCCAGGTTCCAGTGAACCGTGATCACACCATTGCACCCCAGCTTGGGTGACAGCAAGACCCTTTCTCACACACACACACACCACACACACACACAACAGTTGAAATTGCTTGCTAATGTTCAATATTTACTTAGATGGTAAATATTTCACCAAGACAAGTGACTTCCCATATTTCACAAAAGAGCATCATTGCCATTATAAACTTAAAAATGGGTTGGAAATCAACACTCTACAAACGATTTAATTTCCTTCATCAAATCCAAATTTTTTGGTTATGAACCCAAAAGGGAAATTCCATGGAGCTGAGCACAATTTGATGGAATATTTTGCCTCCTCCTTTCCTCACTTCCATGGACCGAGCCCTTGGTTTGCAGAAACCTGTGGAAGGGAGTCCTGTTTTGGATGACGGTGGGTACGTGGAAAGCTCCTGCTTTGCTATTGCCAGAGACTGACACTCAGCTCTGCTTTCCTGTCTCTGCTCCATGGCCTCAGCCGAAACAGCATCCAAGGGAGCTGCCATCACTCATCACTCCTGTTCCCAGACGGATCACGCAGCGAAGGCTCTGCAGCTTTGGCTGAGGTCTTTCAGATGCATAATGCTTGATCCGCTGGCGTTGCTTGTCTCCACTCTGCACGAGAAGCCACGGGCATCCAGGTGTTGTCACACCAAGTCTCTTTCTTCTCATTGGGATTGCTCTCTCGGTCTCATCACAAGCTCCTCCTGCCTCCTCTGGGCCTCTCCCCAGGTTGTTGCTCCTCTGTTACTCACTTGCTGGTAGCTTTTGTGGCTCCTCAGAGTTCTGGCATGTTGCAGGGTGCGTGCTGAGCTCAGCCAAGCCTCCCAGAAGAAGGCTCTCGAAAAGAAAATGTTATTTATTGGGGAATAGGGCATTGAAATGAGAATATGTATAACGTAGTAAACGATGCGTTTGTTCAGGGAAGTAAAGGAAGACAAAGACTTTTTAAAGAAAAAAAATGATGATTACATGTGGCTTCTTCCTTCCCACCCTGGACGTTTAAAGAGGGGAGAAACATGCTGTCCTTCTGGAAGCTTCTCTCCTGTCTTTTTCAGACCATTCAAGAGGAGGCATTAACTTAGACATTTTCCTTTCTATGAAAAGCTTAATCCTTTTCTCATATAATAAATTCAAATATATGTTGATAACTGCACGTTGAACATCTGTGAGCTTTATTGTGTAAACCAGGATTCTTAATGGCTGATTATTTTGGGGTACTTACTATATGCTAATGAGATATCATATGTGTTCTTTGCAAAAATGCCAACAAGATAGTTCTAAGTATTCCCCTATTGTAACTTGGACTGGTGAGGTGACGTAAATTTAGTGAACTGCCAAGTTCTCCATGCCAGTAACTGCAGAATCAGGCCTCAAATTCAATCACTTCCGTTAATTTTGTCCTTGTTCCAAAGCACGAGCTGTGCACTGTCGTCCCTGAGTATTCTCCTCCCCTCTTCTCCAGTACTGGCCTCCCAAGGCTTATACATGCTTGAAGAATGAGCAAAATAGAACAAAAATCCTGCATTTATTTTGACAATTATGTCAACCTAAATAACAAACAGGAGGAGGCTGTCTAAAAGAAAATGATGTTTATTTGGGAATAGGGTATGGCAATGAGAATCCGTACACCATGGAAACCTATGTGATTATTCAGGAAAGTAAAAGAAGAAAAAGATTGATACAGAAAAAAAAATGAGGATTTCACAATTATTTTGAGATAATTAATCTTGGCTAGCAAGATTACTACCGGGGTGATGCCAGTCCGAGTTGGACAGGCAGCTGCTGGGCAGATGTCCTTGCAGAAGTATTTTTTGTGTAAGGTTTCGATGGATAGGCTTTGTGCAAAGTTGTGTTTTTCGTAGAGTCTTTTTGGTTATCATCAAGCATGAGAAAGCACACAAGCATGAAAACCCTGTCTTCATGACCTTCCCAGACTCTGTTTGTCACAGTTTTCTTAACATTAGTGACTCCATCTTAATTTTGACAACTTTCACAATTATATACATACAACTATGATGAAAATATAGGTTCATAGCAATTATCGATCATGAGTGGAGTTATTTGGATTGCAATGAATTAGCCAAGGGAAGTCCCAGAAGCAGCAGCATGAGAAAGCAACCAAATGTGTTAGAACAATTATACAGAAAAAAAAAAAAAGCTGAAAAATTCAGGAAGATTTGTCTAATGAAGACCTTGGCGGTCGGAGTTTCTGCCTCCCAGGATGGAGACGGTGTTTTTGATAACAGACCCACAGTGAGTGGAGACTGCTGGGTGCTATGCTTAGAGCTGCGTGTCGTATACCGTTCAAGCCTCGCAGTCCCGCCAGCGCACTCCTCACTTAAAGATGAGTTGCGGATGCCCATCGCCCTTCGGGAAGCCAGTGCTTGTTACTGGCCCCTCCACGTGTCTGAGGCTCCACGCAGTGAAGCAGCAGCCTTTCTCTGTTTGCTGACATTTGACTTTTCTTTATCTCCTTTTCCCGTCTTTTTACACCTTTCTCTCTCTCCCTGCTGCTTTCTCTTCTCTTTCTCTTTCAAACCTACAACAGAGTGTGTTCTTGAGTGGGTCATCTCTGGGCTGCTCAGAATTGTCTTTAGACTGAGAGCAAATTTATTTATTATTATTTATTTATTTATTTATTTATTTACTGAGATGGAGTTTCGCTCTTGTCACCCAGGCTGGAGTGCAATGGTGTGATCTCAGCTCACTGCAACCTCCCCTTCCCAGGTTCAAACAATTCTCCTGCCTCAGCCTCCCAAGTAGCTGGGATTACAGGCGCCCACCACCACACCTGCCTAATTTTTGTGTTTTTAGTAGAGATGGGGTTTCACCATATTGGTCAGGCTGCTCTTGAACTCCTGACCTCAGGTGATCTTCCTACCTCGGCCTCCCAAAGTGCTGTGATTACAGGCGTGAGCTGCCTCGCACAACCCTAACGAACTTATTTGGAAGGAATCAGCTGGCACCTCCAGGGACGGTTTTGATAGCTATATCCTGGTCTGAGTTCTCACCGAATTTGAGTTCCGAATCTTCAATCTTAGGCTGAACGTTTTGTGCTGTGACCCTGCTGTGATCTTACACTTCCTCAGTTGTCTCAGTGGCCCGATGTTGTTCTTGGCACCAAGATCTTCTCATTTCAAGATATTAAATTCATCTCACATTTGTGCTTTTCTTCATTTGTCAATTCCAGAGTATTGCCTCCTTCTGTCACTTCCTCTATAATGCAGTGTATTTTACAAACTCCTCCACGAATCACAGATTTCATGAAATGAAAATGGAGAGAACACTTCTCTTTGCCTTTGGGCAGTTTTGTTTCTTTTTGTCAAATGTGTTAAATTTAATATAATATGGAAATCTTAATTATTCCTTCTCCATTGTGTGGTACGTGTGTCTGTGGGGGGTGTCTGTGTATTTATTTATTTTTGATACAGAGTCTTGCACTGTCGCCCAGGCTGGGGTGCAGTGGCTTGATCTCAGCTCACTGTAGCCTCTACCTCCCGGGTTCAAGCAATTCTCCTGCCTCAGCCTCCCGAGTAGCTGGGACTACAGGCACATGCCACCACGTCTGTCTAATTTTTGTATTTTTAGTAGAGATGGGATTTCACTATGCCGACCAGGCTGGTCTCAAACTCCTGACCTCAAGTGATCTGCCAGCCTCGGCCTCCCAAAATGCTGGGATTACAGGTTGAGCCACCGTTCCTGGCCATACTTATTTATTTTTTGAGTCAATATGCTTATAAGCATTCCATCTTGAAAGTTCTGAATAAGATTTTTTTGAGAAAAACATATTTGGAAGAAACAATGCTTCAAAGAAAATAAGTAGTTTTCTCCATGCTAACAGAGAAGTTATGGGTGAGGTATTAGGCACTGTGACTAATGATACATGGTAGGCTAACCTAGGATTGGCTGTTGTCTTACCAAACTACAAATAGGTTTAAAAGTGAGGATATAAGAAATATTATTTACAGTATTATTATTAGCATTTTTTTGATATTAATAAAATGATAAAAGAGTAACTTTAAGGCCGGGCGTGGTGGCTCAAGCCTATAATCCCAGAACTTTGGGAGGCCGAGACGGGCAGATCACGAGGTCAGGAGATCGAGACCATCCTGACTAACATGGTGAAACCTTGACTCTACTAAAAAAAAATACAAAAAAACTAGCTATGCGAGGTGGCGGGTGCCTGTAGTCCCAGCTACTCGGGAGGCTGAGGCAGGAGCATGGCGTAAACCCGGAGGCAGAACTTGCACTCCAGCCTGGGTGACAGAGTGAGACTCCGTCTCAAAAAAAAAAAAAAAAAAAAGAGTAACTTTAAAAATAGCAGTCCAGTACATAATATTGAACACTTAGCATTACTCAAAGGAGGTGTTGCTGTTTTCACTTTTACTTTATTATTGTTGTTATTATATGTTTATTATTATAATTATTGTTTGTTTGTTCATTTATAGAGTGAGTCTCACTCTGTTGTCCAGGCTGGAGTGCAGTGGTGTAATCAGAGCTCACTGCACTCTCAAGCTTCTAGGCTCAAGCAATCCTCCCGCCTCAGCCTCCTGAGTATAGGTGCACTCAGAGACAACAGTGCACACCCCCAGGCCTAGCTAATTTTTAAACTTTTTATAGAGGCAGGGGTCTCATCATATTCCCCAGACAGATCTTGAACTCCTGGCCTCAGGTGATTCTCCTGCCTCAGCCTCCCATACATTGAAAGCCAATTTAGAGAGGAGACATTAGGGGGAAACAGAATCTTGTGAAATGAAATGAAGAGCTAAGTGGTGAAATATGGTATCAGAAATATAATTGACATCCTTAAAATGTGTTCAATATTATGCCCAGGAGATCCGGCTGATTTTCCTACTATTTTACTAAGATCACCTGGATAGTACGCAGCTCACTGGTTAATTCATTTTAATGTGGGTTCTACCAAAATGAGAATATAAACTAAAGGCGGTAGGAGATGTCTAGGTTTTGAATTAATATACTTTATGTTTTTAAAATTTTTAGTTAAAACAGACAGGCTCTCAAACTCCAGCTCTGAAGTGTGATTGTATGAGTCAGTTCAAGATCTGAATCTGGTTTCCACCTCCTTTTGTGAAAACCTCAACATTCTTCAGACCCAGCGAAAGACTAGCGGCCACCCATGATTAAAGTGTCTGAGGGTGACTGCCTGCGAGAGTGCCGTTTAGACCACATAGGCCTGGCATTGTGAAGGGCAGTAGGCCTGGGGGTGTCCTGCCAACCTCTTGCTCTGCCTCCCGCCTCCAGAAGAGGGTGAGGGTCCTGACCACCACCTCTATGAGCTGTTCGCTCACTCTTCTCATTTCCCGGTTCAGACAGCCGGCTTTTAACCGCCTTCAAAACACATTCACAATGATCTTCCTCTTCTGAAAATCTTGTATATTCTCTGTATAAGACCACTTTGTGAACACACAGGCACACACACACATGCACACACACACGAATGCACAGACACACATGCACAGGCAGTGGGAGAATGTCTCATTTCCCCCTCAGGCTTTTCTAGGGCCCCTGGCGATGAGGAGATGAAATGCCTCTCTGGGCGCAGCTCACTTCCGAAAAGCTTATCTTATCTGACACAATCACAAAACCATAAAATTAAAAGTGAGGCCCTAAGCAGAGGTCTGCTCTGTGTCCTGGCTTAGCAACCAGAGCCCATGGGGACCCTTCCTGTGACAGCAGTGTGCCACCGATCCCCATTTCCACGCAGCTCAGTGCAGAAGACAAATCTGCTTTTCTTCAGTGACAGCCACATTTTCTTCTTAAACAGGCTGAGTTTGCCTGGGCCCCTCCGTCTCACTACTGTGAGGTGTGGGGATTTCTTTAAGACTCAATGTCCTTTTTTGTTATGAGAAGGAAATGAAAACCAGTATTCGCTTATTCCACAGTCTGGAAAACTCAAATTGCTGAGTAAATGGCACCGCTGCTGGGGTTACCGGAGGAAGTGTGGAGGTGTCCTGGACTCTGCCCGGCCTCCCTGCCCACACTTCCAGTGTCCTAGCGTTGCTGCCCGTGCTCCTTGGGATTCAATCCTGGTCTGCAATCAGTCCCCTGGGAGAAATCTTCCTGCAGAGGCAGGGCCATCTCTGCAGGAAGGCCCTGGATCTCGGGAGGCCTTGGATCCGTTGTCAGGGGACTCTGGTTCTTAGAGTGTGTGTCCTGATTCCCAGACTGCAGCGCCCTGGCTGCCAGGAGGAGGGTGAGGTGAGACCCGGTGCCAGAATGCCCTCCGTGCTGCTGTGGGGGACCCTCGCCCGTTCAGAGCCACCTGGCTGAGAAGAGAAGCCTGGAGCAATCCCTCCAAGCTAGAGGAGACAGTGGGCGGGGAAAGCCAAAGGCAGCTATTGTTTTCAGCAGAGCGCCGGGCGGGTGGCCCTCCGGACTCCAGGCCATGAGCCTTCACTGGAGGAGACGCTGCCCATGAGGCTGCTTCCTGGGTTCGTGTGGGAGGCGGCTTCGGAGGAGTGTGGCTTCGGAGGAGTTCTCCCTTCTGCCCCATCTCCTGCCGCCCTGCTCTGCTCCCCTGAACGCTGGGGGTGGCTGTGCAACCATCGTTCCAATCATAGTCATTTAGAAAACGACCTAGGAATGATGCTTAATTAGCATGCAGCACGGTGACAATTATGTATGCATCAAATGTGTCAGGGAAACTTTGTGGCTCATTTTCTCTGATTAAGACGCTAGACGCTGTTCACATACGCTTGGTTTTTGCAGCTTAGTGACTACGTACGGGGGTGCTGTTCTCACTTGAGTCCTCTGTGAGGCTCTGAATGGCCCTGCAGGTCTTTATTCATCTGGGGAGCCTGCCCTCGACCTACGGGGCCCTCTGTGCAGTTTCTGTTGCCGTTCGTTTAGGGCCATAAGTTTCCTTCCTAGGGTAATGGAAAGCTACTCTAACATTCTGGAGGCACAGTTAGGGAGCCCTTCTTTCGCGCTTCTCAGCGCTTTGTAATCATTTCGTATGTAGCATTCACAGGACATTGATTAGTCCAGGAAAAGCAAAGTACCCTAAGGGATGCTGTGTACGCGGCAGCCACACAGAACACAGGAATCCTCAGGGCAGTGGGCAGTATGGTCTGCCTGCCCATACCGCTCTCATAACACTAGGGGAAGTCAGAAATATCACTGTCCGGCAGTGGCTCACGCCTGTAATCCCAGCACTTTGGGAGGCCAAGGCGGGTGGATCACAAGGTCAGGAGATCGAGACCATCCTGGCCAACATGATGAAACCCCGTCTCTACTAAAATACAAAAAATTAGCTGGGCTTGGTGGCAGGTGCCTGTAGTCCCAGCTACTCAGGAGGCTGAGACAGGAGAATCACTTGAACCCAAGAGGTGGAGGCTGCAGTGAGCTGAGATCATGCCACTGTACTCTAGTCTGGGTAACAGAGTGAGACTCCGTAAAAAAAAAAAAAAGAAAAAAGAAAAAAAAATCACTGTCAAAAAGACAGTGAAAAAATCAAGCAAAGAGTCTTTGAACCACATGTACATTAACTATACGGTGGTCTACAATGAATTCCAGTCTGGTTACATCTGATCCACCTTGAGGGATAGTGAGCCCCTGATACTGAATTCCAGCGCCCTTTGCATTGCCTCAGTGTGGTCTAGAAACTCTATTCTCACCAATCTGCCTTGCCCTTTGGTTGCAGAACAAGCACTGCTGTGCGTGCATGTGTTTGTGTGTGTGCATATGCGTGTGTGCTTGTGTGTGTATATGTATGTGTGTGATGTATGTGTATTTGTGTGTGCATGTATGTGTGTATGCTTGTGTGTATATGTGTGTATGTGTGTGCTTGTGTGTGCACGTGTATACGTTTTTGTATATGTGTGTGCATGTGTGTGTGTGCACTTGTGTGGTGTGTGTGCGTGTGTATGTATGTGTGTGCTTATATGTGATGTTTGCGCATGCATGTGTATATGTGTGTGTATGTGTGTGCTTGTGTGTGCACGTGTATACGTGTGTACATGTATGTGTGTGTATGTGTGTGCTTGTGTGTGTGAGATGTGTGCACATGTATATATTTGTGTATATGTGTGTGCGTGTGTGGTGTGTGTGCACATGTATGTGTGTGCTTTTGTGTGCATGCATATGTATATGTGTGTGGTTGTGTGTGTACGTGTATACATGTGTGTGTATGTATGTATGTGTGTGCTTGTGTGTGTGAGATGTGTGCACATGTATATATTTGTGTATATGTGTGTGCGTGTGTGGTGTGTGTGCACATGTATGTGTGTGCTTTTGTGTGCATGCATATGTATATGTGTGTGGTTGTGTGTGTACGTGTATACATGTGTGTGTATGTATGTATGTGTGTGCTTGTGTGTGTGAGATGTGTGCACATGTGTGTGCATGCATATGTATATGTGTGTGTGGTTGTGTGTGTACATGTATACGTGTGTGCATGTGTGTGTATGTATGTGCTTGTGTGTGTGAGATGTGTGCACATGTATATGTGTGTATATGTATGCGTGTGCTTGTGTGTGCCCGTGTATGTGTGTGCACGTATACGTGCGTATATGTATGTGTGTTTATATATGTATGTATGTATGTGTGTGATGTGTTTGTGTGTATACGTGTGTGTATTTGTGTATTTGTGTGCTTGTGTGTATGTGTGTACGTGTGCGATGTGTATATGCGTGTTTCTGTGTGTATGTGTGTTTGTGTATTTACATACATATATCTGTATATATGCATGTGTGTGATTTGTGCCGTGTATACATATGTGTTTGTGTGTGTGATCTGTGTATTTGTGTGTATTGTGTATATGTATCCACGTGCTTGTGTGTTCATGATGTGTGTGTGTGTGTTGTGTATATGTATGCATGTGCTTGCGTGTGTGATGTGTGTGTTTGCATGTCTGTGAATATATGTGTGTGTGTGGTTCTGTGTATATGTGTGTTTGTGTACATGTGTGACTGTGTCTCTGTGTGTCTGTGTGTGTGTTTTATGCTATTTGTATCCCAAGCTTTTCTCAGCTAATTCATCTTAAAAAATAAGCCATTTTAATGTAAATTGCCGTTAATTCTTTCTAGTTGTTCAAAGGTCGTGTTTCAAACTCCCAGGCTCAGTGGCAGACGTCTGGGAGGCGTTCATTCTCCGTGGGGTGTCTTGCCCCTCCATGCTCTCTCCGCCTCCCTGGGCATCTGGTCTTGCAGTCAGGGTGCTAGAGTGGGAAGGGTCACTTGCGAATTGTGAGCTGAGACCAGTGATTTCCCGTTTTGCCCAGGAATGTGGTTCCGCATTTCCTGCGTAGCCTGAGTGATAATGGGAAAAGTCCCTTTGCAGCACAGCCTTGGGCTTCTCCCCCACCCACCATCACAAGTGGGGACCCTGAGGCACGTTCACAGGGCCACACTTCGGCTGCCGCCTCTGTCTCCCCAGCTGGGAAGGGAGCTCCTTGCAGGGCAGGAAGCTGATATTATTTAACACACAGAAGGCCAGGGACTCCTGTGTTTTTAGTGCATAAGTGAATAAATTTTAAAAAAATGAATGAAAGGAAGAAATAGTCATTCATTCAAAAATAATATTTATGAATAATATTGTTATAGATCAATGGCATTCCATATATCAGGGTGTTATGGGGTGAACTACATTCCCTCAAATTTATATGTTGAAGTCCCAACCCCCAGGACCTCAGAGTATGACTGTATTTGGAGACAGGGTTATTTATTTGTTTATTTATCTGTTTATTTTTTTGGAGTCTCACTCTGTAGCCCAGGCTGGAGTGCAATGGCATGGTAATCTCAGCTCACCTGCAACCTCCATCTCTCCCAGGTTCAAGCGATTCTCCTGCCTCAGCCTCCCGAGTAGGTGGGATTACAGGCGCACCACCACGCTCAGCTAATTTTTGCATCTTTAGTAGAGACGGGGTTTTGTTATGTTAACCAGGCTGGTCTCGAACTCCTGACTCAGGTGATCCACTTGTCTTGGCCTCCCAAAGTGCTGGGATTACAGGCGTGAGCCACCATGCCCGGCCAGAGACGGGGTTTTAAAAGAGGTGATTACGTTAACATGAGGCCATGAGGATGCGCCTTAGTCCACTTGGTCTGGTATCCTCATAAGAAGAGATCGGGTCACAGACACACGCAGAGGGATGGACACTGAGAGAGTCGGCCCTGTGAGGACACAGGGAGAAGGCACCATCTGCAAGCCACAGAGAGAGAGAGGCCTCAAGGAAGAACCGGTTCAGTCAACACCTTGACCTTAGACTTCTAGCCTCCAGGACTGTGGGAAATAAGCTCCAGTTGTTGAAGCTTCCCTGTCAATGGCGTTTTGCTGTGGCAGCCCTGGTGAACTAACACGAGATCCATGCTAAGCGATTTATGCGTGTTATCCCACTGAATCCTTATGCCGCCTCTGAAGCAGGCATTGCCATGCCCATGTCGTATGTGAGGGCGCTGAGTTTAGAGAGGTCAGGACCTTGCCCAGCGTCACTCAGAAGACACTGGACAGGAGGGCGTGGGGAGCTGGGTTCTCTCCATTCAGCCGCGTGTTCTGGTGGCGATGTCTCATGCTCTTTTGTGTACAAAGCTATGTCTGAGCCACTTCGCACCCATAAAGTGACTGAAGCGTGAGCTTGTTTCTTGCCACGACACAGGAATGACCTCTGTCTTCTTTCACTCCATGCAACAGTTACTGAGCACTTACTATTTACCCAGCAGCGGGAGGCGTTGGAAATTCGGAAATCAGCACCATGAAGTTTCAGCTTCCATGAGCTCACCGTCCGATGAAAGACAAAAAAACGTGCAAGTCAGATGCCACCCCGTCTATACAGCAGTGCAAGCGGCCTCATCACTGCCACACCCTTCCTGTGGTACACTGTTAGCCGATAGTACATGTTATTTTGTACTTGACCTTTCTGTTTTACAGTTTTTCCCCCTTGGTGTTCTTTTTTTAAATATTGGTGTGCAATCGTGGTACATATTTTTGAAGAACATGTGCTAGTTTGATCCATATACACGGTGTGTCACCACGGCTTTTTTCTCTCCGGTTAGATCCTGAGCTCATGGAGGTGGGAGCGGCTGCGTTTACCTCTTCCCTGGACGCCTCCTGTGCGTTCTGGCTTTGCAACTGGGATCCACCACTTCATCCCTCCCTGCCTGACACTGAAGATGTTTCTAACCCTCTCACGGTCTCAATGCCCTCATCTGAAAATAGTGATAAAGGAGACCTAAATCACTAATTTTTCCTATTCTTTTGTTTTTTTGAGACGGAGTCTCGCTCTGTCGCCCGGGCTGGAGTGCAGTGGCCGGATCTCAGCTCACTGCAAGCTCCACTTCCCGGGTTTACGCCATTCTCCTGCCTCAGCCTCCTGAGTAGCTGGGACTACAAGCGCCTGCCACCTCGCCCGGCTAGTTTTTCATATTTTTTAGTAGAGACGGGGTTTCACCGTGTTAGCCAGGATGGTTTCGATCTCCTGACCTCGTGATCCGCCCGTCTCGGCCTCCCAAAGTGCTGGGATTACAGGCTTGAGCCACCGCACCCAGCCTAAATCACTAATTTTTGAGGATAAAAGGAAGTAATCCACGTAAAGTATTTTTTGCCAAGAGCTTAGGACATGTTAAGCCCTGAATAAATACTAGCTTCTGCGGAGAAAATAATTAAATTAGGTTGGTTTATTGTTACTTTATTTATGGAAAGTGAGATAGTAAATTGAGAAAATAAAGCACATGTTTCTTTCCAGTTGTCTGTGATGGCGATGTCTATGATTAAAATCACCACCTCCAGGCCAGTGTTCCTGAGCCGTGGCATCACCGAGGTTGGCCCGCGAAGTCATCCTCTGGATCCTCTCTCAGGCCCAGCCAGTGTTCCGCATGTGGCAGCAGCTCCACGGTGTCTGCTGAACCCACTCCTGAAAGGCTTCAGGCTTCCCTTCCTGCAGGTGTGCTCCTGGAGTCTGAGTTGTTGGAGGGATTGGGAGAGGCTCTCCTGGGAACTTCTGGGAGTCCTTGGGGTAAAGCACCTATTAACAATTGGGTGATGTGCTTCGATAGTGCACCTGGGTGGGGTCTTGTCACCTTCCTTTGGGGCCTCCCCTAGGTGAGGAACCAGGTGCTAAGGGAGGGGAATCCACACCCCAGGCAGTGATTCCAAAATGACAGCTCCGTGTTGCTAGTGAGCCGGGCAGGTGGCTGTACTTCTGCACTCAAGCTGGGAAAGTGTTCGTAAACTCATGCTGAGCTCCAGGTTACATCTTAAGGAATTTTCTGAGTTTCCTAGAAATTGGCGTAAAGTCCATCCTATTTTGATTTTTTAAGAGAATGATTTTTTAAGGAGACCCCTGGCTAGAGTCAGCCAGGGAGAAGTTCTTGCATACCTTCATTGCAGAAGCACCATCTTTCTCTACTTTCAGAAATTGATTAGTGGTTTTCTCATCTCAGACTTTCATTATTTTGTTTTAACTCAAAGCCAATTTTAAACTTGTTTATCTCCCTCACATCCCTCATTTTAAATTCTTTCATCTCTTCCACTTTGAAAAGTTTTTAAAGAGGTGATATTTTGGAGATGATAAATTCAACAATACTAATAGAATGTTTAAGTCTCCTTAGAAATGAAAACTTGAGGAAGTGTAAAGGAAATAAATACATAAATATGTAATAGTTTTTGATGTTCATAAGCAAAGCATGGCAAAACTCCTCTAGATCAAATACATTTTAACTCAGCTTTTGACTAAAGAGAATGATTATAATTTACCACACAGGGACAGTAGCACGATACATAAAATGTTTCTCATTTAATAAAAAAATTGCCTTGTGCTTTGGATTTATTTTGTAAACAATAGCCATAATCTTGAAATGTTTGTCACATGTTGTTATGTTAAAGCTTTTGTCTACATTGTTTCATGAAATCAATGTTTTCCCTATTAGTTAAGTACTTAGCTTATTAGATTTAGCTTACAGATGAAGAGAACCACAAAGCAATGGACTAATTTATCCAAAGTCATAAGGGTGTCAGGGGATAGAGTGTCAACCCAGGTGTCTATGACCCTAGAGCAGCAGTTCTCAACTGAGGGAGAGGCTGCCCCTCTGGGGACAGTTGGTGACGTCTGTTGATATTTTGAGTACTTACAACAGAGGGGTATTGCTGGTACCAGGTGAGTGGAATCCGGGAAGCTGCTGGGACCTACAGTGCACAGGACAGCACCCTACAGAGTCATCCAGGCTCCAATGCCATTAGCAGTGGTGAGTCTGAGAAACCTTCTCTAAACCTTTTCTAAATCTTGTTCAAGATCTTTTCATTTTTTAGTGTAAGGAAGCAACAAAGTAAGACATGTTGGTGGCTGTGGAAGCCATCTCGGCCTGAGCTGGCACCATCTTTGCCCCTCCTGGGATGTGGGCTGCATCTAGGAGGTTGCAGGCTTCGTCCACCACTCCCTCACGGGAGACAGTGGAGGTCATTTTCAATCTCATGGCTTAGGAGGCAAAGAGAGCAGCCCGCAAGAGAGGGAAAGTGAGAAGCAGGTGTGTAGAGGCGAGCTGAAGACGGCTCCTGTGTTCCAGACCTTCTTATGCATGGATTCTCTTTTGTGTTTTGGGCTGACCAAGGGTATTTCTGTTTGGAGCAAAAAAAATCTTAATAAAACAGAGAAACTTCTTTAATCGGAAATGTTTTGAGAAAGAAAAGTCCAAGTTTATTTTTGAGTTGACTTAAAATCAAGGGAAAATAACATTTTCTTAACTTTGAGAGTCAATATCCCAAGATTTTCTTAACTCTCATTTCCTCAACTCTTTTAGATGCATCTCCTTCCAAAATCTGGATGAAGTTGGTCTTGATTCAGCCAGGTTGTCTCTCGCTGGAATTGGTTTCTTAGGACCCCAGATACCGTGTTCAGCCAGTGAAAGGAAACAACGGATTATCACAGTATTGACAGTATATCCACTTAATTAAGGAAAGAAGAACCCCATCCTCAGCTCTGGGGCACCCACAGAACCTTGTTCCCAGGAGCCAGTTCTCAAAAGAGTTCATGCCCATGTTGTTCCCACAGAGTCTCCAAGGCCCCCAGGAGAGAAAGTCAGAGAGAGCTGCCTCGGGTTCAGCCTCATGAACATGTCAGTCATTCTAAGTCAGACATTGGAGGGCTCTGTGGAGCCAAACTCAGCTGGGAGAGACCGGGATGCTTGTCAAGCCAGAAAGGGAGGCTCATCCACACAGATGATCTCCTCTTCCCGAGAACGGCCTTTGAGACATTGCGCTATAGTCTCCACTTTGAGGAGTCCCTGTCCTGCTTTTCCATCAGACACACAAAAATCTTACTAATATGGGATTACTGTCACTCCTCTCTGGATCCTGATCCTTATTCAGGGTGACTCCACCCGTAGAATGAGGCAGGCTACACTCAGGTGGGCACCCGTATTTGCAGCAAACAAAGTCCCAAGCACAGCTCTCACCTCTGTTCTCCACTGTCCCAATTTTTCACTCTCCTCCCTGTGAAAAGGCCAAAGGATGTTCACCAACCTGCCCAGTTACTCCATCGGAGCCCTAACAACAGTGTTTCAGGCCCAGGTCTGTCCAGCTGGTTTCTTAACTTTTGGGTATTTTAATGTCTTCACCAAATATTTTCATTTTCTCACCTGAAGTTGATGACATTTTCCCAGCATGATAAGGGACCCATTGCTTTCTATATGTTTGGTCACAAAATTCACCAGCCTTTTGTGACATAAACCACAATCTGGATTACTGAAATCTACAACCACGACCAGCACTGGTGTAATAAACCTAAAGCTGACTGTGGACTGCAGCGGGCACAACCTCATCTCCCTGGTCCCTGAATGCAGCAGTTCCCTGTAGTTTAACAGAACAGGCATCTGGGCAGCCGATCCTGGTACTGCGTATGTAATCCTGGAACCAGTGATCTGAATGTGTGTAGGTTGGTGCAGAAGGAATCGCGGTTTTTGACATTGAAACTAATGGCAAGACCCACAATTCCTTTTGCACCCACCTAATAGATGCTCCTGGGGTGCCCCTGAGTCCCAGCTTGCTTAGGACAGTGTGCACAGATGTTCTTGTCAGCATGTTGATTGACACCAGCCCCTCTTATTCCGAAAGCATCCCATTTGGACGAGAAATTATAGCAGATTCACCTATGATGCTCGTGCAGTATTCAGCTACATTTTTAGTTTATTGCACAGTCCTGAAGACCTGCTCCAGAAAGACAGTAAAGGCAGCAAAAAGTTATTTTATTTACCGATGCCTGAGGATGCACCTGAGCTCCTCAGTTTTAAGAAGAGCTTTGAGCAGAACTAAGCTGTTCTCTTTCACTACTGTCTGCTTCTTATCTCAGGTCTTTCTGCCTAGGAAACAGCTGGATGCAAGTGGCCCAGGCTATGGTCAGCCCTTGACAAGGCCTCAGCTGCTGAGACATTACTCAGGACCTGTGTGTCCCAGCAATTGGCTGCTGCAGACTGCTGTCTAGTTCCTCCAATGTTTCTGAGGCCTCTCCCATGATGCTGGTGTTTGAGGGTCAGTAAATGACACTGCTTTCTTCCACTCAAGTGCACAGTGAATTTGGAAATAAGGCAGAGGCCTGACAGGAGAGGATCAATAGTGTTACAGCTTTAAGAGTCTGGATGGGGCCCGTGGCTTAGATCTGTAGCACAGTGGATTTCTGAAGCATTGCCTCAATTTTTTTTTTTTCTTTTTGAGAGAGAGTCTCACTGTGTATCCCAGGCTGGAATGCAGTGGTGCGATCTCAGCTCACGGCTACCTCCACCTCCCAGGTTCAAGCAATTCTCCTGTCTCAGCTTCCCCAGTAGCTGGGACTACAGGTACCTGCCACCACGCCAGGCTAATTTTTGTATTTTTGGTAGAGATGGGGTTTCACCATATTGGTCAGGCTGGTCTCGAATTCCTGACCTCAGGTGATCCACCCGCCTCGGCTTCCCAAAGTGCTGGGATTACAGGCGTGAGCCACCACGCCCAGCTGCATTACCTCAATTTTAAACACCCCCTTCAACATCATCTCATCCCAAACCTTTTCCAGGGTAGAGCCAGCTCTGAGACTTGGGACTTGGCTGGAGGCAGACCTGGAAGCTTGTCTTCCATGACCGGCAGATGAGAAAAACCGAGGCATGCCCAGGAACTGGGTTTAACTGAACAAACTCAGTTCCTCACCTGAATCCCCCTCCACAACCCTCCCTATCAGATTCGCTCCTCTCTCTCAGGGGAAGTGGGAAGACAGGAGAGAGGGCAGCATGGACCCTGCCTGAAAACCTCCAAAGGGAACCAATCCCAAGAAGCCACTGTGAGTGAGGCCTTTGAATCATCTACTTAGGAAGAACTGTACCTGATGGTTACAGGATAGATAGACACGGGAAGTAATCTGTGATTTCCAATTCCGTGTTAAAAAAAATCCACGGGCTCTAATAAAGGTTAAATGATCAATTTTTTAAAATACTTTCTTTTTTTTCCTTTAACTTTTATTTTAGGTTCTGGGGTACATGTGGAGTTGTGCAGGTTTCTTTCATAGGTAAACATGTGCCACGGTGGTTTGCCGCACAGATCACCCCATCACCTTGGTATTAAGCCCAGTATGTGTTAGCTCTCCCTCCCCTGCCCCTCTCCCAACAGACCCCAGTGTGCGTTGTTCCCCTTTCTGTGTCCATGTGTTCTCATTGTTCACCTCCCACTTATGAATGAGAACATGCAGTATTTGGTTTTCTGTTCCTGTGTTAGTTTGCTGAGGATGATGGTTTCCAGCTCCATCCGTGTCCCCACAAAGGACATGATCTCATTCCTTTTTATGGCTGCATAGTATTCCATGGTGTGTATGTGCCACATTTTCTTTATCCAGTCTGTCATGGATGGGCATTTGGGTTGATTCCATGTCTTTGCTATTGTGAATAGTGCTGCAGTGAACACACGTGTGCATGTATCTTTATAACAGAATGATTTGTGTTCCTTTGGGTATATACCTAGCAATGGGACTGCTGGGACAAATGGTATTTCTGATTCCAGGTCTTTGAGACATCGCCACACTGCGTCCCACAATGGTTGAACTAATTTACACTCCCACCAACAGTGCATTAGTGTTCCTTTTTCTCCACAACCTCACCAGCATCTGTTGTTTTTTGACAAAACCAAACAAACAAAACAAAACTACTTGCGATTTACAATTAAATTTAATGTACTTAGAAACTGAGGGAGAATTGTAACTTTTTTTGTATCACATGTTGGAAATGCTGGAGTGTAACTGAAAACAAGACAAAAAATAATTTTCACAGCTTTAATGAAATTGGTCAGACCAAATTTCTTAACGTTTCCTTAGATCTAATACTCCATGCTTTGATG
The DNA here is from genome assembly GCF_009764315.1 of Trachypithecus francoisi. Lineage (NCBI taxonomy): Eukaryota > Metazoa > Chordata > Mammalia > Primates > Cercopithecidae > Trachypithecus > Trachypithecus francoisi. Next base: position 16,713,070 of record NW_022681474.1, on the reverse strand, counting down.
TGTAAATATAATTCATTATAATCAGAGTTGGTGCTTTTTAAATGTCCTTTTTACATTTTTTTTTGTTGTGGTGCTTTTGTTTCTCATTGTTGAGGCGCTTCCAAACTGCTGGGAAGCAGTTGACCTTGAGTACCTAGACATTGCCCCTGGGATTTGTTAAAAATTTGTTTTTTAGTAATCTGGTGGCAGGGATAAAGGTCAATTTTAGCTCAGCTCCTGTCCTCGTAATTACGGGTTACAAGGCCTGTTCTCTGAATTAATGAGGTTTGACTGTAATTTAGACTGAAGCGCGTAGACTATGTTTCTGGAAGACCTGGGCCACTCTTAATGTGTGGAAGAAACAAAACAAAACTATACCACTCTCAAGAGTTTTATTTATTTTTTAACTTAGAACCTATGCTTGAAAAATGTGAATCCTGATTCTGTTTTAAACAATACATTCTGAATGATATGTATTTGCTGATGCTGGATATGCTACACTATGTTTAGATCAATAAAGTCCAGAGACCTTTCTGTTATAACAAATACTCATTTTGGAGATTTGAGAAAACAGAGACTATTAGGGCCAACTTGGGCTATATTCTAAAATGTGATGAATTTAAAGATGCAAATGGACTCCTCAGCCAGGATGTGCCCTATCAGTCTCCCGTGGGCACATCTCTGAGGCAGGTCTTTGCCAAGTAGCCAAATTTGCATGAGAAGAGCCAAGGCAGCCCGTTGTGAATATGCAAAAATCTCAGGCACAGTGGCGCATCTTTGACATGTCAGGGAAATGTTCTCACGCGGTGAATGAAATCTCCTGGGAGGGCCATAAATCCTGTGCAACAAATTATACACTAACAGGTTCTTAGGGGAATTCAAATAAATCCTCGCAACCGCTTAGCAGGTAATCTCCAGATCAGATTCCCATTTTTCTTAAGAGCAAAATAATATATGGCTTCTTATACTCTCCCAGTGAAATGCTATATATCAAAGATATGAATTTAGTCGAAATATTGATCGTAAGCCAAAGTGAAACTAAGGGAAAGTTTAATGCTTTTCACCACAAAAGAGAGGGATTAGGGGAATGTGCATCAAATGTGCTTTATAAAGTGAAGCATTCTGGAGGAGAGGAGTGGAAAAATCCAGAGACCCGAGGTCTTCCTAATGTTGTCAAGTTAAGGAAAAACTCAGAATTGGCTGCACAGTCCCGCACTTGCTCAGCAGCTTGCCGTGGAGAGCAGCCTTTGCAATGAATAGACATGAGATGGACCCGCCTACAAGGGAACTATCTTCACACTGCGTGAATCCTTTCCGGTGAGTTTTACTGCACTGCAGATCACACGTGACAGTACCGGGGTTCCATCTGGTGTCTTTCAGGGAGATACTGCTATGGGAGGCCAAGATTTGGTGGAATATGAGGACACGCTTGTGTGTATCTCGGTTAGTGGAGAGCTGAGCAAGTTTCCAAAAAGTTAGATGAAGGCAGATTACATCAATGGGAAATTCGAGTTCTCATTGCCTTTTACCGGTGACGAAAGCTCAGGACAAGCATAATCCCGAAAGTTATCTTTCTTTTCCACCTCAGTTTACCAAACCAAATCAACCCTCCCCAAGCTCTCCTTGTAGCATCTATGAACCTCATGTGTCACAGGGGAAACACTTGTAAAACAAAGTCTTTATTTATTTTTTAAAGAGCCTTCCAAAGCCCATTTATTATTCAATCATCTGTATGCTATCTAGAATTTATGAGTGAGATGCATTTCTGGCTGAAGCTGAGAAGGAAACCTCAACAGAAATGCTGCACAAAAAACGTATATACACATGGGTGGCTCTGATTTTTATTTTTAATATTTGAAGCATGACAAGCGATCCCGCAATTGCTGTCCATTGGCTTGAGTTGCTAGATGTGACTTATCAGACACCCACAGCCAAAGTCCTAGGTAAACCAAAGTAGCTTTTCTAAATAGGGCATTACTTATTTATTTGGGGGATTTATAAAAATGTAGCCATCATGCAGAGCCTCTAGGTGCATGAATAATGCAAAAGTACAAAACATTAAGAAACAGAAACAAACAGAAGCTAGACGCATAGTTTCATTTCTCTCAACAGACAGAAACCACTGTTTTGATCAATACATTGAATTACAAAGAGGAATTGCTAAAAAATGCAAACTGGAATTTAACAGAACATAAAAGATTTGGTCATCAAACAAATGCTTTCCTGCCATCTTGCATGCGTGGTGGTAGGAGTGGGTGTCTGGGGAGTGGAAGCTACTGTTGGAACAAGTGACAAAGCTGTTGAGTTTTGTCGTGAAGGGGCACCAGGGGGACAGTGGCCTGGCCACAGGAAAGGCAAGAACACAGATTTTTCAGCGAAGACGGCGTGGCCCAGTGCTGTCTTCCCCATGTGGTCTTAGGAACTTAAATCTCAAACTCTGGTTCCTTCTTGCACGTGGCCGTTCCATGTCCATCTCCTGGCACCCCGATGGAGACTGCCAGTGTTTACAACCCATGAATCTTGTTCCTGTAACTCCGTGGCTGGGCCATTTCTGGCAGCTCTAATCCTGACGACTTGAATGAGTGTTTTGATCAATTTCTTTTTCCTCTTGGGCGTTAATCTCGAGCCCTGTTTCGTTTGAATCACTGGTGGCCCTGATTTGTCAGTGTTTTAGATGACATTTCTTCAGCTTCTTTCTCAAAACTCAACTCTCCCACTGAAAAAGCTAGACCCCTCTGTTGTTTTCCAGGCCTATGGGAAGGACAGGATGGTGGTTATTTGCATGCTCCCAAAGAGGGTAGAAAGAGAAAAAAGAGAAGAACAATGACTCTTCCTGCTTTACGGAGACCGTTTGTAAACGTTGATAAGAGACAAGGAATTTAGCCACTAAGACCTACATACAAAAGAGAAATTGCTCAAACACAAGGTAATTACATAAACAGTGTCTATACTCACTAGCAAGAGAAATTTCACTTAGTGTAGAAAGCCCCGTAGGCTGCTCATTAGTGCTTTTTTTTTCTTTTAATAAATATTTTTATTAATATGTTAGAGTTGTACATAGTTATGGGGTACCTGTGATTTTTGATGCATATGTATAATGTAGAATTATCAAATCAGGATAATTAGAATATCCATCAGGTCAAGCATTTTTCTTTGCTTTGTGTTGGGAACATTACAATTATTCTCATTAGCAGTTTTGAAACCTACAAAAAATTATTGTTAACCACAATTTCCCCACTTTACTATTAAATACTAGAATGTATTCTTTCTATTTAACTGTATTTTTGTATCCATTAACCAATTTCTCTTCATCCCTCTCCCATACCCTTCCCAGCCTCTGATGAACAACATTCTACACTCTAACTCCATGAAATCTACTTTTTCAGTTTTCACATAATAACGAGAACATACTTGTCATTTGCAGGGTGAAACTGGGTGTCATTAGTGCTTTTTAAAACTATCCTTTAGGCTGGTTAAAACACCATCAATGGAATATCAGTCTGGCGTTCTGCAGCGATCCAGTGGAACTAACATCTGTGCTTCAGGAAAGACAGATATTCATGGTCCTGAACTCACTGGGGCTCTTAGAGAAAGGATCATTAGTGTCAGGCCTGAGAAGAGATGCTGAGTTTTAAGATGTGAATTGTAGACCTTTACCTATCTTCTTCTTTTTTTATTTAATTTTATTTTATAAAAATGACCATACTGTTCACAATAGCCAAGTCTTGGAACCAACCCAAATGTCCGTCAATGATGGACTGGAAAAAGAAAATGTGGCACATATACACCATGGAATACTATGCAGCCATAAAAAAGGATGAGTTCATGTCCTTTGCAGGGACATGGATGAAACTGGAAATGATCATTCTTAGCAAAGTAACACAAGAAGAGAAAACCAAACACCACATGTTCTCATTCATAAGTGGGAGTTGAACAATGGGAACACATGTACACAGGGCAGGGAACATCACACACCGGGGCCGGTCAGGGGGTGGGAATCTGGAGGAAGGATAGCATTAGGAGAAATATCTAATGTAAATGACGAGTTGATGGGTGCAGCAAACCAACATGGCACATGTATATCTATGTAACAAACCTGCATGTTGTGCACATGTACCCCAGAACTTAAAGTGTAATAATAATTTTTTAAAAAAGACCCTAAAATGTAAAAATATGAAAAAAAATTCTAAAATCACTGGAAAACAGGGTTTTATGGAAAAGCCAAACCCTTTAACATGTCTGAGGCTGTGAGACAGTGAGAACAGGCCATGGGGAAACCCGGTGACCCCAGCAAGGCTTGGCAAGGGTCCACCAAGGTGCATGGTGGATGGATATCCCCCAGAATCCCAGGACCTGCCACCCTCCAGGCTCACAGCAGCAGGAACCAGGTGGGTGCTCAGCTCTGGACACATGGAGGCTGGCCCCTGCTCCTAGCCTTGTCCTCATTCACAGTTGATCTCACCAAACCCAGCTCAGCAAAACCAACAATGCGTGCCGTAGCCGTGTTGTGGGGTCCAGGGAATGACAGAAACCCAGCTAACACTGGATGCCAGCTAATATGGAAGAGAAAAGTCTGAAAGATTCTAGCAAAGAAGGTTTTATTGCCATGCTTAGCCTTCCTGGTAAAATCTGTGATTTTCCACCTGACAACCATCTCATTGCCAAAAGTTAGACAAGATTCAGGGTCCAGATCCGGGAGTCAGGAATACACTGAAGGTTTCTGAAAACTCTGACCGATGTCTGCACATAGAGTGACTAAGTTTATTCCTAGGATTCGTTAATGTAGACAAATGAGGGTTTGCTGCTGTGGGTTTCTAATCAGGATAATAGCCTTTGATAAAGAAGAGGTATACAGCCTAGCTATTTTCCTGTTGCTGCATAAATGCTGGAGCACAGTACCATTGCAGAGCATGGTCGTGAATTATAAGAACGCGGCACACAGGAGGTGCCCAATTAATGTCTGTGGAATGACAGACACCTGAATTTAAAAATGTGCTCTTGAGGGTATGGTCTTTGCGCATTCGTCATGGCAGGTGCAGCTCTGGCCAGCACCGGCACTGTTAGATTCTGAGTAGAAGGAGGGGCAGTGAAGGCCGGTGAGAAGGCAGTAATGGGAACACACCCTGACCCCTTGGGATCAGCACACATGTGGAGGTCCCACAGAGGACAGCAGAGACCCCTGGCTTTTTGGTGGCTGTATTTCTCAGGCTCACAGTTGGACCTCCAATCAAGTACAAGAAAATTGAGACAATATGAATGTCCTCTTCTTTTTGGTCTGATAGAGTTTAACATGATCTTTGACAAATTCACTGCACATTTCTCAACTGTATAAATGCAGATGCCTCCCTACAAATGAGCAGACAGAAACCGCCAAATTTGTGGAAAGATACGCATCTTCATAAAAATAAAATAGGAAGTTTCAGGTATAGTTTTTTTTTAGATATTAATTTATATCTCGAAAAAAATGTGAGCAAAAAACCAGCAACTCCCTGAAATTTGTATTCTCCTCGAGATTTGTGATTGCATTGCCTCAAAACAGGCAATCTCAGTTTAGCAAATAACACTTTTAGGTAAAACATCTGATTTCTGAATTAAAACAGTTGATTATTTACTGCATAATGAGACAGTTGCAGTTATAGAAATTATTCACAAACCCCACAGTAGCAGATAAAGAAATAGACATTATGAATGACCTGAGAGGAACATTTCTCAAAATTCTCATTTGAGGGATGGCTGACATACGAAAGAAATGGCATTGGGTGTTTACCTGGTGAAACACAAAAGTCATTCTCAAAGAAAGGTTGTTAATGTTTTATAAATGTAACTATAGATGTCATTAATGTTTATGTTTATTTTAACCTACATTATGTTTATGTAAATAGATAAATGTAAAAACGAAATATAAAATGTATATATAAATACAAAATAATTGTAAAATTTACATTACATTTATGTAAATATAGGTGCAATTTTAAAAGTAGATTTTATGCAAGTATAATTATTTTAAAAATATGTTACTGAGCTATATTGATGATCTATGTGTCAATGGCTCAAGTCATTCCAAAGGCATTTGCAAGCATGTTGATGGGAAGTGAGAAACCCAAGGACAAAGTTTTGTACATGGGGGAGTTAACATGAGAGTAGTTAATATTCTTGATGTAGAGAAGAGGACTTTCAACACGCTTTACATAATTTTAGAATAAAAAGAAACTGCAAAAAATTTAATTGCAAATAACGAGAAAAAAACAAAAAGTATGGGGAGGCTTGAGAAATGCATCAGAACATCGGAAAGTACAAGAATTAATAGTGAGAAAGTGTGAAATGATGAAGCAAACTGAATCTTAATTATGATGACTGTCAAGATATACCGAGAATATCCATTTTCATGATATTAAAAGGCAATTCTCTCATATTGATTGAGAAGCACAATGTATTATTTATAAAGAAATCTAAGAAAACAAGGCAAGGAAGTGATAAAAATTTAAAAACTGGTAAATGTATACTGTGCACATGTAAATAAAACAATTCACGGATTTAAAAAAATTGGAAAAAGCTGAATTCAAAGCAAAAAAAGTCATCTCCATTGAAAATAAAACACTTGTAAATATTTACTTACTAAATACCATAGTATCAACAAGAATTGTTAAAAAATTAAGCTATGATTATAATGGAAGCTCTCTTTTACTGACAAATCTAGAAAATAAACCATGTAATCTGATCCTAGACAACTGAAGTAATGTAGTTACTAGGCTAAATTCAATAGATGGATATAAAACATTGTTCATGGTAGTAAGAATACAATTTCTTTCCAAATGTATTTGGAGCATAAACAAAACATAGACTCAAAAAAAATGCATGAAATATCTCAAAGTATAAAGTGTATGCAGAAACCACTGCTCAACTATACTAAAGCTAGCAATTAACAAAAAAAGAACCAATTCACAAAATTTTGAAAAAAACCTACAATTCTTGATTCAATGAGAAAACAGCAATTACAATTTTATACAAAGTAGAAACTAAGTATAATACTATGTTTCAAATGCATGCTATCCAGTAAATGTTGTACTCCAAATAAAATTCATATTTAGAAATATTTTTATTAAGCTGCAAAGAACATATAATAATAAACTTTTTTCTATGGGAAGCAGAGCAAGTAATGCTAGGAGATATGGAAAAGAAAATGTATCAGAAATTAACTTAAATAGAAGACAGAAAGCACCACAATGAATAGAAGACTTTAACAGATGATTTTTGAGAAACAATCAAAAAGGCACATGTACACAGACTGAAAAGACAATCCACGAAGGTTAGCTAAAAATAAAAAACAAAATGCACGTGCAACATTAAGATTAAGAAAGGAGATATAATGAAAGACGAAGAAAACTTAAATCATTAAAGGAAATTCAGTGTAAAATTCCAGGTAATAATTTTTATTTTTATTGTCAAAGAAAAGTTTTTTAAAATATGTTTAGTTAAACCATTTCATGGTAAAATTCTTCCTTTTTTCTTATTTTTTTGATGGACATTATATCAATTTTACAGAGAAGTTTCATGTAAGTGCCACAAAGCTTCCTAGTTCCTGAACCATTTGAGCGTAACTTGGCCCCAAAAACACCCTCAATTTTTTTACATACGTATTTTACAAACAACGGCTATCTATCTGCCTACTCATCTATTACCTGTTCTGTCACCCATCTATCTGTCTTCTATCAATTCATCATCTATCAGTCTATCTATCATCTACAGATACTCTACATTTCTCTGTCTCTCCCTCTCCCTCTGTCTCTCTTCTCTATCCATCTATCTATCTATCTATCTATCTATCTATCTATCTATCTAAGCTATCCTCTGTGAGCTGTGTAGGTAGCTAGCTATCAATAAATCTATATATCTGTACATAAATGTATACACATATAGAAATATATGTGTCTATCTATCATCTATGTATCTATCTATCTATTCTATCTCTCCATCCATCATATCATCTATTCTATCTATTCTATCATCTCTACCATCAATCCTTTATCCATTCTATCTGTCCATCTATTATCTATTCTATCTGTCATCTATTTCTATTTTTCTATCATTCCTATCATCTATACTGATCTGTTATCTATTTATCCATCATCTATCTAGCCATCTATTTATCACCAATTATCTATTATCTCTATTCATTCATTCGCCATCTATTATATTTACCTAACATCTATGTTTTTCTATTATCTATATCTATCTATAATCCATATGTCATCTACCTACCTACTTGTTTATCTATTTATAATCTATCAGTGTATCCATTATCTATTCCATCACCCATCTATTGTCTATCAATTTGTTTATAATCTATCAGTCTATTTATCATCTATCCATTCTATCATCTATCCATCTATTATCTATGGATCTATTTATTGTCTATCTATTATTTAGAATTTGTCAGTCTATCTGTCTTCTATTTAGTCTATCATCAATGTATTATCTAATTATTATCTGTCTATCCCTCTAGTATCTATGGATCTATTTATTTATAATATATTAATCTATCATTTATCTATTCTATCACCTATCTATCTATTATCTATGCATCTGTCTATTATCTATCAATCTATAGGACCCACAGCCTGTGTGAAGCCAGAGCTGGGTCCTATCCCACTTGATTGCTTCAGCTCCAAAGCTCTTCCCTGGTTGCCCTTACTCCAGGCCACTCTCTTCAACCTCCTCTGGCTCTGATACCCTGCCAGGTGCCCTTATTCTGAGACCCACCCCCTGTGGTTGCCTTTCCACCCTTCTTGGGATCTGATGGCCTGCACGAGACATCCACCTTTCATGCAAATGCCCTGTTTACCTGCCTGAGTCCCACAGCCACATGGACTCCCCCTTGCATTCCCCGCTTCTGTCCTGGCTCTGGGTTCTCACGCTCTTCACCTTGGTTGCCACCCTACGCCTTACTTGGCCTTGACTCGTGGCATTTGAGTCTAAATGTTGGAGAGGGGAGAGGGGAGCAGAAGATAGAGAAGGACAGGGAAAGGGCATGGAAGAGGAAAGATAAATACAAAGACAGGAAGAGAGGAAGTCAATTCTGCTAAGCAAAGGAAACTTTTTGAAAGTGCTATAAATAGTTAAGCATTTGTCCATGGTGCAGAGAAACAAGAGATTCACTAATTCATGTTAAAAGCTAAGGTAGCAAGATAGTAATTCTGAAATGTTACTTTAGATTTTTCTAAAAATTGCCCCTCTCTGCAGAGAGGACGTGAAAGCCAGTTCTGAGCACAGGAGAGAAGGTTGGTGAAAACTCGTGCAGTGTTCAGATGCATGTGGGGTGTTCTTTTTCCTGTTTCCCCTTGGACCAAGGGACTTGAAACTAGGGGATGTGGAGAAAAGCTGACGACCCAGAAAAGAGCTCTGGGACCACTTCAAATAACACTGTTTATTGACACAGAAATTATAGAACCGACTCGAGCCCAGAATCTGTGCACTGTGCCATGTCACCAGCATAGCCGGCTCTCCTGTCCTTCCCTATAATCTTCCGGGGGCCTGATTCCTGAATTCCTAAGCAGGGCTGATCACATGGGAGTTTTCAGGAAGGGCTGGATGTCCTGGGATTTTTCTGTGGCTGATTCATGTGGTGTTTTTTTTTGTTGTTGTTGTTCCGGGCATCCTTCTGATTAAAACTAATAAATCACAGCTTGTTTAAGTGACAGTGATGGTTGGGTTGTAGTTTTTGCTTCAGGGAAATCTGTTATGGAGAAAATCAATTCACATTGTCTGGAAGAAAAGGAATAGGTCAAACACCAAGACAGGGACAAAATCCTTTAGCCGCTAGTTTGTCGCTGACATTGTCTGGAGGTGCCTTCACTGTGCTCTAGTGGACACCTGCCTCTTTATTGACACTTTTTTTCCAGAGTTTTCCAAAGTGATTATCATTTTTCTCCCATGGGAGGAGGAAGGGCCACTTTCTCCTTGTTCCTGGAAGACCTTTCTTTCTCCTTCCTACGTCTTCCAGCTTTGATGATCATAGCATCAGGCTCTACTGCCTCTTCAGCATTTTATAATCCCCTAATTTCCCAATGATCTTGGCATTCGGTGTAACTCTCTCCAAGACCCCTGCTGTTTTAATTCTCTTAGTTTCAGTACACATGAAGGAGGTCTTCAAAACATGGTGGCCTCCATTCCTGGAGCTCCTCCAGCTGTCTTGTCCTGGATCCCACCTCTTCCGTCACCATGCAAGGAACCTTTGACAGCAGCTCCTGCCTCTCCAGCTTGAGGGTCATGGGCCAGGCATCCTTCCCTCCTATGGTGCCTCCAGCCCATGGAACCCATGGCGCTTTTATTTTCTGCCATTTCTTGGTGCTCTTCTCTGCTCTAGGTACAGCTTTCCCCTCCTAAGCTGAGAGTCCATTTTCAGTTGTTACCTTGATTCTCTTGGCCCCTCTATCTCTTCATGTGCTTGTTTCTACTTGTGCCCTTCTACAGGGGCAAAATGCCTGGCCCAGTATGCTTCATCTGAACTGCAGAACATGGAAAATGATTCTATGGCAATTTTTTTTTTACTGTCTTGAGCATGGTACCCAACCAGAATCATTGTCAATGCAGAGAAGAGGAGTGAATTCAGTGGGACCTGAGCAGAGAGGCATTGTTAAGATGATGCTTTAAAACCTAAGATCGCCAGGCATTGTGGCTCATGCCTGTAATCTGAGCAGTTTGGGAGGCCGAGGCAGGTGGATCACAAGGTCAGAAATTCAAGACCAACCTGGCCAAGATAGTGAAACCCCATCTCTACTAAAAATACAAAAATTAGCCAGGCATGGTGGTGCATGCCTGTAATCCCACCTAACTGGGAGGCTCAGGCAGGAGAATCGCTTGAACCACGGAGGCGGAGGTTGCAGTGAGCTGAGATCATGCCGCTGCACTCCAGCCTGGATGACAGAGCGAGACTCTGGCTCAAAAAACAAAACAAAACAAAAACCTAAGATCACCGTGCCGCTGAAAGCCTTGCAGCCTTCCTGCCTCACTCAGAGGGGAAGCCCGAGCCCTTGCAATGGCTTACAGTGATAACATGACTTGCCCCCAACACCCCAAATCCTTTCATCTTACCCTCCATCACCCTTCCTCACGTTCTCATCTCATGCTACATTGGCCAACGGGTCAACTGCACTCCTGGCCTGGTGCTTTGCGGTCCTGCCGCTTTGCCTAGGAAGCTCTTCCCCACATTACCCGCATGGGTCACTGTCTCCCATCCTCAAGTCTGACCAGTTCTCATGTGCCCAGCGAGGATCCCCTGGCTGTCCCGTGGTGAGGGCCTCTCCCCTTTGCCCTTCACTCCCCATGCATGCCCTGCCCATCCTCTACTTTTCAATTTTCATTTGGCCTGATTGTCTTTCAACAGACCACGTGTTTCTTTATTATGCTTATGCTTTATTTTCCCATATCCTACAGCTGGGTTGTGGTCCCATGTGGGCAGGAGTCTGTCTGTTGTACTCATGGCTACATCTTAAGAACTCACAGGAGTTCTCCTGAGAGCTGATGAAGAACTGTTTATTTGATGCATGAAGAAAAGAGAATGTGTATTTCAAAGAAGACGCCTCTGTGGCCCGCTCAAATCACAACTGTCCAGTGATGAAAGATATGACAGGTTAGTACATGGAGTGTGACCCATGTGACAGGTTAGTGTGTTGAGTATTTCCCATGTAACATGTTACTGTGTGAAGCATGATCCATGTGACAGGTTAGCATGTGGGATGTTTCCCATGTGACAAGTTAGTGTGTGGAGTGTGATCCATGTGACAGGTTAGTGTGTGGACTGTGACCCGTGACATCTTAATATGTGGAGTGTGACCTATGTGTCATGCTAGTGTGTGGAGTATTTCCCATGTGACATGTTAGCATGTGGAGTGTGATCCATGTAACAGATTAATATGGGGAGTGTGACCCATGTGACATGCTTGTGGTGTGTCTCCATGTGACATGTTAATATGTGGAGTGTGACCCATGTGACGTGTTTGTGGTGTGCCTCCATGTGACACACTAGTATGTGAAGTGTGACCCATGTGACATGTTTGTGGTGTGTCTCCATGTGATGTCTTAATATGTGGAGTGTGATCCCTGTGAGCGTTCCTAAAGTCCGTCTGGCAATGCGGACCCAGGAAGCACTATTTACAAATAATTTCCGAGGTAATTGGATAGAGCCTGTCCCTTCACTCTCTCCCAAGCCGCAGATAAAATGGCTTTGGGGTAATATATATGCAGGCTTCTTGTGTAACTTCAGCCTTCTTCCCCTGTCTTTGAGCCTGGCTGCAGCCGACGCCACCTTGGAGCCCAGCTCGTCTGTGAAATCTGCCTGGAGGAACCGCAGCACTGTCTCCTTCTTCAAAGCCCCCTTAGGGTTTTTGATTTTTACTGATCATGCAGCACTTAGGACATTTCGTCTTGTGTTATCATTCTTATAAATAGTCTTTGTCCTCAATATCTTGTGTATGCTTCTCTTTGTGTTTTTGTATCCCAAATATCTAGCAGCCAATAAACTTGTGATGATGATGAAAACTGGAAAAAATAGTGAGAAAAATGGAAAGAAAGGATCACAGATCAAACATGACTTAGAAATGAGATACAATCCATGCTCGTCTCTGATCCGGGTCAGTTTGTGCTTTTCTGAGTGGAGAGTTGCTGTGGATGGGAAGACAGAGAAGAAAGCTCATCTAGGGTGGGGATGGCGAGGGCAGTGGGGGGCAGAGGGAAGAAGGCCAGAAATCCACAGGCTAATTTATGGGGAAGATGGAGGATGCTTAGTGTAGTGGATCTTCAGAAATGTAAATGGCAGTGGGATAAATAAGTGTATATTTGAGGCTGCGAAAAGACACCCTCTGAAGCTAATGACAACATAATGATCAAAGATAACAGCGTGGTCTGAACAAGCTAACAGCCTGCATCTCTACAGTGACAGCCTCTCCTGTCGCTGCTGAGGAGCTCCAGAATTAATCTTGACAAAATTCTGGTAAAAAATTGATTAAAGTAGAGAATGACTCTGCTTTCTTTCTCTTTCTTGCTTTATTCCATTTGCCAGGTTGAACAAAAAAAGCCTCATATACAAATCCCCAATTCGCACAGGAACTGGTAGTGTAAGTAATGTCTTCACTTCTCTAAGCCTATTATTAGGGTGAGCGAGCCTGTCAGGGGAGTTAAAAATGCCTAATTTGTGATGGAACATTTTTTCCCCTGCACAATATCACGTCATATGGCCACACACTGGGTACAATACACCTCTGATTAGGAGCAAACCTCTGGCTGATTGATCATGATATTAAGCAAATATTACTACAGATAGGGCAGACCTCATCAGATCCCAAACTCCTAGCGCACCCACCCTTTGTATCAGTCACTCAGCAATTGATTTTGTACTTTCTTGTGATAGCTCCAGTGTTTTGGGGGTAAATAGCTTTTTTAAAAAATTAGAGACAGCATCTTGCTCTGTAGCCCAGGCTGGAGTGCAGTGGTGCAATCATAGCTCACTGCAGCCTCAAACTGCAGGGCTCAAGAAATCCTCTCACCTCAGCCTCCCAAGTTGCTGAGACTGTAGGTGTGCACCACCATGCCTGGTTCCCTTGACCATTTGTGTAGAGAAGGGGCTTCCCTATGTTGCTCAGGCTGGCCTCAAACTTCTGTATGCAAGTGATTCTCCCACCTCAGCCTCTTTAGTAGCTGGGACAACAGGTGCATGCCACCACTCTTGGTTAATTGAAAATGTTTTTGTAGAGATGAGATCTCTTTCTGTTTCCCAAGTTGGTCTCAAACTCGTGGCCTCAAGCAATCCTCCTGGCTTGGCTCAAATAGCTTTTTGAAATCTCTCTGTTTTAAAAGCACGTCATATGTTTGTACCTTGCACCTCAGCTGTTGAAGGTTTTGAGAATCAGAGCTACTGATGGGCATCTCTCAGTTTTACATACTACCAGCCTTCCTAAATCACGGAAACTCAGGAGTCTAGTGAAGAGACGTAGAACCATCACCAAACTCTAATAGAACATTCATCCAACTAACAAACAAACACATTTGCTATTGTAGGGAAGTGGTTTGTGCTTCTCACACACTCCCAGGGCTCCTCTGAACAGTTCTGGGTGTTTCAGCCTCGTTCTAATGCCCAACACCTGCATCTTTGGTGAAACGCTATGGTGGGGTTGCTGGAACCCCATTTGTCCATTTGTGCGGCAGAAGCAGGTGTCAGGGAATCAATAAGCCCTTGCCTATAACAGGGATGCACATCTGTTCAGTGAATCACCTCCTTCCTGCATCTTTTGCCAGAATTCTGAGCTATGTATTTTTCTTGGTTTTCCAGTTTCCCTGTAAGATTAAGCATCAGCTTCCCATGGCCTTAATGATGCAGCCCTAAGTGGCTTCCTTCCCTGCCTTAGTCACTTCCTTTTTTCCTGGTGTCCCTGCACCTTCCAATATGCTCTGGGCAGTCCCCCTTCATCTCAGGGCTTGCTTCTCGGGAGAACCTCACCTAGACAATAGACACCGATGTGGTCCTAGGAGCCAGTCCTGGGCTGGACTCTAGGGTTGGGGCATCTGCATGTCCGACAGCATCTCAGTGGTTGGTAGGCTGTGGTCATCCATGATTGGTGCGTTAATAAAATTACTTAGTCCACTCAGGCCACCACAACAGAATACTGCAGACTGGGTGGATTAAATGACAGACATTTATTTCTCAGAGGTTTAGAGGCAGGATGTCTGAGATCAAGGCGCCAGCATATTTGACTCCTGGAGAGGGCTCTTCCTGCCTGCAGATGGCTGCCCTCCTGCTGTATCCTTCCTCACTGTGTCCTCACATGGCCTTTCCTGGGGGCATATGCCTGAGAGACTGAGATCTCTTTGCCATCCTCTTCTTTTAAGACCGTCAGTCCCATCTCCGGCCCCTGCTCACATGACCTCATCCAAACTCTTGAAGGCCCAGCTCAACAGCCCATCACATGAGGGTTAGAGCTTCAAGTCTGAGTAGGTCTGGAGGGCACAAGAGGGCCGGATGACCAGACAGCCCAAGCCCATTCCACCTCCCTTGGTGGGATGGACGCTTCTCCATCAGCCTGCATCTGTGTTCCTCGGACCAGCGAATGGAGAGGAAACATTTGGACCTTGTTCACGGTGGATTTGTTCCATTACTGGAGAACCTAAAAATGGGCTCCAACTGTCCCATAGCCCATTTGGGGTGGCTCCAAAAGGCAAGGATGAGGTAAAATTTAAGTGGGTGGGACATTGTCTTAAACCATCAATTTGTCCTCAACTTCTCTGGAGGGAATCGTGGCTGGAGGTAAAGATGGGTCTTTAGAGAGAGAGATGACGGCTTGCTGTGAATAAGAATCCCAGGAGCAAGACTGGCAGGTCTGAGCAACGACCTCTGGGGCAACCACATGCTTGGAGTTAAGGGTGACCCAAACCCAAAGGTCTTTGAGCCTCACATTGATGTCTCCCAGACAATGTGCGCTCTGCAGAGGGAAGAAATGACTCATCCAGGGAAAGTTTATCCAACTTGTCTCTAGAGCATGGTGGGCTCAAGAATGGCACAGCCATGGCTGCGTAGATGGCCACTCTGCATGGCTCCCCTCGCATGACTTCTGCTCCTCCAATGGATTCAGGGATGGCCCCTGCTGAATGCCCTCAAGGGGTCCTTCACGAGGTGGTAGCATGTCGAGGATACCAAGCACTTTCCATCATGGGGCTGTGGGGGCTTTGCCCTTCCTGGGGCTGATGGACACCCTGGGCACTGCCCTGTACTTGCAGCCTGCAGGGAGGTGGCCAACGCCTTCAGCACAGCCTCACAGATTGCACTGTTGTCATGCGATTCTGTGTCTCATAGCTTCGGATAAAGAACCCGCTGCATTAATTTCCCATTGCTGCTGTAACAAATTACTGCAAACTTGGTGGCTTAAAACAGCACTTTTTTTTTTTTTCTTGCATTATTGTCTCAGGGTTTTGTAGATGGGAAGTCTGAAAGGGCTCTCACCAGGCTAAAACTAAAGTGCTGGTAGGGTTTGTTTCTTCTGGAAGCTCTCTGGGAAAATCCATCTCCTTGTCTTTCCCACCTTCTGGAAGCTACCTGTGTTCCTGGGCTCACAGTCCCTTCTTCTATCTTCGAAGCCAGTGCCAGCGCCAGCCTGTCCAGCCTTTCCCGTGCTGCGTCACTCTGGTGCTGACTCTCCTGCCGTCCTCTTCGCTTACGCTAACCCTTGGGATTACACCATGGCCCACCTGGAAAATCCAGGTTAACCTCCTTATTTTAAATGCATTGACAACTATAATCCTTCCTTGCTTGTAACAAGGTACTCTGGGTTCTAGGGACATTTTATAAATGAATAAACTGAGATTCACAGTGGGTACTAACTTGCCCAAGACATTTTTTGGGGTGCATCACTCTGCCTTTGATACCAGTTCATGGTGCAGAGGTTGTAACAATCAGACAGCCCATTGGCATTGCCACATGCTGCAGTGTTGGAAAGCACTGAGCTAGCGGACATCTGTGTAGACTCCCAGAGAGACACGAAGTCTCCAGCTCGGCACGACAGCTGGAAGGGCTGCAGCATCCCTCAAGGGTCTGTGCACATCTCCTAACTGGAGGAAAGCCACTCGTTGGGTAACAAGTGGTAAAAAGAAGCCCCCTCATCAGGATCCTGAACAACCTGATTGGAAATCTTGGACTCCCATTTTTGGAGCATGGGCTTTGCTCACCTGAAGGTCCTGATTCCCAAGAGAAGGGAATTTTTCAAGCAGGGGTCTTGTGACTGTGACATGAAAGCTGCACTGATGGCGGCAGGACTTCACCTATGGGACTTTTCATGGTTTCCAATACATAGACAAAAAAGAGATCATTCTGCTAGTGAAGACAATGTAGGATTACCACTCGCTGTGTGGGTGGGAGGGCACGTCTGGAGACTCACCGGTTCCCAGAGGGGCTTTTTGTGGCATCCAAGTCCAGTAAACACTGAGTGAGAAACTGCAGCAGCCATCAACCTGACAAAGGTCCTGACCAGGGTGTCGACCCTTCAGGCATGAGGGACTGGGCTTTTCCTGTTGGGCATGTAACTGCCACCAGCCAACATGCTGACCGAGGGTGAAGGGGTGTCTGGAATGGGTGGAAGAAAGAGAAGCTTCACATAAATGATCACCTTTGGACCAATGGCGGCATGAGCAGGTCTCACTACAACTCCTATAAAACTGTCTTCTCTTCTTTTTTAATTTCTTGTAAGAATTGGGACTAACCACCACCTGGAGGAGAAGGCAGACTGACAAGGGAATAGCCAGGTGTGAGGAGAGGGAGAGTTCGCATCATGGCTACTGCTTTTCTGTCGGGACTCAGGCCCACTGGCCGCTGCCAGGAAAGTCGGCTGCCCCCGAGGCCAGCACCATCGTCCCCAGGGACTGCCCTCGGGGTGCTGGGCCCTCTCTTGCTGAACACCCACCCCCTACACTCATCTAGTGACAGATGAGCTTGGGGTTAAAAGTTTCCTGGGTACTGGGCCACCATAACTGTGAGCCACATTTCATATCATTTCTGAGAGCTTCCCTGCAGAATGAACTTCAGTGGCTTTCGCTGGTGTCGGGTTTAACATGCACTCATTGTCGGGAGCCTCACTTCTCCACATCCTGTGTCCGCTCCCATGCAGATGCTCCTGCACATGCAAAACAACACGCGTGCACTCCACCCGGGGGCAGTTCAACATGCGTGCTCTCCACCGGGGGCAGCTCAACACGCGTGCTCTCCACCCGGGGGCAGCTCAACACGCGTGCTCTCCACCTGGGGGCAGCTCAACATGCGTGCACTCCACCCGGGGGCAGCTCAACACACGTGCACTGCACCTGATGCTCCCCTCTCACACCCTCCCCAACATGGCTTATTGTAACCCTCTGAGCCTATTGACTTCATCTTGTTGACAATGGATGAGGCTTCCAAGGAAATCATTATGTCTTGAGATAAGGTCACCTCAGGGAAGCCAAATGAAATCATCCCATTGGCTGGTGAACTATATGCTGATTAAAATTAAGTAACATAACAGGCCCCACGTGATTTATTCCTTTAAATATACTGTAATTTCCCCTGTGCTTTGAATCACATCATCCTCCTTTTCTCTCGAGAAGAGACGCCATGCCTTCATCCAAGTCTTTGATTTCTTCATTGAAGAGCTGCAACCAGGTCACAAAATAGGTCAATTTTTAAAATATATGTCTTATAGGTCAGATTTACTTTAAAAAGGCAAAATTGAGGTCAGATGCATGAGTCATCGTGCAGTTTTTTACTTTTGAATTCTGCCTCTAAGAATGAGGCAACCTACATCTCAAAACAAATGTATCTGCATGGAAAAATCCAGGTTCTTGTCTATTCCCTCCTTAATCTCAATTTGTGAATATGCAACTACAAAGTTAAATTCCCTTTCCTTAATTTTTTTTTCTAGGATAAATACTGTCACATTGTAAGCTTTTTTATTTATCTTGTTCATTAAATAAGCCAATTCCATGGGTTAGTCACCCACTACATCAGTCAGGGTCACCAAAGGCACAGTAGGCTCTCACAAGGAATAAGGGAAAGAGGTTAGTAAAGTGCTAGTTACAAAAGGGTGGGCAAGCGGTAGGAAACCAGCAAGCCGAAAGGCAGTCAGGGACTTACAAGAATAGGGTCAGTGACCGCCAGCTTTGGAGGGTGGGGTGGAGTAGTCACAGAAGCTCAGAGTCAGGCCAGTCACATGGACAGCCTTGCTTGTCAAGGAAGGCAGCCCCCTGTGGAGGCCCCCAGGGAGGGATGGTGAGGTGGAACGCTCTGCCTAACTCCTTTCTGTCTGTCTCCTGGGACTCCCCAGCCCCCATGCCCACCCGGAGGCCACTGGGGTGTAGTGCAAGGCAGCTTCTCAGAGCACAGAGCTGAGTGGGAACTTGGGGGCAAATATGGAGAATAAAGAGAAACCACCATGGCTGGGCGTGGTGGCTCACACCTGTAATCCCAGCGCTTTGGGAGGCTGAGGTGGGTGGATCATGAGGTCAGAAGTTCAAGACCAGCCTGGTCAACATAGTGAAATCCCGTCTCTACTAAAAAAATACAAAAAATGAGCTAGGCGTGGCAGCGTGCGCCTGTAATCCCAGCTACTCGGGAAGTTGAGGCAAGAGAACAGCTTGAACCCGGGAGGCGGAGGTTGCAGTGAGCCGAGATCGTGCCATAGAACTCCAGTCTGGCAACAGAGCAAAATGCTAAAAAAAAAAAAAAAGAGAGAGAGAGAAAGAAAAGAAAGAAAGAAAGAGAGAGAGAGAGAAAGAAAGAGAGAAAAAGAAAGAACCATCGTGCTGCTGATACCAAGAAATCAGTTAAGATAAGCTAATTGAAATAATTTTTACATAAGCAAAAGCTAACCATGTGTTAAAATCATGAGGTAAATCGAGAAACCCAAAATACACTGATAAAATGAGCAGGCCAAAAATAATCTGTAAGTATTTCATCTGTGCTTCTATTAGTAGAAACCAAACGAAGCAAAGAATCAAATATTTTGAAGACATCCTACAGGCTTACATTTTGGCAGGATTCTGAATAAATAATTTAAGTTTCTTGGTAAGCAGAAAATGGTTGTAAAGGGGAAAAAAGCAAAAATGTAGAAGGATTAATCAAAATCCTTAATGTTAATGTTAATAAGTGTTTATAACTCATACTCAAAAATTTTTGTAAAAGATCTGGAAAATAAACTTGCAGCAAGCTCTCAACAAGTCCCACTGGACAGCACAAGGTCTTCATCATGGCAGCACAGTACATTGGCACCTGCCAATGAGTTCATCATGCTACTTGGTTAGTTTTCTGTCTTGATGTCCCTCTTTTCCTGTAAGATTTTAAGTCCCTTGCAGGCAAGGAGGCTGACTTATTCCTCTAGCACAGTGACTTGTAGATGGTCACAGCTCCAGAAAAAATTTATCACCCTAAGGGCATGTTTAGTGAGTTTTTACTGAGAGATCAGGCTTCATAAAATACCACGGGTTCTTTGTTGAGAGGGTAAATGCTGTCATAAAGAATCAAGCAATTCTTCAAGTGCTCTTCACATCTCTGGCAGTGGTTAAGAGGAATACGCTATCATCGGAAGCACTTTGACAGTGATGGGTGAGAACGGCTGCGTCTAAGACAGGATCTGATGTTATTTATAGCATTTTAATGGGTAAATAGGGAGAGATGTGATAAAAAAAAAAAAAAGACGTGGAAACCAACATGAGAGACAAGCTGAAATCTATTGTAAATGTGAATGTAGATCATAATGATGACAAATCTGGTTGAGAGTGATAGTTTGAGGAAGGGATTGAGAAAGGATAGCTCCCCCTCTTCCAGTCTGACTGGGGAAAAAAAAGTGAAGCTATTCCACAGCTAGGAGGAGGAAAACAAGTAAAATTCTAAGGAGAACAAAGGTGAATTAAGAAACAAATCATAAAGATGCTACATTAAATATTTACTACAATTTTTCTAGCTGGGAGGTAGAAAACTTATTCCAGCTAAATTAATCAATCATTCTAGTGAGTCACTGCAGCTGCCTCAAAAGCAGGTCTTAAACAAGAGAGATCTAGTTGTGCACAAAGACAGTCCAGATTTCTCTTTAGTAATTTAACATGCTGTGTTTTTGTAGCACTTTCTTGTTAATAAAATGTGTTTATTCCAATGCCACATTTAATCCTCACGATAATCCTGTGAGGTTAGTAACTCTTTCTTACAAATGGGGAAATCGAGGCTCGGGGGGGTAAATGATTCATACAATGGAATTCACACATCTACGTAATGGCAGAACTGGGGTTCAAACCTGGCCTTCCCATGATAACCTTAGTATTCATTTCACCACACTAAAATTTGGTTCTGGTGAATGTTTATTGATTGGTTAGAACAAGTTATAAAACTAATCAGTGGTTTGGTTGATATTTATTATAGAAATATAATACAGAAAGATCTTTTTCTCATACCTCAATGATGAGAAATTATTTTATAAGAAAAGAAATCAGAACCCAAGATTATTTTTGAGGATCTCGTGTGGGAACACCATCTACAAGGAGGCAGTGTAACATGGGGGTTAAAAACATACACTTCGTCAAACAGACCTTAGTTGGAGGCCTGGCTTTGCCACTAGTTTCTTCTGCATCCTGCCACTGGACGTCTTCAAGTCTTTTTCCTCATCTTTGAAGTGGTTACCTTCCCAATAGTGTTGTTCTGGAATTTAAGCAAGATTAAACCTAAAGAACTTGGCAGGATTCTAACACAATACTCAATAAAGAGTGATGTTATTATCCTATTAGTATTCCTAAAACATTGTGTCAGATTATTATAATGCCTTCCCTTCAGGGTCATCCCTCGTCACATCCACACCCCTGTGGGCCTCTTCCCTGCCACCATATTGATTCCATGCAACTTGCTTTGACCAATGGAAATGAACACAACTGAAGCAAACACATGCTTGACTAACGTTTGCATAGCTGGGCTTACTGTCTTGTGTTTCTAGGCTGTTTTCCTCTATGTGAAGAAGCCAGAACTTGTTCACTGGAGACAAAACCAGCTGTCAGAGAAGTGACTGAGGATGTCTTAGACCAGCAGCTCCAGTTGAGCCATCAGATGACTGCACCTATATGAGTAAATCAAGGTGCAAGCCAGAGAAAAACCATCCAGCTGAACCCAGCCCAAACTACCAACCCACAGAATTATGGGATCATAAATAGTTGTTTTCACACAATAATTTTTAGGATGATTTGTTATCCAGGAATAAATAAATAATTTTTAAAAAGTAACTGGTACCTTGAATTTGGATGCTGTTGTAACCAGAACCTGAATGTGTGGTTTTGGCTTTGGAACTGAGTGATGACTAAAGGAGGGAAGCAAAGTAAAGAAACTTCTACAGAAGGCTGGGAAAACAGTGACATGTGTGTAGTGTTATGACAATTAACAAAATGTCGTCTCCCATATTCTGGGGGGGGAAAGCCCCTAATGGACTTGTTGATTAGAGCTAAAGAGTTATATTTAAGTAGGATGTTGATAGATTTTGTTGGACGCTTGTAGATGTAGGATAAAGTACTACAAGAGAAAGATGACTACAGAAGAAACTCTAGTTTTCCAGCAAACTTTAGAGAAAACATAAAGAACTCAGTACCTTCCAGTGGGAAAATAAAAGATTCTCAAACTAAGAAATGATCTCAAGTCATGATCAAATCAAATGTGTGGCTACACAGCCCCTTTAAAAAATGTTTTAAAAAAATGTAAAGCAAAGCTAGACAAACAGACTTCTAAAAATATTAAAGGAGTTGTTTAAAGTGTCAAGACATGCTCAACACAGAAAAAGATCTTTCTCAAAAAGAATTAGGATATAAGCTTTTTGTCATGGAATGAACTTCAATAAGATACATCAGGAAGTCACAAAGTTTTTAAAGAAATTGTGTCAGTGTAGACAAAAAGGATCGTGACTGTTCAGAAATTTTTTAAAAGACTCTGGGTTTCTAACTTTTTATAAGGAGGCTTTAGGCTGAGAAAGCTGCTCAGCTGCAAACAACTCCTTTTTAGAAAAAGAAAGGTGTCTTAGAGGATGGAGCCAAGAGGTCAGAAGGCAGAGCAGAGAGCCATGGAGAACAGTGCACCGAGGTGCTACTCTCAGGTAGCAAACATTGACCTTTGTCAAGAAATATGCTCCTTCTGCTGGGGAACTGGAAGGGTGTGGCTTGTTGGGTTTCATGATTACCATGGTCTAGTGACTGCTTTGCACTTCTCAATCCCCACCTTTTAAAGTAGGCGTGCCTGTTGCAGTTATCTAGTCTTTGTCTTAATGCAATCAGGAGGAACTTCAGCTGAGAAGTTGCACTTGAAGAATCTCATCAGCATCTGAACCCCATGCAAGCCACACAGTTGTGGATTTGGGGCCTGATTCAGTGATTGGATAAATCTTGGCATCTTGGGAGGAGATGAGTGTGTTTTGTAGGTTAGATACATGAATCATTGGCATTGAGGGTGGGCTGTTGTACATTTTTGCAGTATTAGTCCCCATTGGATACCTCCCTGGATTTATATACTTGGACAGTCCCAGTCATATAAACTCTGGGCTAAGACATGAAACTTTATTTGGCCGATGAAACATTGACAATTATAATGCAGGCAGGTGGTGGAAATGAGCTTTCTCGTTGGAGAATTCCCTCTCTTGATCCTAGGAACTCTTTTTCCTCTATAAGAGGAAGCACAGGGTAGTCTGCTGAAGAAATATGGCCCAGGCACCTGCCAACATCACCTACCAGACACGTGAATGAGATCAACCAGAAAACTGTAGCTACAGAGGTGACTCCATAGATACCAGCAGAAGAGTCACCCAGCTGAGCCCAGTTCCAGCTACTGACCCACAGAATCCCAAACTAATGAGATTTTCTAAGCTACTAAACTTTCAAGGTGGTTTGTTACACAGTAATTGATGAAATATATGAATTATCCAGGATCCATCCTGCCAAGTCTCCTATGCTACTAAAACAACAGTTAAACTAGAAGTATCCCGGAAGATGTTCTTGCAAAGTGAAGTCCCCAAATACCCAGCAACAAAGAAAACTGCCAAGTAAGAGACAAGGAACTTGAAGATGTGTCACAATGCATTCATTTCATTTCTTTAATTCTCTGCACAGAACTCTTGTGATTGATTCCCAATGCCTTCAAATGGCCAACATTTTATTTTCTGTGAAAAAGAATATACTCAGAGAAACAACAAAAGACAGAAGAGAAAAAACATAGAATTAAAACAAAGAAGATAGGAAGATAAAGAGAAGTTAGCCATGGTAAAAGCTGTGTCCTATAGGTAGATACTTAGAGGGGAAGATACGTAGGAACAGAAAGACCCTGCTGGACACATCAGAACCTTCTGTCTCTTCTACCAGTTTTCTTTAACTTTCAAAAGTAGTATCTCAAAGGCAAAACCCAGCCTTTCTAAAACAAAGCCCTCTTCTACACAGCATATACACATGAAACAATCTTTTGCCCCTTTAGTGGTCACTGGTTAGAGGAGATCATCCTGGAAATATTTTGCAGAGAATCTCTTAAGCCATCATTGATTAATTTCTCTGATGTGTGTATAAATCTGAAGAATGACATGAGCAGAAGTACCCAAGTTTTCTTGACTTTTTGATTTCCTCTCTTCCAGACTATCAGATTGGTCTCTTCTTTGCTCACCTAAGTTTGTCCCTTAGAGGTAGGTCTAGGGCTTAATTTTTTTAGTTCTTGATTTAAGGAATTGGGGAGAAGAGATTGTCATAACTGGCTGTGTAACAATTTTCTCAGAGACCTGTTTCTCCCCTGTGAAGGTCTGGACTTGGAGTAGAGATAGCAAGAAGAATCCTGTTTCAGAGTGGATCTAAGCTGTGTTCTTTAAAACATTTTTTAATAGCAATAAAGCAAATATTTTTCTCTTTATGTCTATTTCTTAAATTTTTCAGAGTCTACAATGGGTATGTGATTGCCAATCATAGAGACACTTAGCAGGAAACACATTAGAAATAATGCATCCTTATGCCAATAAATATGGATTAGATTAAATCTGAGTTTAAAGTAAAGAGAAGTACATGGATTATGGTTCACAAGTTAATAATAACTATCAGTTGTTGGCCAACTGCTGTGTCTTAAAAACCTTAGATTGATCACATTTTCTCCAAATCTGCAAAACAGGGCTGACTACTGTTCTTATTTTATAGATGAAGAAACTTCTTAGAGACATTATCTTCTCCAAAGTCCAGAGACTTGCAAAAATAGAATTCAAACCCAGACCAGCTCAACTCCATGCCTGAGCTGGTATTTCCTGAGCTATTTCCTACGACGTTGTGCTACCTCTTTATCTCGGTTTTCTTTCTCCTTTCCCCTCCCCTTACCTCTCCTCCTTCCTTCCTCCTTTCCTTCCCTCCTCTCTCCCTTCCGTCTCTCCCTCCCTCTGTTTCTTCCTTCTTTCCTCCTTCCCCCCTCCCTCCCTCCCGTCTCTCCCTCCCTCTGTTTCTTCCTTCTTTCCTCCTTCCCCCCCCCTCCCTCCCTCCCTCCCTCCCCCCTTCCTCCCTCCCTCCCTTCCTTCCTTCCTTCCTTCCTTCCTTCCTTCCTTCCTTCCTTCCCTCCTTCCTTCCTCCCTCCCTCCCTCCTCCCTTCCTTCTTTCCTTTTCTCTCTTCCTTATTAAAGAAATCTCAGAAGCAAAATTTCAGATATGGCTTATTCAGAACAACAGAAGGGCTGTGTTTCTCTTCTCCACAGTAGTAAATGCAGTGATTAAGATAATAAAATTACTCATCTTTGTCACCATCGTCCAGATTAAAGAGCTGTCTGAACACTGAAACAGCACTTTTGTGATTAGGTTGATTGGTATTTACGATCCTTAATGAGACATAATACAGTCATTTGTGCAAACTACGAGCATATCCTCAACCCACGTTGTCACGTAGCCAAGTGGAAATTACACAGGGTGCAGACCACATCACAGCAGTGCTGTGTCCTGCCGGAGTAGGATTTCAATAGATGCCAGGTAGCTAATGTATTCATTCAGAACTGCCTCTTGTTTCTACTGGAGATGTTTGAATCTACCTAAATATACTTTTCAAATTGTTTTTTTCAATTATACTTTTATTTTGAGAGAACACAGATTTACTTGCATATGTAAGAAATAATACAAAGATCCCATATGTCTTTTACTGAGATTCTTTCAATTATAACATTGAGCAAAACCATAATGTAATATCATCATCATATATCCACACTAATACAATCCACCAATCTTGTTCAAATTTCTCCAGTTTTACTTGCACTTGTACTCATTCACGTGTGTGTGTATGTGTAATTTATCACAGGTGTAAATTTGTGTACACACCACCACGGTCAAGGTACAGAATATCCCTTCACCACAGGGACCCTCTGAGTTGCTATTTTTCTCGCCCACCCCAGAACCTCCTCCTGTCTTTAACCCTGTTTGCTGCTAACATATTTTCCGTTTCTATAATCATTTAATTTTTACATGTTTATTGTGAGTACATAGACATGAGATTGATTTTTATGTGCTGGTCTTGTATTCCGTGACCTTGGTAAATTACTGGGTGGATTCTAGGAGGGTTTTTAAAATAGTTTTTCTTTTATGAAGATTCCTTGGGATGTTCTGCATAAGCAGTCATGCCTCCTGCAAATAGAAACACTTTATTTCTTCCTTTTTTATAGGTATGCATTTTATTTTTTTCTTCTTACTCTACTGTGGTAACCAAACTTCCTGTATGATGTTGAATCACAAAGGTGAACATGGACGTCCTTGCCTTGTGCCTGATACTAGGGGAAGGAGTTCAGTCTTGTAGTAACCATGGTGTCAGCTGTAGGCATTTTAAAACTGTTCTTTATGGAATTTCAGTAGTTCCCGTCTATTCCTAACTTCCTGGGAGTTATTTGTTATCATGAATGGATGTTAGATTTTGCCATTTGTGTGTGTACATATTAACTGATGTGATCGTGTGGTCTTTCTTCTTTTTGACCTGTTGACTAGGTGAATTACACTAATGGATTTGAAATGTTGAGTGAGCTGTGCATTCCTGGAATACACCGTACTTGGTCACGGTGTGCAATTCTTATGTACATTTCTGGGGTTGATTTGTAAGTATTCTGTGGAGGAGTTTTGTGTCTCAGCTCGTGAGTGATATTGGTCTGTAAGGGGATTTTTTTTTTTGGTACCATCTTTGCCTATTTTTATTATCAAGGAAATGCTGACCTCACAAAGTGAGTTATGAAGAGGGCTTTTCTCTCGGATCTCAGCAATTTGATACAAAAATAATAATAAAAATAAAAATAACAGATTGCTGTCCTCTGTATTTTCTGGAAGAGATTTTCCAAGAGTAGTGTGAATTCTTATTAAAATATTTGGTAAAAATTTTCAATGATGCCATCTGAATCTGAGATTTATTAGGAGTATTGTAATTACAAATAAAACTTCGTTAATGGTTATAGGACTATTCAGGTGCTCTCTTTCAGGTTGAATTTGGGGAGTTTGTTGTTTTCAAGGAGTTAACTTATTTCTAAGTTGCCAAATTTGTAAGTGTAAAACTTTTTGTTACATCCCCTTCTTATCTTTTTAATGACTGGTTGCAGGGTCTGTGGGATATTGTATTTTTACTAATATTAGTCACTTGGATTTTCTCTCTTTTGGTCTTTGTCTTTCTAGAGTTTTATCAGTTTTATTTTTATTTTTTAAAGAATAGCCATTTGGTTTTAATGATTTTCTTGATTATTTTGCTATTTTCAATTTCAGTGGTTTCTGTTCTTCTTTTTATTATCATCTTTCTACTTGTTTTGAATTTTTTCTTTCTTTTATATTTACGCTGTTTTTTCCAAACTTTTAAATTTGAATTAGGCTACAGAAACCATTCCTTTTATATCTAAGTGGAAACACACCCAGTGTGTTCCCAGGGGGATAAGCAAAAGCTACTTTTCACATTAGAAATGTAACCATATATCAATCAAGTATTTGTTGAGTAACAACTAATCAGCACAGTTCCTGGATTCATTATGTGTTTTGGTCAATTGGGCCCAAAGCTATAGAATAAGTAGGTCCTGCAGTAGCACTAATAATAATATTTTAATTAGTCATTTGAACACATAATTCTAATATGTAAAATTTAATATTATGGCCTTATGGTTATTTTTCAACAAGTTAATTAAATTTAATATTTCATATTCAAACTAAAAGGACATTGGAAGATGTGTTAATTTTATCACTTATTGGTTATTTCCTCCAGTAAGGAACTAAACTGAGTTGAAAAACAGCATGAAGATGTGACTCGGCCATCTCAGTATTTGACTTTTTATGTGTCCCCAGATTATTTTGATAGAATTGACATGCAAATACAATGCATATATTCATTTTAAAAAGCCACTTACTTATTTGTTAATAGCAGTAATGTTTTCTCTTTTTTTCCCTCTCTCATAGATTCTTACAATTAAAACAATCATAGCTACAAATAGCATATCCCAAAGAATATGGGGTTACTTCTTCAATGAGGCATTTTTAAATGATGTATCTAATAGCTTGACTTCAACAAACACAAAAATTACTTCATAAAAAACTCAGGTATGAACCTTAGGTCTGCCTTATGAAAATATTTTTCTATTTAACAGATTGTATTCAATCTTTTATTAATTTACTTACTTGTTTATTCGTTTATTTAGTATATAGCCCTTATAGACTAAAAGTATTCATTTATTTAGTATTTTTTTAAGGAAAATGTAGTTTACAAACAGAAAAATTCACAGCTTTTATAAAATTCTTTTATAAAATTCTCAGTGTATTGAGACAGGCAATAAAAGCAAACGGTCATTAAGTACTACCATGTACCAGGCACTGTTCGAATTTCCCAATGCGTACTAACTCATTTTTGATCTTATAATAACCATACAAAGTTGGTACTGTTATTATTCCCTTTGTAAAGGTGAGAAAACTGAGTGACAGAGTGCATTTATTAAGCATTTAATAGCTGTAGCTATTAAGCTAAAGATTACATATTCTTTAATATTGGGTATTTTAAAAAATCACACTGCGATGGAATAGAAGAGCTTTCTTTATTCAGATATCAGTATTATAACCATTGCCAACGCTTGACTAGCTTGTCTGTTTGTTTTGGGAAATTCACAGGGAACTTAATGAGCAAAACTGAACTTTGCCAAACCTGCAATTTGGCCTCAGAAGCAAATTGCATCAACTGCTCCTCTGGAGCCAGAGCCCCTCAGGGCTCCACTTACAACTTGAACTGTGTGCTTAATGGACTGTGCAGTCCTCCCCATTTGTCCTGCATGAAAATGCA
The DNA here is from genome assembly GCF_009764315.1 of Trachypithecus francoisi. NCBI lineage: Eukaryota > Metazoa > Chordata > Mammalia > Primates > Cercopithecidae > Trachypithecus > Trachypithecus francoisi. Next base: position 16,684,284 of record NW_022681474.1, on the reverse strand, counting down.
AATATGTACGTGTGTGTATGCAAATACCACTTGCACCAGTTTAAAGCATGCTAAATTTAGTGGTAATCAGACAAAAGCTCAGGTATATGCTTTTAAAAAAAAACTTTAAAAAAGTTAACTCTGGCTTTAAAAAAAAGAGGAAAAGAGAAAATGACAGGAACACAATACATATTTATGATATCGTTGTTGATAGAGATCCCATAATGTGAGTGCAAGACATACGTAAGCAGAGGAAGGGTTTGCCCCCGTTAAGAACTAATTCTACCTTAATTGCTTGTTCAGTCAAGTCGTCTGCAGAAAAAAACACATACAGTTGACTTTGGAGAATGATGATGACTCTGTGAAGGCAGAAATGAAACTCTTGATTTTATGGTGGGGCTGAGAAGAGGAGGAACTTTTATCTAACCCGTAAGAAAGGTATCTATGCATAAGCAAACAGAACATCGTAAAAGTAATAATAAAAGTACAAAATTGCTTAAGGGACCTCATGAGATCAATGGGAAGTGATGAAATGTAATTCAGTTCCATACAGTGATCATTTACTGATTTTCTCTTAAGTGTAAGGCCCTACTTATTAGACCATGAGGGACATATAAGAACAGGAGATAGAATCAATGCATCAGATAGGCCCATACTTTCTCTGGGGAAAGTCGAGCAATTATCAAGTAAGTGTTTCCCATCTGAAAACGGTCAGGTGGCTTGCTCCTTAGTTGCTGATTCTCTGGTCCACAGATTCAGGGGTACTGCTATGGTCTGAATATTTGTGTCCCCCCAAATTCATACATTGAAACCCAACCCCCAAAGCAAGTGGGGACTTCAACGGTGATTAGGTCATGAGCATGGAGCTTCCATTAGTGGGATTAGTGCCCTCAGTAAAGAGGCCCTGGAGAGCTCCCTCACCCCTTCTGCCATGTGAGGACACAGTGAGTAGATGCCGTCCGTGAACCAGGAAGCAGGTCTTCACTAGACACCAAATCTGCCAGGACCTTGATCTTGAGCTTCCGGCCTCCAAAACAGTGAGAAACAAATTTCTGTAGTTGCTAAGTCTCCCAGCTCATGGTATTCTCTAACAGCAGCCAGAGTAGACCCAGATGGGGCCTGTCCTCTGCCTACAACTATCCTGTTGGGCTGGGAATTAGAGGCCCCTGCACCATGATGTTCTTGTGGAGTGTGGACCCTTCCCCACAGCACTCTCATGCCATTCCCCTTCCTGTATTATATCAGTGCACAACCCAAGCAACTGTGACTGGAGGGACTGTGCGGTGCATCTTTGATCTCATGTCACAGTTCTTCCTCTGTACCTGCCAGGCCCTTTGGTCATAGTGAGTGCTTTTCACCTGCCGTGCACATGGTGAGTGTTTGTGAACACTAAGTTCTGATGTTGTGAATGAGAAACGTTGGGATTGTCAATAAAGAGGAGAGCAAATTATGCAGCTACAAATAAAATCATGCACCACCTCAAGAATCAGTGCTAGAAACCAGGATATATATTTGTGCACATATGCATATATACATATGTGCATTTTTTCCAGGAAGCGTGTGAGCCCAGATACGCATCAAATCCACAGCCATGGTTTACAAGTGACAGAAGGCCAAGGTACTGGCAGTCCCCAAAAGAATTCCTGTATTTTACCAGAAATTTGAGAATCTTAAAAAAAATTTAAAGCACATGAGCACATTGCATAGTAGAACACAAACTTTCAAAAATTCTAAAGCTGATATCATGAGACTTTAAATAGATTTAGGTCTATGGTGGCTTTTAGGGTCTCCTTGGGCACCAGCTACCAGGGCTATTTCTTGGGGGGTCATGCTGCCTGGCTAAGTGGACCTTAATGTACAACCAGCCGTGAATGAATGAGCCGCAGTGATGAGCCACAATTGCCCCCCAGGGTCCTGGGTCTCCGTGGAAACCAAGGCCCTGAGGTGAAGTTGGAGCAAACATGCAAAGCGACACTGTGATTAAGTAACACAGCCAGTTCCTCTTGACCCTTGAATTTCAGTTAATTACATACAATCTTATCAGCTAAAAAGCAGTTTTAGGCCGGGCTTGGTGACTCACGCCTGTAATCCCAGCACTTTGGGGGCCGAGGCAGGCGGATCACGAGTTCAGGAGATCGGGACCATCCTGGTTAACACGGTGAAACCCCATCTCTACTAAAAATACAAAAAAATAGCCAGGCGTAGAGGCGGGTGCCTGTAGTCCCAGCTACTCTGGAGGCTGAGGCAGGAGAATGGCCTGAACCCAGGAGGCGGAGCTTGCAGTGAGCAGAGATTGTGGCACTGCACTCCAGCCTGGGCAACAGAGTGAGACTCTGTCTCAAAAATAAAATAAAATAAAATAAAATAAAATGAAAAAGTAGTTTTAGAGGATGCTAAAATTTGTTTAACATATTTAGGTGCATTTTACAAATTAAAATGTAACTCACATAGATAAAAGCACAAAAATCATAAGTATACAGCTTGCTAAATTCTCAGCAGGTAAGTTCACTCGTGAAGCCGAGTCCCAGATACAAAAGCAGGGTGTTCCGCGGCCCCTTTGCATCACCGGTCACCAGGCGCTCAGGGAGCTCTCTCTCCTGATCCCTAAGATCATCAGCTCCTTGATCTTGTCTGTGACTTTTGCATATGTAGTGTTGTAAAATTAGCACACCGGGTTTCTGAGAGTCGTTGATATAGCCACGAGACATGTACTTCGAAAAGGATGTTGTCTCCTAAATAAGTAAAATAAATAGCTTTATAGAAGGCAATATTAATTTATACAGCTTTCTGCCTTCATCAGCATTTTTTTTTTTTTTTTTTTTTCGTTGAGACGGAGTCTCGCTCTGTCACCCAGGCTGGAGTACAGTGGCCAGATCTCAGCTCACTGCAAGCTCTGCCTCCCGGGTTCACGCCATGCTCCTGCCTCAGCCTCCCGAGTAGCTGGGACTACAGACGCCCGCCACGTCGCCCGGCTAGTTTTTTGTATTTTTAGTGGAGACGGGGTTTCACCGTGTTAGCCAGGATGGTCTCGATCTCCGGACCTCGTGATCCGCCCGTTGCGGCCTCCCAAAGTGCTGGATGGAAAGAACAGAAAACTAAAACTCCTCTCCCTCCCAGCTCTGATCCCAGCAGGTTTCTGGCAAGGGTTTTTCCTTGTCAGGAATGACCTCCAGCTCACCTCCAAATTACTCAAAGTCTGTGTTTGAGGAGGGGCTTAAGAGGGAAAGCCCCTTTGAAGGGTTTTTTTGTATTTGCAGGAAAGACGGGGTTTCACCATGTTGGCCAGGCTGATCTCAAACTCCTGACCTCAGGTGATCTGCCTGCCTCAGTCTCCCAAAATGCTGGGATGATAGGCGTGAGCCAAGGTGCCTGACCTCTTACATTATCTTGTTCAATTTGATAAGCAAGATTATTTTAGTATCTAAGCTGAAAATGGCTGCAGTGAAGATGTGGCCCTGGAGGTCATGGTGTCTGAAATACTAGTGCTGGTCACATCTAGACCTGCTCATCTAGATATACAGAATTTATGCTGAGTTATCTGGATATTTGCCAACTCAGCTTTCTGTTCCCCTTTTTGGTGAGATTCGTGTATTAGCATTGGGGACCTCTGCTAAGTTTGTTGGCTTGCTGGGCTGGCTCTGCTTAGTACAATCCCTTTATGGCTTGAAAGGATTAATCTTCATATAGAGTATATCGGTTACAGTGCTTAAGTATAAGAGAGAGAGAAAGAAATACATTTTAAGTTGGTTCAAAATGTTCGAGAAATTCTTAGAATATGTATTGCACAGAGGTGAATCACGAAGCCATTCACATTGTGAAACTTCATTCATTTTCTTATCGTTCCTATTTCTCAACATAAATCTTCAGTCAGGACACATTGATGACCTGTGCATATTAATTTCCAACTACTGCAAGTGATTACACTATCTCAGAGTTTGACGATATCTGTAAATCTTTTCTGAGCTATTGGATCAAAATTTCCTGCGATTAATTATTTTTTTCCTTGACAACACAGTCTGAGCAGGGAACAGTCTCTCTCCAAGCACGTATGTCGGTATGTGGGTCCATTTGCTTCTCAGGGTTATGAAAAAGAGGAGAGATGGCATGCTAGAGCAAAATACTGTGTTATATTCTGAAATATTTCTGTGAAATGTTTAAAAATAAGTTAGCATCTTTACATCTTTATTGTGTATTGTATGAAAATGTATTACGCTGTATATCTAAATACCCCACTGAACTCAAAATTTTAATTCTCACAATGCCTTCAATATTAATCTGGAATGTTTATTGAACAGATTAGTTGGTCCAAGGGATTGTTAATTAAGGGTCATTTATTTCTTATTGCCCCAATATAGGTATTTCTTTGGTGACTAATTTTGAAATTCCCTTGAGCCTGTGTAGGTCCTCATCCCAAAAGACTTCTGTTTTAATAACAGGTATTTCTATGTTTTAACTAAATATTATAGCAAACAAAGCAAATATTCGATGATTCCTTCCTGCAGTTATTTTATTCGAACTCTTATTTTATAATTTGAGTCTTTCATATGGTAGTGAAATGGTTTCTTCTCTCTCTCTCTCCATCTCTTTTTTTTGTCCAGGCTACTAGAAACAGGGAAATGGACTGGGGAATAGTTAGAATTTATGTCAGGTTTGTGATTTCATTCAAATAAAAGCTTCCATAGAGCTCGTCTTCAAAAATCTTTCCGTGGATTTTTGTCTCCACTGGATTCATGGTGTTATGACCTGGTGATCTGGCAAGAGCTTTGCTTTTCCTGACCACATTGAATTGGGGTCATCCAGGTATTGTGGTCTGTTCTAGTGCCAGAGTCTGACTCTCAGCAGAGATTGGGGATGCAATAGAAAGAACCAATAGCGGACAACTGCATTTCCAGGGCAGAATTGATTATCTCTGTCATCAGATTGTTGATTTATGTATTTTGTTGTTTATGTATTTTACTGATTATCTCTTAAGTGTAAGACCCTCCTTACTAGACCACGAGGGACACATCAAGACGGAAGATAGAATCAATCCTTCAAAGAGGCCTATACTTTTCTCAGGGAAAGTCGAGCAATTATCAAGTAAATGTTTCCCATCTGAAAATGGTCAGATGGGTTTCTCCATCCTTACTGATTCTCTGGTCCACAGATCCAGGGGGACTGCTATGGTCTGAATATTTCTGTCCCCCCAAAACTTATATGTTGAAACCCAACCCCCAATGTGATGGTGTTAGGAGGTGAGGACTCTAAAGGTGAGTAGGTCACAAGCATGGAGCTCCCATGAATGAGATTAATTAATGCCCTTATTAGAGAGACCTCGGAGAGCCCCCTCACCCCTTCCGCCATGTGAGGACACAGTGAGTAGATGAGAGTGGGGAAGAGTCCAGGCACCATGAAAGCCTCACAGTGCAGGGACCTCTCATTCCCAGTCCATCGGGATAGTTGCAGGAAGAGGACCGTGACCACCTTGATCTGCTCTGGCTGCTATAGCAAAATACCCTAAGCTAGACGGTTATCAATGGCAGAAATTTGTTTCTCACTGTTCTGGAGGCTGGAGGGTCAAGATCAAGGCCCTGGCAGATTTGATGTCTGGTGAGGACCTGCCCCCTGGTTCACAGACGGCACCTGGTTCATGCTTACTCTGAGCCAGGACAAGACCTGAGCTCTCTGGGCATTAGTGCACTCATCCTTCATGGAAGCCCTGAGCAGCTGGTGCCCTTCTTACCTCGACTTGAAGATGAGCTGGGGCACAGAGTGGTTAAGTAACTGTCCAAGGTCGCAGAGCTACTAACGATGAGAAAGATGAGAGCCTGGCCCATCTGGCTTCAGAGTCCTTGAGTTTAAACACTGCGCTGTGTTCCCTGACCTATCTTTCCTGACATGGAAATCGATCATCCTAATTATGTCAACAGACTTCACAATGGATAGACCTAAGTCCCTGATCTCTACCAAAAAAAAAAAAAAGAAAAATTAAATAAAGTATAACTCAGAGTTACATGAAAAAAATGCTGCCTACGTGGCAGAACATATTTACAAGGCAAGGAAAGGCATTATCAATGGAAACCTTTTTTTCTGATGTGTAACTGGAAAAGGTTTTTAAAGAAGTTCTCATTCTTTCAAAATACTTTCAATGCCTTTCAGTAGAGGCTAAGAGTATGAAAAATGAAAGTGATAAAATTATGTTGATTGCATTAATACCATCTCCAGCAGCAGAGAAGAGCTATCACTGGAAGTGGTGGGAAGGTGTGAGTAGATGAGAATTCATTATTTGATAGGCTTCATCTATTCCCAGGAATCTTTTTCTTTTTTTAAAAAAATGCCATCTTTTCTCTTTCTTTATGATGGAATTGATGGGAAAATATATTGAAATAGTGACATGTATCATTTCATTCTTTTTCTGATAAAAGGATTCAACTAAAGTTACAGCTACCGAAAAGTTATAATTCTCACCCTGGTTCTGAGTTCAGAGTAACTTGGCTCAGATGTCACTGATTTGCTGCTAAGTGTGTGTGTGTAGGTGATTTCAGGTAACTAAATTAACTTCTTTTTGTTGTTGTTGTTGTTTTTGTTTTATTTGAGAAGGAGTTTTTGCTGTGTTGCCCAGGCTGGAGTGCAATAGCACAATCTCATCTCACTGCAACCTCTGCCTCCAGGGTTCAAGCGATTCTCCAGTCTCAGCCTCCCAAGTAGCTGGGATTACAGGCACCTGCCACCACCCCTGGCTAATTTTTGTATTTTTAGTAGAGACCAGGTTTCACCGTGGTGGTCAGGCTGGTCTTGAACTCTATTTCAGGTGATCAACCACCTTGGCCTCCCAAAGTGCTGGGATTACAGGAGTGAACTACCACACCTGACCTGAATTAACATTTGAAGTTATGAAATGTTTGAGCCTATGGAATTGTGCTTACTTGATTTTCAGTCTAGGGACTGGCTTTGGGTTGTAAGTCATTTTCCAGTTGGTTTCATAGAGGCTGAGAAGGGGACACAGGAAAGCCGAACACTTTCCCTTCATCACGAATATTTTTCTCTCACCAGGACTATTTCTCTCACCAGAATATTTTTCTCTCACCAGGTTACTACCACTCTTCATATTTTTAAGCACTACTATGGGTTTACATGAAGACTGTTGAATTTTTTTTTATATAACTTATAGCTCCAATGCATCCCCATAGCTCAGTAATTTTTGCCAGGATACCAAATCAGATGTGTGATTTATGTTCTTATGTTTAAATCATTTGTTTTCTAATGTTAAGGGACATTCCAAGTGTTTCAGACCTCTAAATCTGTGACATTTCTGTCTGCCATGCACTGGAAGGTTCTTCTGTATATGAGGAAGGGTGGGAGGAATACACACACATGAGAATCATGGCCGAAGACCTTGGGGGCACATTTGAAGTCGGCAATGTGCCCACTGGTGTACTCATCACATCTTACACTGTCCTGGCTTACTTTGCACATCTGACTTTAAAGAGTATATTGTACATACTCCACTCACCTCATGGGCCTATTGTGTAAGTCAAAGGAAATGGTGTATGTGAAGCTGCCATGTAACTGAAAGCCAAACCAACGGGTGTGCGCAGGCATTCATGTATAATACATGGGTGCATGAGTGATTCTTTTAATGATCCCAGAAGGATGCAGAGAAACCTACAAGAACGCAAAACATACAATGATTGCTCCAGGGGAGGATGACAGGCGCAAGGGTGGGTGCTGGGAGTGAGGATGAGGGATGAGGCCGGAAGAGCATCTTCCTGAGCGGTGCACCTGCCTGGAGACATCAGTGGCCCAGGGGTGAGGCTGGCCTCCTTCAGTCCCATCCTCCTTCCTTGTCTTGCAGAGCCCGGGCTTTGTTCCTGTGTCTCTCACTCGTAACTCAGGGGGGGCAAACCTTTTCCCTGCTTGTTGTGAACCAAGAAGGGTGACATCATGTCCCCCCCAAGTAACTGGACAAGCTGCTCCGGGAGATGAAGGATCCTAAGATGAAAATTCTGGAAAGGACAGAAGATGTTCGCCCTGGATTTTGCAAAGTCTAGATGTGACTCCCAGAGCTTCCTCAGCCATGTTGATGCCGGCTTGATGGTGGAACCAAGGAATACAGGAAGAGAAGGGAAGCGAGAGGCTGGCTGGCTGCATTTAGAGGCACCTTGACTCATAGAGAAAAACCTTCATTGTCTGAGCTGATTTGAGCTGGGATGATCATTAACTTGTAGGAAAAAGAATACATCCTGATTCAATGTAGTCATCATGCTTTTGGTTGGATGGTTCAAACAGTCCATGAAATAAAAACTATAAACTAGTTAACCATTCATTCTGAAGAAGTACAACTATGGCTCGACAGAAATTTCTCCTGTGGCTCCAAAGGAGAGCTCTGTGAGTGATGTCACAGAAACACCATGGTGATGTCCAGGCAGGAGAGGCTGTAGGGCACAGGGGGCCCGTCTCACACCGAGCATCCTGTACACCATCGCATCCACCACACCAAAGCCAAAGTCACCAGTCGTAGCTGCAGGGGCTCAGCACAGCGCTCTCCAGGCTGGACACCAGGTGTAGGTCCTCATATCCTTTAATCCTTGTTACCGAAACATCAGGGGTTGGGTCTAGGTCCTGCAGCTCACAGTGGCACAGAAAGCCAATCACTGAGGCTGCTATTGCCAGGGAAGAAGGCTTTATTGGGTGCTGCAGCCGAGGAGATAAGAGATCAGTCTCAAGTCCATCTCCCCGGTGGACTAGCATTACGATTTTTTCTAGCAGGGAAGAAATGTAACCATGTGAGGGAAAACGGGGGTCAGGGAGGGATGAGGAAGGGGAGTCCATCAACAGGCAGCAGGTGGGTGGGTGGTTAGACAGCCACAGCGAACTAGGGCTCCGGCCTCTCATTGCCAGATGCGGTGACCTGGTGAGTTTGAGCTCCTTGACACCATGGTATCAAGGTATCAACGCGGCTGAGGAAGCTCTGGGAGTCACACCTAGACATTGCAAAATCCGGGGCGGATGTCTTCTGTCCCTTCCAGGGTTTTCTTCTTAGGATCCTTCATTTCCTGGGACAGATTGTCCAGTTACTGGGGGTGGGGGGCATGGTGTCACCCTTCCTGATACCAGGTGTCACACCTTGCTACCAGGCTGGTGTCCTGAGAGAGAGGCTCAGGTAAAACAAATCTCAGTTTCTCAAGTTTTAAGACTGGGAGGGTCCATTTTTATGTTCACTGAAAAGAAACCATATACCTCAGTTGTATGAGACAATTGGGCAGGTTTTATGCGCAGCCAAGCAAGTGAGTGTCCATGCACATTCCCAGGTGCCGAGGGCCTGAACAGGCCATATGCATGAAGGAGATGCTTGGATCTTCTGAAATAAGAACAGAAGGTGACTCTCACCTGCACTGAGGCAAGTGCAGAAAACACTTCAACCCAGTGGGTGCAGGATTCTCCCCAGAGAATTCTTCAGCTCTTCTCCAGTGCACAGGCAGGAGCCCGGGTCACGCAGCATGGAAAATGGAGCACGCCGTGTAACACCACGTGCAGGGCTACCCCTGAGCCTAAACGGGATTATTTATCCACAGAGCTAACAGGAGAGATGGCCAGCAAAAATCATCACAGCCCTGACCTTTGGTAGTGGAGGAGGGAGTGGCAACATATTCTCCTTGGTAATTTTTGGTATGATTGGGATGGTTGTAATGAATGCATAGCACTTTTGTAAAACTAACAGCCTCCTTTCAAAAATGGATCAACTTATAAACATAAAATTGTTTGGTTTGGGGATTTTTATTTAGAGCTGTACTTTCTGATAATAAATTTGGCAAAATAATCAGTAGGCTGTTTGGGATATTCATAGTTTGAAATAATGAAACCATACAATTTGGGAAAATGGGTACTCTTGTCTTTGTGTTCTGTATTGCAGGGAGAGGTGCATGGATCTAATTAAGTCCAAAGCAGCGTCACATGAGAACAAGCTGGGATTTATTAATGATGAGGATACCTTGCAAAATTCATCTCCTTGACCTTAAATATTGAGATGACTGGAAAGAAATCCAATTTATTTGCTAAATCAAGACATTGATTGTCTTACAGTCATATCTCCTCTATGTATCCTAAGCCTCACATTTATGATAATTTATTTTGAAAAATTAGCACATAAATATAATGTCAAGTTTTTGTGGAGAGCCTACTCATCTTAAAATATTCTCACTTGTGTCATGAACACAGGTGTGCTGTAAATTTAAATGACATCTTAAAAATTTTTTAATTATGATGAGATGTAACAAACCTTCATAGAAAGGGCTGTTCCTCTGTTCTGCTTGACCCACAGATTTGATAAAACTGCAAGCTTCAAGTTCCACCATTTTTTGTTTCACTATGTCCACATTCGCCTGTATTTTGTTGGAAAACAGTGACTTTGGGGACAGGCAGATCTGGTTTAAACCCAAATTCTTTACTTTCTGCCCCTGTAACCTTGGCTAACACATCTCATCTCTCTGAGCTTCCCTGTAAAATGTTGATAATGGCACCATTTTAAGATTGATGATAATGTATATGTTTTTCTGCCACAGTGTATGTGATCAATAAATAGCAGCCATTATTCCTCCCGAAAAAATATCTACCCGATGATGGGATATTGGATTAAGAATCAACGAACAAGAATGGAGTAAATAACTCATTTTTAGACAATGAAGAAAACATCATTTAGGGCACAGACACTCATCTTCTCTGAAGCAGGAGGTGCTATCTCGGCCAACCTTCCCAACAGAAGGAGAGCATGTGGGGACAGTGAGATGGTGTTGGGAGAGGCACAGTCCCGTGCAACAGCAAATCTTTCCACAGGGGTGACTGATCATCTAACAACACTTTAAAATAATTATCTATTGATAAGACCTGTGGGTTTTACAGTTTCAGAACAAATGGAACTGTGACTTATATCTTGCAATTTGTGTAGCGGATTTTATGTTCGCTTTTGTCTTGGTCAATTCTGTCATTCTTTCTATCTCTTTGGGAAGGTGGATTTTGACCTCCAGCATACGATGAGGCAGGCAGGGCAGGAAGCTGGGAGGCATGGACCCCCTTGCTAGGCTCTGTGATGCCCAGCAGTGTCTTGGAAGCACCTCTGCCTGTCCAATGTCTTTTTGACACTTACTCTTATTTTTCTTCAACTTATCCATCACCAAACGGGATTCCCTTCAGCATGGTAAACCACGTACTCCATCTGTTGCTTGTTCTATGAAGATACAGAACAGACCCGGGCAGTCACTTCCTCCATGTTACTGTCCAGAGACTGAAGGACTGGAGCAATATCCCCAGCATTGCAACATCCACCGCCAGCTCCTCCCTGCTGACCTGGGGTCATTTGCACAATCTGACTGCCATCTCTAGAGCCACGTCCTCTAAGAACTCTCCCGGTCGTCCTGATCCCAGCCCTCCTTTTCACCTCTCTCTTGTGTGCAGCATCCCCATGTCACTCCATCCTGGTTCCTCCATAGCACTTGTGCCGTGCTGTCCTCTGTTTACACCACCAATGGATCCTGGGCTCCTGGGGGGTGGGTAAAGAAGACGCGTGTCTCATTCGTCTTTGCTTTTCCAGTGTCTAGAAGGTTGCCTGGCACATCGAAGTGGCATGGGCATCATCTACTTAGTGACTAAACGAATGCAGGGCTGGAATCCCATTCACACTTCACTGCCCTCCGGTGGCCAAGATAACCCAGCTGTGAGAACCCAACAGTTGTTGAAAGGACACAGCTGGCTTCTGCACATGCAGGAAGCATGGAGTTTACTGTCAAAGCTGAGATGCTTTTGAGACAGAAACCATATACAGGGGCCACAGGTGCATCCAGGGACTATTCCAAGTAGACCGAGGTGTGTGGTCACCCTAATCACAGGGCATGAGAAAGACAGTGGAGGCAAAAGACACCAATGAATTGATCCAAGTCAAAGTGGTCATTTCCCATAAGGGAGGGCTGGGGAAGAGCTGGGACAGCTCAGTTGAGGTCTGTTGGTTGAAAATTCCACAGCCCAACTCAGGATAACTTGAGCAAAGGGGGATCAACAGGGAGGAATTGGGGATGGAAAACGTTGTAGAGATCAGGTGTGAAAGTGAGTAGAAAGCTTGTGGATGGTGCAGCAGCAGGGATGGTCTCCTCCAGGAGTCAATGAACTTGAAGTCAATGGACTTCAGGATGCAGAACAATGAACAATGAAGTGGACTTCAAAGGAACCACTACTAATTGTCCTTCTATCTGTTTCTGTGCCCCCAAGAATCCTAGTGACAAGGAGAAGGCTTCTACCTGGCCTTGCTTGGGTCCATGGGCCTGCCTTCCTTCCTAGGCTAGGTGAGGGCTGCCTGCCTGTTGAGTATTCAATTAGACTTTGCATAAGAGAAAGCAGTAATTTTCCCAAGCAGAAACCATGGTATTTTCAACTCTCATTGTTACCTCTTTGGACTTCTTCTCCATCTAGAAATACACTAGCTCTAATTGTGAGCAATAGCAATGATGAGACACTCACTTAACCCATTTTTGCTTATTTGCTACTTCTTAATCTCTCCTTCTCTCATCGTGATACCAATAATAACTACAAAAATATACATAATCATGACATTAAATCTCAATAATATACAACTTTTGGATATGACCTTCTTTAACGAAAGGACAAGGGCTTTCCTTATAAAAGCTTTCTGTTACCAAATTGAGGACATGATTGAAGAGTTCAAATAAACTATATTGTTCCATAGATGATTGTGCTTTTTTTTCTGGGGGGGAGGGTGGCACCAGCTGACTATATTTCAAGATAAATATGCTGATTAAGTTAAAATGCACAAATGGGAAGTGAAAATTATATAAATTCTCTTTGTTTTTCTTGTGCTTTATTGTTAAGGAAAACATGAGCAATGCATGAGTTGGCACTACAGTCTAATCACACTTATCATGTAAAGGCATATTTACACAATTTTAAAAAGGTGGATTATGCAAACTATTGTAGGGACATACAAAAAAGTGTAGATTATTTACCAGCCAGAAAATTACGCATTTAAAAACATGTTGAAACGCTTACTCTTCACATGAAAAGCCCTAAGTGCTCCTCCTCGCTGGAATGGTTGATCACACCAGCGTGTGCTTTATTTAGACAAAATATGCTGGGGAAATTCGAAGCGATGAGAATCGAAATGTGTGCAGGAGCCGTCCGTTTCCAACGTTAAATGTAATCGTTTTCAATTTCCTGCATGGCTTTCTTTAAAATATCACCCCTATTCTTGGAGATGTTTCCAGGATTCCTTCTGTAGAATAAGGAAAAACTAGGTACTAATTTAGGGGAAACAATATATATCTATGAATAAGCTTTCCCTGAACTCATTTGTGTCAGCGTTTCACTCTTGGAGCATGGGTTTTCCTGTACATTTCGTCCCCTGTCTCCCGATGCTTACGTGCCCAGGGGGAGTGCTGAGCAGGCAGGACAGGCTGCTGTGAGATACGGTCTTCACATCATCCCCCCAGGACACCGGCGCTCACTGGCAGGATGGGTTGTGCTGCCTGGAGAATTCCCTGGCATGAGCTGGCCGGTGTGCTGGGAGCGGAGATCAGAGAGCTTGGAAGGAGGGCACGGCTCGCTGGCCTGTGGGATCCTTTCGAGAATGAGGGGACCTGTGACAGCTGGAGAACCCCCACTTCCTAGCTCAGGGGCAAACTTCCTGCCTGAGCACTCCAAGAACTGCCAAGGCTTTCCCAAGGCCTGTTCTTATCTTTGGGGGCAGCCACAGACAACTTCAGTTCCTGTTCCCTGCAGGAGGTGAGGCTGGGCGTGGGCACCGCCCTGGCCGAGCGGCCCTCAGGACTGCGGGTGCCATGACAGAGCAGCCCTGTGGCCAGGAGAGGCGGGCCGGGGGCTGCTGGGGCTGCTGTCCCACGGGTCTGAAGGCTCCAGTTAACAACAGCCCTCATTTCTCTACCCTCATTTAAGAAACACTTGAGAGGCAGACAAGAGTCAGGAAAATACAGAGCAAAATATCATTTTTTTTTTTTTTTGAGACGGAGTCTCACTGTGTGGCCCAGGCTGGAGTGCAGTGGCCGGATCTCAGCTCACTACAAGCTCCGCCTCCCGGGTTCACACCATTCTCCTGCCTCAGCCTCCTGAGTAGCTGGGACTACAGGCGCCCGCCACCTCGCCCGGCTAGTTTTTTGTATTTTTTAGTAGAGACGGGGTTTCACCGTGTGAGCCAGGATGGCCTCGATCTCCTGACCTTGTGATCCGCCCGTCTCGGCCTCCCAAAGTGCTGGGATTACAGGCGTGAGCCACCGCGCCCGGCCCAAAATATCATTTTTATACGGATAAAGCTGTGGGAAAATGTGGCTTCTTGGCCAAGTGGGTGTCTTCATACTTCACCTCGAAATTAAAAAGACTTACTTGTGGCTGGGCGTGGTGGTTAACGCCTGTAATCCCAGCACTTTGGGAGGCCGAGGCAGGCGGATCACGAGGTCAGGAGATGGAGACCATCCTGGCTAACACGGTGAAACCCCGTCTCTACTAAAAATACAAAAATTAGCCGGGCGTGGTGGCGGGCGCCTGTAGTCCCAGCTACTCGGGAGACTGAGGCAGGAGAATGGCGTGAACCCGGGAGGCGGAGCTTGTAGTGAGCTGAGATCACACCACTGCATTCCAGCCTGAGTGACAGAGCAAGACTCCATCTCAAAAAAAAAAAAAAAAAAAAAAAAGATTTACTTGTGAAATCGCAGTACATTAGCTGCAGTGACCAACTGCCCGGCAGGGTCTGCCTTTAAGAGTCACTGCATAGAGAGACACCGCTACACACGTGCTTCCAGCAGGCAGCGGCTCCCGTAGTTACAGAAAGCCAGAGCTGATTCTCCCAACCTCTTCCAGGTCTAGACCTGCCAGTCAGATGACCCAGGGAGAACGAAGGGCAGGAGACCCAGAAGAGCTCTTCTTACGGAGGGTCTTCCTCTGGAAAAAGGGAGGAAAGAAAGAAGCTCCCTCCCCTATCCCAAGGCCGGACCTTCGGTGGTAGAAAAATGCCTGATCATACTCCTGCGTCTGTGTGGGAGATTAACCTCTGCTCATTGGCCTGTGCTCACAGCCAAGGTTTGTGGAGATACAAGCGCGATGCAAGACGGAGCCTCTGATTTCAGGAGATTGCAGCCCAACTACAGTGATAAAACGCATGGGACAGCTTAGGGAACAATTCACAACACATTATTAACCACTCAAATGAAAGAGATGGATGGCAGGAGGTTTATAAACTCAGGGGAAGCACAGTAGGCCGCAGCAGAGCTGGGCTTCCGGAGCAGGTCCTCCAGGTAGTGCTGAACAGATGGGCAGTGCGGGGAGAGGAGGAAGGGCAGGGATTCTTCTGGGTGTGTGTGTGTGTGTGTGTGTGTGTGCAGGAATGAACACAGTATGCAGAGATGCGTGAAGCATGTGTGTGTGTGTGTCCGCAAGTGCATGTGTGCACAAGTGAGCAGGAACGGACACAGCGTGCCAAGATGCGTGAAGTGTGTGTGTGTGTGCAGGAACAAGCACAGTATGCAGAGATGTGTGAAGTGTGTGTGTGTGTCCGCACATGCATGCGTGCACAAGTGAGCAGGAACGGACACAGCGTGCCAAGATGCGTGAAGTGTGTGTGTGTGCAGGAACAAGCACAGTATGCAGAGATGTGTGAAGTGTGTG
This sequence comes from Trachypithecus francoisi, assembly GCF_009764315.1. NCBI lineage: Eukaryota > Metazoa > Chordata > Mammalia > Primates > Cercopithecidae > Trachypithecus > Trachypithecus francoisi. The sequence continues at coordinate 16,668,648 of NW_022681474.1, read as the reverse complement.
TGTGTGTCCGCACATGCATGCGTGCACAAGTGAGCAGGAACGGACACAGCGTGTAGAGATGGGTGAAGTGTTTGTGTGTGTGTGTGTGTCTGTGCAGGAATGAGCACAGTATGCAGAGATGTGTAAAGTGTGTGTGTGTGTCTGTGTGTGTGTGTGCAGGAATGAGCACAGTATGCAGAGATGTGTGAAGTGTGTGTGTGTGTCTGCATGTGCATGCATGCACAAGTGAGCGGGAACGGACACAGTGTGCAGAGATGCGTGAAGTGTGTGTGTGTGTGTGTGTCCGCACGTGTGTGCGTGCACAAGTGAGGGGGAATGGACACAGCGTGCAGAGATGTGTGAAGTGTCTGTGTGTGTGTGTGTGTGCAGGAATTAGCACAGTATGCAGAGATGTGTGAAGTGTGTGTGTGTGTCTGCATGTGCATGCATGCACAAGTGAGGGGGAATGGACACAGCGTGCAGAGATGTGTGAAGTGTCTGTGTGTGTGTGTGTGCAGGAATGAGCACAGTATGCAGAGATGTGTGAAGTGTGTGTGTGTGTGTCTGCATGTGCATGCGTGCACAAGTGAGCGGGAACGGACACAGTGTGCAGAGATGCGTGAAGTGTTTGTGTGTGTGTGTGCAGGAACGAGCACAGTATGCAGAGATGTGTGAAGTGTGTGTGTGTGTGTGTGTGTGTGCAGGAACGAACACAGTATGCAGAGATGTGTGAAGTGTGCGTGTGTGTGTCTGCATGTGCATGCATGCACAAGTGAGCGGGAACGGACAGTGTGCAGAGATGTGTGAAGTGTGTGTGTCTGTGTCCGCACGTGCATGCGTGCACAAGTGAGCGGGAACGGACAGTGTGCAGAGATGTGTGAAGGCCTGGCCGGGCGTCGCTGGAGGATTGCAGTGATGGAGAAACAGGCTGGCGTGGATTTGGGCTGCCTGCCCCTGGGTGGGGATTCAACGCACACACAGCACCCCGATGACTGGCTGATCACGTTCTTTCTGTAGCTTTGCCTCTGGGTTGGGGCATATCCCATAACCTTGATTACACATCTGCCAGGCAGGCACTTTGAGTTTTGATCGCAGCTTTGCTGAAGGGTCAGCCCTGTCTGCAGCAAAGTGCCGTGATGCTTGTGGCTTTGAGAAGAGGAGAAGCAAGCCGGGCTGTGTCTGGCTCCCATGAGGAGTGGCTGGCTAGGCCCGGGGTCTGGGTGACCGGTAGTATCATTGTGTTGATGGACAGTCTGGCAGGACAAAGGTGCGGGTAGTTTGGCAAGGAATGGATACGATTCTGCTGGGATAGAAGTACTGTTAGAAAATTCCAGCTGTCTAGATGGTGTCAGGAGTTATCTGATGAAGGCTGGGATGGATTGGGATTTTCTCACGTATACTCCACATCTGAAGTTTATCTTTCTCAAACCTTAAACTTTTTACAGCCTTGTGTTGAGAGCTGTCATGTGTAGACAGAGTTAGATAGAGATAGATGGACCCACACAGACTCATCCGTATCGTGTCATTCTCTGTGACTCAGTGATCCACCAGCAAAATATTAATGTGTTTCAGGAGAAATAAACACTAATACACAGGGAAGAATCAAAGCAAAAGAAAGTAGATGTTTAATCCAACCAAAGTAGTAGGTGATTTTGTAATAAATTATGCATAATAGCTTGATGACATGTAATGATGCCGTTAAATTAATTTACACCCCAACTGTACAGTAAGTACCTATTATTGGCAGGTTGTTCTATGTTAAAATAACATGGAAAGGCCTATGCCATTATATTATGTGAAAAATGAGACAAAGTGATATACGAAGCATGCTCATAAGGGTGACCATGTAAAAATTTTCCCCAAAATGTATTCTTTGGGTTAAGACTTGGAAAGAGTACTTTAAAGGTATGTCTGTTTACTTCTCTTCCATAGTTTTTACATTCATCGAATTCCTTTAGTGAGGAAAACCTATTAAATGAATTTCTGCTCTGGAGGCAGGGCTGCCAGCAATCCAGTAAAATTTTCAATTATTCTAAATCAACTCATTTATCTATCCCAACCCTTTTATTCAAGGATTGAAGTGAGATGACGGTTTCAGGTGAATTTTCCACTTGCTTTATTCTTATTCTTGCTGGCGTGAAGGGCTGTGTGTGTTCAACTTATTTGTCTTAAGCACAGGCTGACCTCAGCAAGCTTTGTCACACCCAGCATCACTCGGATTCATACAGTTGGGCTGGGCTCCAGGGTCCCGTACTTGGCAGCTCTCCGTGTTCGATGTGAAATTTGTCTTGTAGATGATGTTGAAGCTATGGCTTTAGAGGCTGAAATTGTTCACTGAGCAAGGTCCAATGCTTACGACCGAAAAAAGGATGCATTTGGATGTAGTATATTTTTCTGTAGCCTGTAACAACTTTTTGCCTAGCTTCACTCTGAGCCTCTTGTTCCTCCAGTTACTGCATCCAATCCACATTCTGAACCCCACCGAGGCCATATGCCACCCCCTGCAAATGGCTGTGCAGAGCTGAGTTGGGCCAAATTAAACTCGGACATGCAGCACACGCTTTGAAGTGGAGCAGGAAGTGAGGGACAGGGTGTAGGCAAAAGGAAGGGTCTGCCACTTGTCCTGTGACAGTTTAGGCTCCTTGAAGTTTGAATGCACATCAGAATGAGTGTTCCTTGTGTGTGAATATTCTACTGTGCCAAGGAATATAAAAACAGTGAAACTGTAGAGGAGAGCGTCCTGATGATTGTAAGCATAGGGGTGGCATTTGTTCTTCTATTTCATCCCGCGTAAGAAGGCCCTGTCCCTTCAAGTGACAAGCTTCTGTCATTGAAAGGTTCCCAGGCTCCCAGCATCACTCTGAGCCCAGCACACGCAGTGGCCCACAAGCTAATCTCAATCCTTACTTTCCACACATTTAATTTTCAGTGCTGGAGGACAGACAAGAAGCAATTATGCAAGCAAACAAGCAATGGAGAGGAGAAGTCTGTGTGCTAGGAAGTGACTGTAGGCTGTTTAGATGGGTGGTTCAGAAATGACCTCTGCTAGAAAGTGACGTGTACGGGGAGATATGAATGAGAACCAGTCAGTTTCACAGAGATGAGAGCTTTGCAGCCAGATGGAATCGTTACTGGAAAAGCTGCAAGGCAAGAGTAAATAGGAGATGTTTAAGAACTGTGCCTGATGCAAAAAGAAGAATCCCAGGTGCTGAGGTCGAGGTGAGAAGCAGGCGGCACTGTGTGGACGAGGGTAGTCAGTGAGGCCTTTTACTAAGTGCAGTGCTGTGCTGTGGGAAGGTTGGAAGCAGGAGAGCAACTGGATAGACTTTTCATTTAAAGCATCCTCCCTCCCTGTGGAGCGTGGGTTGTCAGGAGGACAGGAGAGAAGCAGGGGGTTCAACCCGGAGTCTTGTTAGGGGTATGGTGAGAAGTCACCAAACACTGATGTTTTTAAGCAGAGGAAGGAAGAAGCCTTGGATCACTGGGCGGTATGTGAATCAGAGAGGGAGTCCAGCCTGGGCAGGATGGAGAAACCCCATCTCTACAAAAACACAGAAATTAGCACGCACTTGTGGTCCCAGCTACTAGGGAGGCTGAGGCAGGAGGATCGCTGGAGCCCAGGAGGTCGAGGCTGCAGTGAGTTGTGATTGCATCACTGCACTCCAGCCTGGGCAACAGAGCAGCAGCCTGTCTCTAAAAGTATATATATAGAGAATTGATGGTGATTCCAAGGTGTGGATCTGAGCACTGGGACAGAAGGAGTTGGCGTTTTACTGAGTTGAGAGGTTGGGAGGAGTCGGTGGGTGTGGGGAGGTGGGACAGAAACTCCTTTGGTGAAGTTAGCTTGAGCTTCCCTTGAAGCCTCTCCCTGTGGCTTGTAGACAGCGTGTCTCCTCCCTGTGCCAGAGTAGTGGACGGGGACCAGCCAGAGCTACAGAGCTGAGGAGGGTGAGAGGCAATGATGAGATTCCACACACACAGGGGAGTGTGGCGGCCGTGGGAGGAGGATGGGTCATGCACTCTGCTGGGACACCAGGATCTCCAGGGGGGCAGAAAAGCAGCGACAGGCTCCCTGAATAGCCCCTACAGGGTCACTGCAGAATATAGACATTCAATGGCTTCAATTTTCTTGGTGAAATAATAGATGGGTGAGATGGAAAGACTGGAGGAGGCTAGAGATTAAGCGATTTGATTTTCTTTAGCAATGTTCTAAGCAGAGGCAGAAAACATACTAGAAGAGCCTCCCAGGCTCACAGAAACCCCCTTTTCCCAGGTCTCTACAGGTGCAGCATCTGAGTGGGAGACACCAGGCTACACAAGATCTGGGATTTGATTTTATTCGATTGTTTCCCTACAGCTGTTTGTTTCATGCTGGCAGAAGGCTGTGCTGGAAGCTGCCCACGCTTTAGAGCAGGGCTTCCCAACCTCCGACTGCACATCAGCACCAGTCGGCAGCCTGTAAGGAACCAGGCCACACAGCAGGAGGTCACTAGCAGGCCAGCAAGCAAGTGAGCGAAGCTTCATCTTCATTTATAGGCGCTCTCCATCGCTCACATTACCACCTGAGCTCCACCTCCTGTCAGATCAGTGGCGGCATTAGAGTCTCACAGGACTGCAAACCCTACTGTGAACGGCGCATGTGAGGGATCCAAGTCACAGGCTCTTTATGAAAATCTAACTAATGTCTGATGATCTGAGGTGAACAGTTCCATCATGAAACCACCCCCGACCCAAAACCAACTCCATGGAAAAACTGTCTTCTGCAAAACTGGTCCCTGGTACCAAAAAGGTTGGGGACCACCGCTTTATTTAGAGCAAATTGTTCAATCCCATCCCTGGTGGACCCCTATTTGGGTCACCTCAGAAACAGACTTTGCACCTTCCAAGTTCAAAGCAGTTATTAGGTTGAACAGCATGAAACTGCTCTTATTCTGTTTTTGAGAAAAATGGCAATGCGTATGGTTCAACTTCGTACTTAGAACTGAGATTTCATTGCAGTGATATAGAGGCAGGAAACACAATTGCAGTGCCTTCCCTTTACGTTTTGTAGTTCAGAATTGTGTGAAGGTTGTTATCTGTGAGAACTCTGACAGGGAAGACAAACGGGTGCAAATGTAAATACACTTGATGTGAAACAGACCCTTCCTGGCCAACTGATGCTCTGGCACATCGTGTTTGTTGCCCATCAGGGGTCCACCAGGGTCCTCAGAACTGGACTGAGTACCTCAGGCAGGCAGCTTGCCCACCATCCTTCCTGCCCTGCTAGTACATCCTAGGACCCTCGGAGCTGGACTGAGCATCTTAGGCAAGCAGCTTGTCCCCCGTCCTTCCCACTCTGTAAGTACGTCCTAGGACCCTTGGAGCTGGATTCTCAGGTAGGCAGCTTGCCCACTGTCTTACTGCCCTGCCAGTATGTGCTAGGACCCTTTGAGCTGGACTGAGCATCTTGTCTCAGCTTGTCTGAGCATCAGAACTGGACTGAGTACCTCAGACAGGCAGCTTGTCCCCCGTCCTCTCTGCCCTGCGAGTACATTCTAGGACCGCTTGCCTTCTGAATTATATCTTGACCAACTAAAATAAAACTTAAGCTCAAATTAAAAGACATTTCTAGAAATATTTTTACCACTTTCTCTAGTAGACCAATACCTAGCATACAGACTTGAGGAACAGATCATCTTTCAACATTTAACCTTCTATGTGACAAAATTATTTCCAAAATTATCATATTAAATATAAAACAATATTAATGACCAGAAAATATCATCGAGAACAATTTTTTTAAAAAAATTCAGCTTCATACTTCTACATATAAAATCATATTAATAAAAAGTTATGAAAAATATTACACTACAAATATTTCAAAAATACAATAGCTTTTAAAAACTTGGATATTAATGTTTTGTTAACTGTCTGATATAATACTATTAAATGTAAATAATTGGTAGCCAAAAAATTATTGCTAAAGGCAAAATTTAGAAAATTAAATCATATCACTGATTTAAAATTATACATTTCTGGTTTTTAGTTTTAAATAATAATTTAAAAATGATTAATTTCAATTATAGATATGTTTTTCTTATTTAGCATAATATTCCATATCTGAGCTAAAATTTGCATTTGTCAAACAAACATAGTACCTCAAAATTTACGCTGTTTCACTGTTTTAAATTCAAAACACAATACTGTGAGTGTTCTGGTAGAATGAGGGATCTGAGCTCACTCACTTTCTTGTCTTCCACTTTGCAGTCATTGTGCTCTTACTGTTCGTTTGGAATCAACTCTTTCAACTCAAGAGTGTGTAGGGCCTGAGGGCTGGAGATGGGAGCTACGCTTAAAGGGAGCTGGAACCATTCGAAGCCACCTGGAACTCAGTCCTGAATCCACAACGTGTAGCGGGCCCAAGTGTCGGGGCTGGACTCACAGTCGTGGTGTCTGCAGTGCTAAGCAGAGGGTAAGGAATGGAAATGTGCCAATCCAAAGCTGATATGTAGTAGCCATTTCGAACATAAACCAAGAAAAGATCTGATCTTCCCCCATGAAGGAGTAACCCATTACCAGCAGTGGCAGCATGACAGGACGATCATGCAAAACAGAGTAAGTTTTGATCAATTTTGTTACTGGTTTTTAAAATCCTCTAAGACAATGCACCTGCTTTTTGCCCATATCTGCAGAGTGTTCCCATGCCTGCCCTTGTGTGCCATGCTGAGTCTTCCCAAAAGATTGTACCGTCTCTGTGCCCATAGTCATTTAATTCTTTCTGAAGTGCTACTGTTCCATGCATGAGGCAAGGAGGAAGTCAGGTGAGCAACCTAATAAGTAAGTTAGAGTAAGTTAGAGTTCCAGGTAATGCACACGGACACTGCAGCCTCATCAGTATGAGCAACACAGAGTTCTCCTTCACGTCACTGGGACGTGGGATCAGTTTACAATCAGCGTACAGCCCGTATCCCCTTACTTGAGGGATGCTGTGTATTTGTACCTCATGGGGAGTAGCCTATTGACAATAACAGAATACAGCTGTCAAGCAAATTGATGGGCAAAAAACAAAATAATTTGAAAACAAATTACCCATTAACTCCATTTTCCACAAGCTTATCTGGAATACCAAAACAGCTGTAGAATAAGTAGATTAATTAATACTGACTCACAGAAACTCAGTTTCCAAGCCTTTATTGTATTTCTGAAGACATGAAGAGTGCTGAATCCCCTACCTGAACTCCTTGGAGCCAGGAATCTTTTAGAATTCTAAACTTTCAGACTTCAGAAAGGCAGAGCTGTGCCTGTGTTTTATAATGGGTTGTATGGAAAGTGTCCAGGCAGTGTTCAGGAATGAAATGAGGAGTTGGTCCTCATTATTTGCAGATTTCATATTTCTAAATTTCCTACCTGATAAAACATATTTGTAACTACAAAATCAACATTCACAGTACTTTCACAATTGTTCACAGGCATGCAGTGCATAAAATACTAATATAAAATTTGCACCACCTGCTGTGCTCACATTCCCAGCCAAGGCTAAGCCAGGCAATCTCTGCCTTCTTATTTCGTGCTGTGAACAAGTTTCCTTTATGCTCCCTATTTAGAGCCACATATTTTATTTTATTTATTTTATTTGCTTATTATTATTATTATTAATATTATTATATGAGATGGAGCCTCGCTCTGTCACCCAGGCTGGAGTGCAATGGTGTGATCTCAGCTCACTGCAACCTCTGCCTCCCGAGTTCCAGTGATTCTCCTGCCTCAGCCTCCCAAGTAGCTGGGACTACAGATGCACACCACCACGCCTGGCTAATATTTGTATTTTTAGTAGAGACAGGGTTTCACCATGTTGGTCAGGTTGGTCTCTAACTCCTGACATCAAGTGATCCACCTGCCTCAACCTCCCAAAGTGCTGGGATTACAGGTGTGAGTTACCGCGCCCAACCCCAAGAGCCACATTTTTTAAAATGTTGCATTTCTATGCTTTTGTTGATGATGATCCTGTTCAGGATGGCCCAGAGTATACTGCAGATGTGCTGTCTCCCGTCTTTGTGTCTCTGAGCACAGAGGCTGTGATGTGCCTTGTGGAGAAAATACCTGAGTTCCAGAAGCTTCACTCAGGCACATATTCCAGTACTGTTGGCTGTGAGTCCAACGTTCATGAATCCACTGTGTGTATTAAATGAGGTGTCTTTAAACAGAAACACTCTTAAAACGGGGCTGTGCATTGATTTCTTGATGAAAACGTTGAGACCAGAGGCTTTCAGGAACCTCACCCTGTATTTCCCCTAGGAGCAAATGTTCAGTGCTCACCAATTCAGTGTTCACAGAGACTTTATTGAACAGAATCACCAGGAATACACAGAATTAACCGTCTATTGAGATGTGCACTGAGAAAAACATGAATATTCACACAATAGGAGAGATAAAGGCTTTAAGTAGCCTTATCTTGGTTTAGGTCAAGTTTTGCCATTATAGTCATGAGTGGATTAACAATGAGGATACATCCTGAGAAATGCATCGCCAGGCAGTTTCATCATGATGTGAGCATCACAGAGTGAATTTACACAAATCTAGATGGTGCAGTCCACCACAAACCTAGGCTGTATGATATGGCCAGTTGCTCCCAGGCTCTAAACCTATATAGGATGCACTGGACTGAACACTGTAGCCAGCTGTAATGCAGTGGTATTTGTGTATCTAAACATACTTAAACATAGGAAAGTAAAACTATGTCACTATAATCTGAAGGGACAACTGTCATGTATGTAGTCCACAGTGGACAGAAATGTTACACAGCACATGACTGTAATTTATTTCAGGTTAAACAAGCTGCCAAATGAATTAAGAAAAAAAAGTTTGTTTCAAACTTCCTGGAGTTTGGAATTGTACCTAGGGGCCGTGATACTCTAGCAGCTGGTGTAAGACCCTCATAGTCTCTACTTAATAAAATAATGTGATTAATTTGCTTAGCATGTTGACAGTATATCTACATATACAAAGGTTTTATTTCTTAAAGTTTTTAATTATTGAAAACACATTCTTACAATGGTTTATATTTTTATTTGGCTTAACAAGTCTTTTTTTTTTTTTTTTCTAAGTCATGAGTAACTAGGTTTCAATTGGGTGCTGCTGACTTATCACAGATCCCAAGATAGTAAGGTACAAATTACAGGAGATTTACTAACGCCACTTCTTGCTCTCCTGGGTTGACAGGGCATAGGCAAAGCACAGAGAAATGAAATCAACAGACACCGTTCAGATCTCACCTAAATTAATAGTTACAGCTTCCCACTCCATCAGATATTTCATCAGAGCTGCTAATGAGGAGTAAATTGGTTGATTTGAGCTGTACCTCCTCTCTCTCTCCTGGCTTTCCCCTGGGGACAGTGCTAATGAGAACTGAAATGACCAGAACCAGGCAGCAGAGCAGGAGAGAATCCGCAGCTGACCGGCCCCTGCTTACCTGACTCTGAACAATGAAGGGCTGCCATAAAACAGAAAGAAAAATAGGAAATTATATAGAGATGAATGACAAAATTTTATTTCTTTTTTTCCATGTTAGGTTTACTTTATCAATAAATATGTGGACATTTTCAAATTAAAAATAAAATCAAGAGACATTTTCATAATTGATATTTATTTGAAAATTAAGATCTAACACTGCAAATTTAAAAGGCATAAGATCTGCTTTTGTGTCTTGGTGGTTTGCTCTAAGTATCTTTAGTTGTGTAATATAATGTAATATATCTTATATCATACATATTTTCTCTATGTATTAATTTAATTTGAGGCATACATATATAAAATATACATATGATATAGAAACAATATATAAATAGCTAGACTAAAAATATTATATAATATATATTAAATAAATGTATATTATATGTAAATATAAAATATTATTAGATATAGAGCAAATATAAAACAAATAATTTAAACATTTATACATAGAGAGAGCATACAACCAAGATGCAAAGGCAGATCTTATGCCTTTTAAATATACAAGTGTTAGATCTTAATTTCCAAGTAAACATTGATTACAGAAATTTCTCTTCATTTTATTTTTAATTTGAAAATGTTCACATACCTAAAATGTCCACATATTATATAAACATATATATTATTAGTATATAGCATATCTGTTAATTTTATGTGAGGCACATGTACATATAACATATATACATAGCCACATATTTATTAATAATATTGATAAATATGAGGATATGTGGATATTTATTAATGCATAATATGGATATTAATATAAGACATACATACATATGTATCCACATATTTATTGATAAAGTAAAACTAAAGCATAACAAGAAAAATAAACTAAAATATTACATATGCAGCCTTATATTAATTTAAGACATGACAACCTTTTTGGCTACTTGAGATCACAGAAAAATTTAGAGTGAATTAAGATGCTTTCTCTTTTTTTGATGAATTTTATTATTTCTAGCTTTAAATACATAGCTAGTATGGGAACCACTTGAAAAATCATACATGAATTAAATTATTTGATTTTTTTAAAATTTTGGAAGTCTTAAGTATGTATTTAAGTACACCTCTGCTTTCCTGATTAGTCTTCAGTGATTCATATCATCAGTTACAATTCAGTCCAAAATCGGCAAAGGAGTAATAGCTACAACTTCTTTGTTGCATGAGTACACAAATACAAGAATTGTGACATATACTTTTATATATATATATATGTGTGTGTGTAGGTATATATGCATACATATAATAGAAATGTGTGTGTGTGTGTGTCTATATATATAGTATTTTAAAGTAGATATTATCCCTGCTAACCTAATCAGTATGACTGTCGATAGTATACGAAATGACTACTTTGATTTGGAGTGCAATTCAGTATTTATTCAAACATTGATGGATAAGAGCCAAATTTAGTCTTAGACATAGTGTAAATAGGCTGGGAAGAATGGGAGAAACAGTGGAAAATGTAAAGTTTGTCATTATGTGCCTACAAATCATCTCTGTTTCTTCAATATAGGGGAAATTCTAAATATAAGAGTGGTCTTCTTTGCAGGACATCACTGTCAATCTCCGGTTTCCCACGGCAACACTGCCATGATTCCTAGGCACCTGCTCTCTCCCTATTTTTATGAGAGCGTCTGAGCCCTGACAAGACTCGGGGTAAGAAAAGAACATCAGTGCTTCTGTGTGCCTGGGCTCCTGCCACTTACAAAATCTCCTTTACAATGTCTCTCACTCGGTTTCCTTGACTTATTGGCAACAAGAGTGATATTTCTTGTATTTCTTGGACTTTGGAAAACGATACTGCTTTTGAGTAACCAGTAGCCAATATAGGAGTAGAGCGGAAATGCTTGGACCAAGATCCAGGCCATAGATGGCAACATCTGTGAACCCACACCTGTGATTCCCACTAACATGAAGGTAGTAAGGAATTCAGAATAGCCGAGGAGAACAGCCAACAAACAACTGCCCAATTACTAAATAGGGAGCTGAAAAAAAGGAGGCATTTTCTACATGGGGAGTGAAGGATTTGGGCCACGAAACTTCATTGACATGAAGGAGGCTCAGGCACAAGGAGTGGGGAGGAAAGGTCTGCAGCCACCTGAAGTTGGAGACCGCAGCCGCTGAGCAATGCCAGCTTTTCTTTTCTTTTTCCTTGTATTTTGGAGTGCAAATTTCTCGGTCATGTTCCTTTTCAAAGAGAATTGTTTGCATTAAACTCACACACACAAGGGCCCTAGGTATTCACATTCTGTTAGAAAGAGTGGACTTCCACTTCTGGGGTCCTCTGGGAGGCACAGCTTCCTGGGAGTCTGCTTTCCAGGTGTCCTGGATAACTGAGGATGCTACAGTGATCACTTTTCCCCTGCTATTTCCCTAAGGGTTGATAATTTATTGACTATCTTTCAACTCAAGTTGTCCTGTAACACTGCTGTGTTCAGCTTATCAGAGGAAGCTCAAACGTTTTTCACATGACTTGGGAGATTTGGGTCACCAGACTCAATGAAAACACACACTGGTGGACTTGAGTATTATTCATAATTTGTTTTTCCCTCCCTTAGATTATTTGTCTCCATCCTTGCCACAGATCCTGACAGAAGGAGGGTCCTCACTCACCGAATGATGGGCTTGGCTGAGTGACTTGCTTTGAACACTAGAATGTGAGTGAACATGCCCCTAGGAGCAGGAGGCTTCAATGCAACTTCAAAGTCTGGAGCAGCTTCTGTGCTCCCACCCTCTCTCACCTTCGAGGACATTGCGTCCTCACTGCATCCTAGAAAAAGAAGGTCCGTGATGCAGGCAACCTGCAGTGGCTCCACAGCCCAGAACAGAGGCCCAGCCAACCCTCAGCCCTTAATTAATGTAAGAAACAAATGTTTGTTGATGTTAGTCACTGAGATTTGAGGGCTGTTTGTTACGTGGTGAGTTATATGTGACTGATACACTAAAGGGAAGATGAGAGAATAGCATACTAGGCAAGAAGCTGAATAGAGTAGAATTAAACAGCCAAACCAAGTGTCTTAGTTACCTACTGCCTCAACGATGTAAGACAGCAAACCATGCTGAAACTCAGTGTTTTACAAGGGGCCTCAATTACCTCATAAGTCTGTGTGTCCAGGCAACTGTGGCTGTTCTCGGTGGGTGAGTTTTTGGTCTCAGCTAGATTTGCCCACCAATCTGGCAGTAGGTTGGATATTGATAGAACTGTGGAGACCACTAAGGTCTCATTCTTCACAGGCTCCCCTGGGCAGGCTCTGAGGACAGCCATAGAGTACAGGAGCAGAAGGGGGACATACACATGGGCTTTTCCAAGGCTCTGCTTGAATCACATTGAGTGACCTCCCACCCAAGCCCCTCATAGGGCTGAGCCTGGCATGAAAGGATGCATGGAACACCCCGACCAGATGGGAGGACGCTACAGAGCCATACGATGAAGGGTGGGGACACTGGAAAGGGTGAAGACTTGGGGATGCTTGGCAATTTGCCTCATCAAGTTTAGACACATGACATAGGCGGAGGTCAAATTCAGCTGAGGGGAAGGAAATACATTGGGTGTGATGTAAGAGGACATGTGAGGCTTTAACTCCTGGGGCCCATCTGATGGTTTAGCTTTGTAAAGACTATGAACCTTGTCTAGTACTTTCTTGCAGATGCCAGTAACAATCCTTCATCACAGGATCTAACCAAAATGCACATTCGAGTTCATACTCAAACTGGTTACTCTTAGATAAGACCAAGGGTTGGTGTATTCTCTGACCTGTCTCCTTCCCAACTGTGCAGCCAAGCACAGAAGCTCGGAGGCTGAAGGAAAGGTAAGACAAGGCTAAGCATAGTCTATGAACACGATGTGAAAGTGTGTTACTTAGGCGTCTGAGTTTGCTCTTAGATAAAGTAGGATTTTGCATGGGATGAGGAGCCTAGAGGCACAGCTACCAAGAATATATTTTGTGATAGATGGTGACTTCCCAGTATTTGAGAGCCGATGAACAGAAGATAAGAATGTTTCACACAACGAGGGGCTCTCATTACAGCCGTTGTGGAGTTTTTGACAGTTGACAGTTCATACCGGTAATCAAAAAACGAACGGAGTCTCTATGGTTACATTCTGTATAATTTAGTATCCAAAATCTGCAAAGCGTATTTCCCCTGATAAATTGATAATTTTGTTTTATTAGACAAACCATGAACATTTGTACAGGGAAAGGTGCTTAGTTCTTAATGGATTCATCCTTGCTACTTATAAAAGTATTTCTTTGAATTTGCTTATAATTGAATGTTTTTTTATTTTACTAAACTGATTATTTTATTCCTAATACTGTTATGTTCATTGAATTGAGTGACAAGATCATTAGAAAGAAATAAACAATAGCAAAATACTTGTCCTTGGTTGGTTTGTTGTTATTGTTGTTGTTTGAAATGGTCTTATTCTGTCGCCCAGACTAGAGTGCAGTCGCATGATCCTAGCTCACTGCAGCCTCGAACTCCTGGGTGCAAGCAATCCTACCACCCTGGTCACCTGAGTAGCTGGGGCTACAGGCATGTGCCACCAGGCCCAGCTAATTTCTTTAAAATTTTTGTAGAGATGGGGTCTTGCTTTGTTGCCCAGGCTGATCTCAAACTCCTGGGCTCAAGTGATTCTCCTGTCTTGGCCTCCTAAAGTGCTGGAATTACAGGCGTGAACCACCTTGCCTGGCTGCAAAATACTTTTGGATCTTCAAAAATGGTGAAGGGCTCGGAAATAGTCCCATTCCCAGGGCTTCCCTACCTCAGCAGGACATCCTAGTCTGCGTGGTACGATGCAGAGTGTTCACAAGCCACCGCCTTCAGTACATGTAGCTGAGGCCAGAGGAAAGATGCTAGGAGAACCCAGGACCACTGAGCAATCTCAGGGAAGGGTGCCTATAGGTTTTCAGCATGGCCCATCCTTTTCTCAGCTGTGACCAGTTATAGATGAGCCCATCAAAAACGTGCATTTCTGTTAAAATGTTTTGGTTTCTAATATCTCCTTTTGACTCTTTCTTATTGTTTCCTTCTTTCTGCTTACCTTACCCTTCTTGCACAGCACCCACCTTTTCCATTCTAGCCCTTAGCGTTCAATCCGAGTTGTTTTAAATTCCCTTGTCTGAGAATTCCAAGCCCTCTGCCATGTGTGATTCTGGTTCCAATGCTCACCTGTGTGTTTTGTCTCTTAGTACATCTTGTAGTACTTTGTTGAAAGCTCAGGACGTGATGTACTCAGATACTGCTTCTTGTGGAAGTTTCTGCTCGTAAGTGAATTTCTGCTCTGGGGACCTGTGATTCTCTGTATCCACCTCACTCTCCAATTTGAGGGACAGGGATTTGCACTGTGACCTCAGTTCTCTCTGACTCTAAGAAGTTGTTGATTTTCAGTTGGTTGAGCTTTTTATTGTTGCTTGTTTTAGAATGGAGTGACAACTTCCCAGCTTCTTACACATCATGCCAGAAACTGAAGTGTGCATGGCCATCCTTTATCCAGCAGGTCTTGGTTACTCCTTAAATGAGGTATAAATGGCACCTGCCATTAAATAAAGCAGCTGATAAAGACACATTTTGGGAGATAGGTTGAACAGAGAGTATCCATATAAATGTGTGAACTCACTCATGTTAGTCCCTCTCTCCAGCAGCGCCTGTATACACTTCCCAAATAAAGCTTCTGTTGGCAATGTGGAATTTGCTTAATGTTAGAGGAAGAAGAAAGTTATGTGATCATAGCTAAGTAGAACTTTATTTTATTTAGCCCTGTAGACATTTAGAGGAGTATTGAGGAAGCAGAGACAAGTACCTGGGACTCTTATGCTAAGTGGAATAAGCCCGGCACAGAAAGACAGATACTGCATGACCTCAGTCACATGTGGAATCTAAAAATCCAGTCTCATACAAACAAGAAGTAGAAAGGCGTTATCAGAGGCTACAGAGCACGAGGGGCAGCGAAAGGGCAGACATTGATTAAAGGGTACAAAGTAGACCAGAGGAATATGTTTTGATGATCGATTTCCCTGCATGGTGACCACAATTTATAATAATGTACTGTATATTTCAAAATTGCTAAAAGAACAGATTTTTGACATTTTTGCCACATACACACTGATAAGTTGGTGAAGTCACAGATTTGTTAATTATCTCGGTTTAATCTTTCTACAATTTATATGTATACACACATCAAAATATCACATTGTACCCTACTGATATATACAATTATTGATTGTCAACTAAAATAATAAATTAAAAAACTTGCAGAAATAAGGTCTTTGGGGCATCACAGTGCTGTTCAGTCTAGAAGAGATAAGACTTATTCTCTGTGACTATATTACCAAATTATGCCCCCCTCCAGGGAAGAGTAAACATCTTACTGCAAAATGCACAGTGCTTTGTCTGGTGTTTGCTGTTACCAATAAATATTAGCAATGATGGTGAATGTTTTATCCTGTTCTCTTTGCTTATGGCACAGTGCCTGGCATATGATGGGTCTGCTGAAGGTAAAAAACGAATGAACTTCATTATGTAAAGCGGACTGACCTGATATTCTTTCTTCTCTCCAGAAAATAGAACTTGAGAACATGGGCTTACATTTGTACAGTTAGTTGAAGTTAATTATAAGAGCTAACCCTTCTGGTATTTCTGGGAGAATTTGCTTGGAAAAGTCAAGCACTTTATTTCTCATCAAATATTTAAGATTGGGAAGATTTAATTTTAATCCTACTTGATAGTTCTCGGGTCAACTATAAAATTATAACATTTAAAAATCACTTCAAAGGATTTTTCTTTTACAAAGATTATCCTACTTGGCTTAAAAAAGAAACAGATCATTATTTGAGGAATCATTCTATTGTTACATTCGCTCCATAGCTTTGCTGAAGACATTAACCTTGTCCCAGAGATAATCCACTTGTAACATTCACTGTTTCCTCTGGATCTCAGAGTAAAAGATGAGCAAATTCCTTCTTAGGTTTCTTTTCCCCCTTAGTGGTTTCTTTTAAAAATGAAAACCTATTTAGAAGTGGAAATGTCTTTTTCTTTAAATTCTAAAGTTATAATAACATGCAAAAAATGAGCTCTGAAACGCCAAAGTTGGGCATTGGGACACACCCTGCACGTCTGATGAGGTGATCCCCCATCGCCAAGGGATAGAGCTCTTGTAATTAACCAGTAGACTTCCAGGTCTGGCTCCTACCCACGTTCAAGTCCAGACAAGTGGTTCATCAAGTGCAAAACAGCTTACGTTAGTGCTTTGCAAGTCGAGTGACAGACACAGGAAAGGGTCCTTTGGTGGAGCACTCCGACTGTCCCCACACCCCGTCCCCTCCCTCCCTCTGAGTCTTGGTGAGAGCTGCTTAGGCGAGAATTGCCGCCCAAGAACCTGACTCCTGGGGGGCTTCAGGCTCCCCGCCCCACGTCCCATGCACAGGGGGCTGCTGGTGACAGAGGCCAGCCATGAGAGGAGGCCATTCCGCATAGACATTTCCACCGAAATGGGTTATTTCAGCCTCGTTGGTCACAGATTCTGTGGTTTTCCAGTGATTCATCTTACTATTAATAATGTCAGAGAATTTTAGGCCCTTGAATTAAATAATGATAAATAGGAACCATGGAGTGCGCCGGGCGAGGCCGTGCTGTTTATTTCAGCGTGCAGCACTGTCAGGCCTGATAAATCGGCTCCCTGAAATAGTTTATAAAGTATTGAATTGATGTGGCCGTTGGAGAGGGAGAGAATTAATGTTATGAAATAGGCCTGCAACCTAGATTGGATGAAAGCGGAGGAAAGCCTTTTATATAAATGCTGTGTCTGTGGAGGAAATGGTTGCCACCAGAGGTGAGTGAGCTCCCAGGGGAATAATGAGCTTCTGTGATCTCGGGGGTGGCAGGTCAGGCAAGGGGAGCTGGGGGGCCGGGAGGGCCCAGGGCTGGCAGCACGAAGGGGGGTTGCAGGCTGTTCTTTTATAGTCCTGAGCAGGAAGGATGAAGGATGCAGGAGAGAAATGAAAGGCTGTTTAAAGAGGGAGTGGAGGTTTTGGCTCTGCATGGCCATATTTACAAGTTTCATGTCAAAGAAAGGCGGCCTGGGCTCCATCAACACTGAGAGCCCCTTCTCACTTCCCTCTTCCAGGCCAGACTCAGCATAACCAGCCCATACCAGCAGGTGTCTTAAAATCCTGTCATCCTGAGATTTAGGCTACCCATAACAATTATCTCATTAGGTCTTTACAGAGAAAATAAGGCTGATTTTATTTTTCACATTTCTGTGATCAATAACATTTTTGGAAATGCATAGGCCAAATGAGGGAACAGAAGGCATTGGAAATGTGCTAATTTATAAATACTATGAAAATATTCATTCCATCATTAGTGGCATTTTCCTAAAATTGAAGCTTGGATTCCAATTTGTTTGATGATGGAAAGGGTCAATTTTTCAATGTCTCTGAGGAGTGCACCTCGGACTTAGTGACTCACTTGGCCTCTGAGAATCATCTGAAGATGGCAATAAAGGGCTTTCGGAGATTGCCCTCCATGTCCTTACTCATGTAAGATACAAGTATTAATGTTTTCTCCAGGGAAGAGTAAAGCAGATCAACAACCCCCTAAATCCCTCATGTTTTAATAGCTTCTCATGTTGCATATATATATATATAATTATTATTATTATTGTTACTATTTTTGAGACGGAGTCTTGCTCTATTACTTAAGCTGGAGTGCAGTGGCACCATCTCAGCTCACCACAACCTCCACCTCCTGGGTTTAAGCAATTCTCTGCCTCCACCTCCCAGTGTAGCTGGGGTTATAGGCATGCACCACCATGACCAACTAATTTTTGTATTTTTAGTAGAGATGAGGTTTCACCATCTTGGCCAGGCTGGTCTTGGACTCCTGACCTGGTGATCCACTCGCCTCGGCCTCCCAAAGTGCTGGGATTACAGGCGTGAACCACTGTGCTCAGCCAACATTTTTAAAAAGTGAATAATGTTACACTTTAATCAAAATGGGTTAACCCAAAGGCAGCAGCACCAGGAAGTCCAGCCCCAAAATGACACCTCATTTGCCACGTTTCTCCTTCATTAGGGCTTTTATGAACGCCCGTGGAAACATAGAAGACAGGCCTGCCATTGATCATGACTTCTGAAAACGTGAGCTAGAAACGTCCACACACAAAATGGCTAGAAAAAGGGCTGGGCATGGCGGCTCACACCTGTAATCCCAGCACTTTGGGAGGCCAAGGTGAGTGGATCACCAGGTCTATTTGCCCAGCCTTTAAGGCCTCCCAGGAACCTCCCCCATCCTGGCAAAGTGGGAGAGGTTTTTGCCCTAATAATATAAAACTCTCCATCATACATGCCTTACTTAGAGTGTGGAGCCTCAGTACGGGCTCAGCTTTTTGTTATTTTAACCAGTTTTTGCATTTTTGCAGACTTACCATTTTAAGTCAGACTGCCACATCTAAAGGTGCAAACTGTTCCCTCTCTAGAATGATAGAGTCAGGGTAATTTAGCTTTTCCATGATGAGAGGGGACTGGCACACAAAGAAGTCACTGCTCAGGGTTCCACTCTGAAATCTTTCCCTGTGAAACTGAGAAGGTTCACCCCAAAGCTGCAACACTCTTGGTTTCTCTAGTTCTCTTCTCTGGTTGGTGCAGTTCCTTTGTGTGACCTATCTCAGCCATTCCCCTTGGTGCTGTTGACATCCTCTGTAGGTGATTTTCTGCCTTACTTAGGGGGCAATTCTAACTGAATAGGACAAAAGTAGAAATGTCAGCTTCTCCTCCAGAGGCCGACCCCGCCATTTTAGGGGCAGGTTTTTCATTCTCGGAGCGTCTCTTTATTTACAGTCAAGCTGATGGCCACGTTCAAGATGACTGGTGCTGCTGAGAGTCTGATTTTCAGATTGGCTTGGTGCTACTCGGCTGTGGCGGATCTGCAAGCAGTGGTAAACAAGGTGATCTGGGATTTAAAATCTTAGAAAGACAGGGTTTGGGCAATTTTTCTGACCTGAGTTAATTTGGCTTGTCTGGATTAGGTCACTGTGGAGTCAGCTTTTCTTACTCAAAAATAATTGCCTCCTTGGTGGTAAGCTCATGGGCTGTATGGCAGGCTAGAGAGGGAAAAAAAGAGCTAAACAAAAGAGAGATGCAATCACGTATAATTTTCTTACCTAGAAATGTTATTTATGATAGAAAAGCAAGGGACGTTTGCATTCAGCTTGTCGGTCGACATAGGTTTCCCGTCTCTGAGAGAAGGCATTGATTTCGAGAGCCACTGTGGGTGAAGGATGGAATACTCTAGATTGACTCCCTCTGTCTGAGCTGATGGCTCTTACAGGGCCGACCAACCTGAGTCGTGTTTTACATATTCAATTTAAAGCACATGGTTAGTTTCACCGGAAGGGTCCACCCTGACGTTTAAGAACGTAGAACTCCTGGAACTTTCTTGCTCTTTTTTCCTCATGGTTGCAGAGCTCTCTAAATTGGGAGTAATCTTGCATAGCCTGTGGGCTCTTTTATGTGGCCCAACAAGGAAAAAGATGTGGCAGCAAGTAAGGGGTTGTTAAACGTAATGGGCAAGCCATGTCAAGAGCCGTAAAGCAGTCGGATGCACGGGCGCTGAGCTGGGCTTTTATGAACACGTTGAGAGCCTTGTCTCATAGCCATCCAGGCACTGACACCTGGGAGAAGGGGTGGCAGCCTGCTCACTGGATCCAACAAAGTCAATACCAGCTATGCTTACTGCACGGTGGAATGGATACCAAAGAAGAATGAGATACACCCCAATGCTTAGGAGAGAGCGAATTAATAATTTAGAAGGCCTGGGCGTGGTGGCTCATGGCTGCAATCCTAGCACTCTAGTGGGTGGAGGCAGGGGAATCACTTGAGGTCAGAAGTTTAAGACCAGCTTGGCCAACATAGTGAAACCCTGTCTCTACTACAAATAATAAAAAAAATTAGCTGGGTGTAGTGGCAAGCACCTGTAATCCCAGGTACTCAGGAGGCTGAGGCAGGAGAACTGCTTGAACACAGGAGGCAAAGGTTGCAGTGAGCTAAGATTGTGCCACTGGAGTCCAGTCCGGGTGACAGAGCGAAACTCCATAATAATAATTAATAATTAGAAGGGAGTCAAGATTTACAGCTATCTGATGATCACAGATCTAGAAAAATAACAGCATATGAAGTGGGTAGGATTTGTCACACAGGAGAGTTAAGAAGCTCAGAGGAAGTCCTCTGCTCATCCAGTCTTTTCTCTATTCTATTCTCTGTGCTAAATAAGAATAAAATGTACACAGTGCCTTACAGCCCAGGAGGACTGATGTGATGTGGGCTCTGCCTGTGTCTCTCGCATGTCTTCTCATCAGCCTGTGCCACACACACATCATGCTGCTGTCACATCAATTTTATCTGTGTTGTTCAGATGGGCTGAGACATTTTTCTACCCCAGGACCTTTGCACATGCTTTCATTCATGTGCCTGCAGCTTTTTTTTTTTTTGGCTTCCATTTTTTTTTTTTTTTTTGAGGGCTTACTTCTTATCTTAGAAACATCATATTAATATTGTCTCCCAGGGATGATATTCCCTGTCCTCCATTAGAGTATAAGTCTCATGTCATCCAGAGAATGTCGCTATTTATCTATCATTATCTTAATCCTCTTTACCTGTGGGAGAATGTATCACAGTCTGTAATTATTGTATTCCCTTTATCTGCTTTTTGTTTCTAGCTACAATGTAATGTTACTGAAGAACTGTCTTTTTAAATTTTGTTTTCATCCCTATAAAACTAAGACTGAATATAGTGTCTGCAACATAGTAGTCATACAGTAAATATCTGTGGAATGACTGAAACTGTTATTTTCACTTTATTCTTCTTGCATGATATTACACCATTTAGAGATTTGACTGGCTGCAGAAACATGATTTTAAAAGCTGCATCCCATGAGGACTGCCAAATGCTGTTAGTGCTTTATTATGATTTGGTCCAATCACATTTATTTTCTTCTAGATGTGTATTAGGATAAGAAAATGGAATGAAGCCATGCAGAGAAGAAGAGTAGAATTGGGCACTTCGTATAAAAGCTTGAATGGAACACAACAGTAAGACAACTTGGGAACATCAGAGAGCTCAGGGCCAAGGCGTGAGAACAGAAATGAAGACAGAGGCGCCAGAGGCTGGAGGTGCCTCCTCAACACTTCACTGAGGCACAACAAGCCGCTCTGTTTTATTCCTTCTCTCTCCTCTCATTCCATCTTCTTTTTTTTTTTTTTTTTTTGAGACGGAGTCTCGCTCTGTGGCCCGGGCTTGAGTGCAGTGGCCTGATCTCAGCTCACTGCAAACTCCGCCTCCCGGTTCACGCCATTCTCCTGTCTCAGCCTCCCAAGTAGCTGGGACTACAGGCACCCGCCACCTCGCCTGGCTAGTTTTTTGTATTTTTTTTAGTAGAGACGGGGTTTCAACGTGTTCGCCAGGAGGGTCTCGATCTCCTGACCTCGTGATCCGCCCGTCTCGGCCTCCCAAAGTGCTGGGATTACAGGCTTGAGCCACCGCGCCCGGCCTCCATCTTCTTTACAATTTTTTTCAGAACATGAAAACCATATTTTTGTACTTATTTTTACATTAAAATAAATATAATTTTATTATGTAAATGGCAATTTGATATTTACATATATACATCTCTCTGTCTCAAAATAAAGAAGGAGAAAAAATTCTTCTTATATCTTATTACCACACCCTGACTTCAATTTCACTCTCCTCAGAGAGGTAACTGCTGTTAACAGTTTGAAATACACACTTTCAGACAATTTTCTCTCCATTTGTAAGTTTCTATTGTATCTTTGTATTACTATTTTATTGATTTCTGCACTTTTCTTGATTATTTTCTATTACCTACTTTCTTGGGTCTATCTTCTTGTTTTTTGGGTACATTCTGAAGTTGAATGTTTAACTCATCAATTTCTGCCTTTCTTATATTCTTGAGGCTAATTTTTTCCTAAGTAGGGTTTCAGCAGCATACCACATTTTTAAAGTTTTTCATTGCAACTTATTCCAAAGTATTTTCCATTTACTTTATGATTTCTTCTTTGAGTAATACAATATTTATGTGAGTTTTAAATTTATGAATTGTTTTGGTTTGTTTTTAGGCATTTTGTGATTTATTCCTAAATTAATTGCATTCTAGTTAGAGAAGTGTAGTTAACCCTTGAACAACATGTGTTTACACTGCAAGGGGCCCCTTCCAGGCAGATTCTATTCCACCTCTGCTACCCCTGAGACAGCAAGACTGACCTCTCCTCTTCCTCCACCACTTCAGCTCATTCAATATGAAAACAAGGAGGATGAAGACCTTTATGATGATCGACTTCTACTTAATGAATAGTAAATGTACTTTCTCTTCCTTATGATTTCAATACCATTTCTTATGTCTAGCTTTCTTCATTGTAAAAATACCATATATAAAACATAACATAGAAATCATGTGTTAATTCACTATATTATTGGTAATGTTTTTGGTCCGCAGCAGGCTATCTGTGGTTAAGTTGTTGGAGAATTGAAAATTAGTCTGGGGACGGTGGCCCACGCCTGTAATCCTAGCACTTTGGGGGGCCGAGGTGCGTGGACCATTTGAGGTCAAGAGTTCGAGACCAGCCTGACCAACATGGTGAAACCCATCTCTCCTAAAAATACAAAAACTAGACGGATGTGGTGGCATGGGCTGTAATCTTAGCTACTCGGGAGGCTGAGACACAAGAATTGCTTGAACACGGGAGGTGGAGGCTGAAGTGAGCTGGGATAGGGCCACTGCACTCCAGCCTGCGTGACAGAATAAGACTCTGTCTCAAAAAAATACAAATAAAAATTACATGCAGGTTTTCAATTGTCCAGGTGTCAGGGCAGCCCTGTGATGTTGAAGGGTTAATTGTCATTTGCATTCTCTGATACTTACGCACATTTGTGTGTGTCAGTTTTCACACAAGCGTAAGAGACCTGTTTGCATCATGGTTTGTTTGTTCAGCTTCTGTCTATGGTTCTTGATTTGCTTTAATGCGACCCCCAGAGCAAATGCCAGAGAAAAGGCAAATAGGCAAGGCAAAAAAAACTTTATTTACAAGCCAATGTGAAGGAGGGAGCGAGGTTCACGGGTCTCCGGTGGTGGAGGCCGACGAAGTCGCTCCGGCGTTCTCGGGGGAGGTTCCTAGGTCCGCACAGGAGCAGGGGCCAAGAAAGTTCACTCCGGCATTCTTGGGCGAGGTTCCCGGGTCCCGCGTAGGAGGAGGGGCCGAGGAAGTTCGCTCCACGCAGCCGCCGGGAGCGGCTTTTATGTCCTGGGCCCGGGAGTGGGCGGGCAGTGGGCGGGACATAGGCGGTTCGGGGCGGGGTGGTAGGCGTGGCTAGGCGAGTTCCGGTCTTTCTCCGTCGGAGGTCGGGTTGCGCCTGCGCAGTCAACCTGTGTCTCTCCCGGGCGTGGGAAAGTTGACGATGAAGAACCCGGAACTGCGCCATCTTGCCTCCGTTTGTCCAAACAGTTCTGTCAGGTTTTCTTTGTTCTGATGTTTCTAGTTGTATACAAGTTAGACTGGTTCTAACTGCTTAGAGGATTGAACCCTTCACCACTACACATGGAGAAGCAGAAGGAAGTAGCAATTCAGAACATAAGCTCTGAAGTTAGAGGATCCAGCTGGGTAATCCTGGGTAAGATATGGAACTTATTAGGATCTCTACTTCTTCATTTATGAAACAGAGAAAAATAATAGTACTAGCACTCATACTCTTGTCATGAGAAATAAATGAGTTAACATATCAAATCACTCATAAGAGGGCTCCACCAAAAATAGGCGCTATGAAAGTGTTAATTACTACTACTACTACAGAAGCTGCTTCTATTTGTATTACTTCTACCAATATTAGTATTATTGCTACTACTTCCTGGTTGCTATTACTATGTCCATATGGTTTGGCTGTGTCCCCACCCAAATCTCATCTTGAATTGTAGCTCCCATAATTCCCACATGTGGTGGGAGGGACCTGGTGTGAGAGAATTGAATGACGGACGGGGGCTGTTTCCCCCATGTTGTTCCCATGGTAGTGAATAAGTCTCAAGAGATCTGATGGTTTGATAAATGATTTCTGCTTTCTCTTGGCTCTCATTTCCATCTCTTGCCTGCTGCCATGTAAGATGTGCCTTTCACCTTCCACCATGATTGTGAGGCCTCCCCAGCCACGTGGAACTGTGAACCCATGAAACCTCTTTTTATTTATAGATTACCCAGTTTTTGGTATGTCTGTATCAGCAGCATGAAAACAGACTAATACATATGTCATGACACTTTTTAATTTAATGATTCTTTTGTCTTTACATATTTTGTCTAATCAATATGCTTTCATGTGTACCTTAATTTGGATTACAATTTGCCTAGTATGTATTTTTCAGTCTTTTATATTCTTCTATAAAGTTGTTACATTTATTACTTTTGTAAGTGGAATTTAACAAGGTTTACTAAACTAAGTCAATCTGACAGCTCCTGCTTTTCATCAGACAAGTTTAGCCCATTTGCGTTCACTGTGTGTGGTTGACTCTATTTTTACAAATAGCCAGTCTTTCCCAGTGGGAAACTACCCCCGACCCTGCCCTGTTGATTTTGGGGGTGGGCTTGCAGCTCACTTGGGCCGGTGGATATGAACAGGACTGACGTCTGTTGGTCAGGGCAGGAGTTGGATGGGCTGGCGAGCTTCTGCACTTCCTTTCCGTCCACCTCGATGTTGGCAATGTTCCACAAATGACTCCTCAGATAGCCTCAGCCCTGGGGTGAAAATAGGAAAAAGACAGAGCAGAAGCCCACTGACCTGTGAAGGACACATAACTTAGAGATAAACATTTCCCCGCTGCAAGGAAATGTGTATTCCCCCAACCCTGTGTATTCTCTGGTGTATTGTAGCAAGTTTGTACTGATGGGCCCTGATGCGTGCTACTTTTACCTTAACTTCTACCACCTTATTAGGTATTGTGTATTTCCCTGATTTTTCTGTGCTTTAAAGCTGTCTTTATCCCTTTACGCCTTCTTTCAGATTGATTAAATATCCTGTTTCAACTTTTTCTGTCTACTATGTAATTTACATATGATGGAACTCTCAAATCTCGTGTTATAGTTCTCTTAGTTAGAACAAACCCACACATACACCCAAACCTGCTATGAAGACATAGACTGTTTCCACCAACCTGAAGTTCACTCATGGTTCTTTATAGTCAGTCTCAGCCGCTTCACCAAGACAACTGCCATTCCGATGGCTTTTACCTGTTTTGGAACCCATATAAACAGAATCGTGCGATATGTGGAATCGTGCGATATGTCTTTGTGTCACTTATTTTGTTTAGAGTAATGTTTTGAGATTCTTCCAGGTTATTGAGTGAAGTACCTCACTTCTTTTTAAAAAAATCATGGAGTAGTATTCAGTTGTATAAATATACTACAATTCAAGGCCGGACACAGTGACTCATGTCTGTAATCCCAGCACTTTGGAAGGCTGAGGCAGGTGGATCAGGTGAGGTCAGGAGTTCGAGACCAGCCTGGCCAACATGGCAAAACCCCGTCTCTACTAAAAATATAAAAATTAGCCAGGCATGGTGGCCCATGCCTGTACTCCCAGCTACTTGAGTGGCTGAGGTGGGAGGATCACTTGAACCCAGGAGGCGGAGGTTGCAGTGAGCTGAGATGGCTCCACAGCACTCCGGGCAACAGAGTAAGAATCTGTCTCAAAAAACAAAACAAAACAACTATATATATATACACACACCCATATATACACACACGTATACATATATATACATATACACACATATATACACATATATTTATACACACACACATATATATATGAAATGATTTAATCTTTTCTCGATGTGTATTTGTTTCCAGCTTTCTCTTACTAGGAATAAGGCTGTTATGAACCTTCTTCTCTGTCTTTTTGTGGGCACATGTTTTAGCTTGTCTTGGGTAAACACCTTATGGTGGAACTTCTGATTAATTTGGTACATGTATGTTTAACTACTTAACAAACTGCCAAACCATTTTTCAGAGCATCATTTTACACTCTACCACCAGTAGGATATGACACTTCTAGCTGCTTCAGTTCCTTGCCAAGTTTGAAGTTTCTAACTTTTCAATTTTAGCCATTCCAGGGCTGTGTTTTTGTTATCTCACTGTAGGTTTAATTTGCATTTTCCTAATGATTAGTAATGTCAAACATCTGTGCTTATGCTTATTTACCAACGAAATATCATCTGTATCATCTTTTGTGAAGTATCTATCTGCTGAAGCCTTTTGCTCATCAAAAACTTGGATGATCTATTTTCTTTGACATTTAAGAGTTTATTATATATTCTGGACCCAAGTCTTTCATGCTATGTAGGTATTGGTAATATTTTCTCCTCGTCTGTAAGTTACCAATTTATTTTTTAATGGTATCTTCTGAAGGAAGAAGACTGACTCTTGAAAAAGACTGAAATACACATACCACGAAATTCACCTTTTAAAGAAGTACAAGCAATTACTTATGTTATAGTTAACATAAGGAAAAAGAGGTGGGGGGAGGACAAGAGAAAGGACCAAATAAAAGGAAGCAACATGAGCTTCAGACAGAGATTCAAGCAGAAAAAATGAATAGAAAGTAGTCCCAAATCTTCACATATGAGAGAGGGATCCCAGTAACGCAGGGAGGTTAACTGAAGCCATCTTTCGTTTTGAGCGCTGTCTGAATAGAGTTGTTTTGAATGGCAAATGATGTGAACAACTCACCACAAACTTTCTTAGCAACACTAGAGAGTGAGGGATGACACATTTTGTCATCACTTTTTAAATATTTGCTATTTTCATATTGGTATGTGTATTGCACTATAATATACATACCATGAAATTCACCTTCTAAACATATACAATTTGGTAGTTATCAGCATACTTCCACATCTGGCTAATTTTTGTGTTTTTAGTAGAAACGAGTCTTCACCATGTTGGTCTCAAGCTCCTGACATCAGGTGATCCAATGGCCTCGGCTTCTCAAACTGCTGGGATTACAGACGTAAGCCACTGTGCCTGGCCAGTGCCACACTCTTTTAAACCATCAGATCTCATGAGAACTCACTCACTGTGACTAGAACAGCATCGGGACACCACCCCCATGATCCAATCACCTCTCAGCAGGGCCCTCTGACCTCAGATTTGGGTGGGGACACAAGGGTTTCACATACATAGAATTATAAAATGTATGGTTTTTGTGTTTCATTTCTTTTACTTAGCATAATTTTTCAAGGTGTATCTATGGTGTAACTTTGTTCTTTTTTCTGACTAAATAATAATAGTCCATAGTATAGACTTACCACATTTTGTTCATGTATTCATCAACTTATGACTATTTGGGGTTTTTTTTATGGTTTTTTGTTATTGTCAATAATACTGCTACAAGTAGTCACATGTTTTTGTGTGGGTATAACTTCTAATTATTTTCAGTACATAACTAGGAGTGGAATTGCTGGGTAAGACAGTTACTCTATATTTAACTCAAGAACTGCCAAGCTGTTTTCCAGAATGGCTACTCTATTTTATATTCCTACCAACAATGTATGAGGGCTCCAGTTTCTCCACATCTCTGCAAACACTTGTTTATTGTCTGTCTCTCTTTATTACAGTCATCCTTGTGGGTATGAGTTGGTACCTCAAGATTTTCATTTGCATCCTCTTGATGACCAGTGATGTTAAGATTCTTTTCCTGTGTAGTGGTCATTTAAGTACTTTCTTTGGGGAAATAGCCAGTGAATATTTTGTCCATTGTTTAACTGGCTTATTTGTCTGTTAGAGTTCCACAATTATTCTTGCATACTGAGACTTTGCAACCCTCCACCTAGGCCCTGGTAACTGCCATTCTAATCACTGGTTCATTAATTTTGACTATTTTAGATTTCACATAGAAGTGAGATCATGCAGTATTTGAGTTTCTGTGCCTGGCTTTTCTCACTTAGCATGTCCTGGTACATTCATGTTGTCTCAAATAGCAGAATGTATTTAATGTATTTCTTTTTTAAAGGTGACATACATTTCTTTCATATAAATAAATATATATATATGTTTGTGTATAATGAATAAAGAAACTGTGGTTAATATATATATTAACCACACACATGTGTATATATTATGTATATGTATTTTTGTATACATATATTGCACTTTAATTAATTTCTCTTTAGACAAACATTTAGATTGTTTACATATCTCAGCTATTGTGAATAATGCTGAAATGAACATAGAAGTGCAGATATCTTTTTGACATACTGATTTTATTTCCTTTGGCGGTATACCAGGAAAGAGATAACTAATTATATAAGCTAACTTTATTTTTAACTTGTTGAGGAATCTCCATACTGTTTTTCATAATGGCCATACCAATTTACATTCAATTCAGCAAGGTACAGAGTTTTAATTGTCCACATCCTCTCCAACACATACTATTTTTCATCTTTCTAGTTACAGCCATTCTAACAGGTGGGAGGCAATATTTCATTTTGGTTTTGATTTGCATTTTCCTGATGAGAATGAGTTTTGGAAACTTCATACACGTGATGGCTATTTGTATGTCTTCTTTTGAAAATCTCTGTTCAGATCCTTTGCCCATTTAAAAATTTTGTTATTATTGTTATTTCTCTATTGGGTTGCACGTGTTTCTTATTTATATATTGGATATTAATTCCTTACCAGATAAATGGTTTGCAAATATTTTTTCCACTCCATAGTTTGCCTTTTGACTCAGTCTGTTGATTGTTCTCTCTGATGTGCAAAAACTTTTTATTCTAATGCAATCCCATTTATTTATTTTTGCTTTTCTTGGTGTCGTAAGCAAAAAATAATAATAATCCAGACCAATACCAAAAAACTTTTTCTCTATGTGTTCTTCTAGTAGTTTTATGATACCAGGTCTTACATTTAAGTCTTTAATTCATTTTTAGTTAATTTTTGTATATGTGAGAGATAAAGGTTCAATTAAGCTTTTCTACACATAGATATCCAGTTTCCTCAGCATCATTTGTTGAAGAGATGATCCTTTCTTTTCTTTCTTTTTCATTTTTTTCCCTCTGATTGGGTAGTTTTAAGTGATCTGTCTATGAATTCACACTGATTCTTTCTTCGCTTGATCACACGTGCTGTTAAAGTCTCTATTAATTTTTCTTCAGGTCAGTCACTGTATTTATCATCTCCAGAATTTCTGTTTGTTTCTCTTGTGTAATTTCATCTCTTTGTTGAACTTTAAATTTTCTTAATGTACTGTTGTCCTGATTTTAATTTAGTTGTCTATCTGCGTTCTCTGGTAGCTCACTGACATTCTTTAAGACAATTATTTTGAATTCATTGTCAGGCAATTCCAAGATCTCAATTTCTTTGGAGTCAGTTGCTGGAAAACTATTGTGTTCCTTTGGAGGTATCATGTTTCCTTAAATTTAGGGGTTTCATGTAGTTTTGCATCAATGTCTACATTTGATAGAACAGTCACCTCTTCTAGACTTTACAATTTAGTTTCAATGAGGCAGAACATTCACTTATAGGTCAGTACAAAAGCACTGGATGTGTGATACAATTCTGGCTCCAGAGAGAGTACTGCAGTGTAGTCTCTGTATGGGTCTGTCAGTTGAAGTTAGCATCAATAAAGATAGTACCGTTTCTGGCAGCTAGGGCTGCTGGGATTATACTGTTCTCTCTTTCACCCTCATAGGGAAATCATCTTAGAAGATATTTCTCTTTGTTCTAGGTCTAGCATGCAGTGGCATGAGTGCCAGTGTCGGATGTGTGAGTGATTGTGGAGTAACCATGGAGCCTGGGTCCAGAATGCACGAATGCATGGAGTGACCATGGCTCCAGGGCTTGGGTTGAGGGGATGCAGAGTAAGGCAGTGGAAGTGGTTTCCAAGCAACCATGTTGCTGGAGTCTGGTGCTTCACAATTGTGTGCATTTGGGTTGTGTGTGTGTATATCAGGGGTGGCTTTGGCCAGCTGTGTTATAGCACCAGCTCCTTCTCCAAAGGTATTGAAGCAGTTTTGATGGTTATTGAGCTCCTCAGTGGTGAAGGCTGTTGGGGTCCTCTGCAGACAGGCCACTGGGGATCATGGTGGATCTCATCACATGGCTGGTACCGATCACTCTCATCCTTCTATTTTGTTCCTAGCCATCTCTAAATGTTTCGTCTATGTCAGTCTCCCCAGCCATCTAGGTGGGGTGAAACTGGAATGAGTTCTTTGGGTAGTGTCTTGAAATGTTAGGAAAGTTGATCACTCACTCTAATCTCTTTTTCCCCATGAGGTGAACTCATGAGCTGGAGAGTTTCCTCAGTGCCGAGCTGTGTTGGCTTGGTCGATGGGATGATGCATAAAAAAACAAACTGTTCTTTTAGCCTTTCTGTGCTGTTATTCTCCTTTTGTTTTCCACTGTGTTGCTGCAACTGCTTAATTGTACTCCTTAACTCTCCAACAACTATTTTTATTAGTAATGATTTCTAATTGTTGTTTTCTTGGGGGGAGAAAAAGGATGAGATTTCTTATTCCACCACCTTGTGGATTTCACTTCTACATTTATTTTTATATGTTGAAACAACTTTATGTTTCTTGGATCAATTAGATTTGGTCATGGTGTACCAAGTTTTATATACTTTTTATGTGCTGCCAGATTCAGTTTGTTAGTATTCTGTTGAGAATTTTTGTTTCTGTATTTATCTGGTATATGAGATCTGTAGGTTATTTTTATTTTTATATATTTATTAGGATAACTTTGACTGTTTTGTTGTATCAGGGTATTAATGACCTTATAAAATAAATTGGAAATTATTCCCAATGGCTTTTGTTTTGGAAGAGTTTGCAAAGGATTTATGCTATTTTTTAATACATTGTTTGATCAAATTCACCAGTGAAGCCATCTGGTATTGATTTTTTTTTTGTAAGATTTTAAAAAATTGTGATTATGTATTCATTGCATTTACAGGTAATAGGTCTATTCAACTTTTCTATTTCTACTTTAGTCAGCTTTGGCAGTGTGTTTCTTTTCTATTTCACTGGATTAGCTAATTGATTGTCATACCATTGTTTGAATCATTGCATTCGATTATTTTTGTTTCTGTACACTGATAGTAGTGGGGCTTTTTTAATACCTGATTTTGGCAGGATTTTGTTGTTGTTGTTGTTAGTCTAGCTACAGTTTTATCAATTTTGTTGACATTTTTGAAGAACCAGTTTTTAATTTTTTTCTGATTTTGTTTTTTATTTTATTAATTTTTAAATCTAATCATTAGTATTTCCTTTCTTATGCTAGCTTTGAGTTCATTTTACTGTTCTTTTTTAGTTTAAGAACACTTACGTTTTTTGTGTTCTTTCTTCTGTTCTTATACAGATCTTTAATACTATAAATTTCCTTCTAAGTGCTGCTTTCACTACATTCCAGAAGTTTTGTATGCTGTCATTTTATTATCATCTTCTCAAAGCATTTTATTTTCACTTTTCATTTCTTCTTGATTCATTAGTTATTTTGAAATATGTTGTTTAATTTCCACATATTTGTGTATGTCCCAAGTTTTCTTTTGTTATGATTCCTAATTTTATTCCATTGTAATCAGAGAATATACATTATGTAACTTATCTCATTTGAAATATATTAAGGACTTGTTTATGACATACTCTATGGTGTAACCTGTAGAATGTTCCAGGTGCACTTGAAAAGAATGTTTATTCTTCTGTTCTTCAGTGAAGTGTTTTATAAATATCTCTTAGGTCAAGTTGGTTTATAGTGTTGTTCAAGTCATCTTTTTTTCATTCTGTCTAGTTATTCTATCCATTATTAAAAGCATAGTATAGAAGCCTCCAACTATGATTGTTAAATTGCCTATTTCTCTTCTCAGAGAATTAAACAGGGGGTCTATTGTTAGGTGCATATAGGGGGTAAAGCCCCTTATAAAGCCATCAGATCTTACGAGAACTAAGTCACTGTCATGAAAACAGGATGAGGAAAACTGCCCCTATGATTCAATTATCTCCACCTGCTCCATCCCACGACCTGTGGGGATTATGGGAACTACAATTCAAGATGAAATTTGGGTGGGACACAGCCAAAGTTTATCACACCCTCTCTCCTCTTTAGGTGACAACTCTCCTGGCATTAATATTAATTATTCCTTTGATTTCTTTATGTTTTCACCACCCATTCATATCCCTCTGCTATAGATAACTTAGCTTTGCATGGTTTAGAACTGTGTGGAAATAGAATATTCTGTACATATTCCTCTGTGATTGCCTCTTTTCTGCAATATTTTCCTGTTGAGATGCATCTGTGTTCATTACATCGTGCAGTTCATTCTTTACTGCTCTACTATTCTACTCTACTATTATACTACAGTTCATTTTTTCAGCCTGCTATCAACGGTTATTTACCATTTTCTCATTTGGGGGACATCTATGTTGAATAATGCTATTTGTGAACATATTTGTTGTGTATGTTTCCTGGGGTATATATCCTGGAAAGAAATGCAAACTAGTGTTCATCAGAGAATGAAAAGTAGATTTCCGCTGCTGGAGCCTTCAAGGTGCATATATATGTGTTTACATTTGTGTGCATGTGTGCATATGTGTGTGTATGTGTGTGCATGTGGGTACACATGTGTGTGTGTTGGACAGGGCTGGGGGAACTGGTATTGATAGAGGCAATGACCAGTTCATAGAGAGTTTTTTAGGCCAATCTGAGAAGTTTGATCTTTTAGTTTGCAGTAGCCTGACACTCACGAAAGTACCCAAGGCCAGGCACATGGACTTACACATCATCAGTTCACAGATAGCATCAAGGTCTTGGTTGCAGATGGTCTCCCACGGGCAGTGTGGGTAGAGAGCTGGAAGCTAATCAAGAAGACAGTCCTGGAAAGGAAAGATGCATGAGGCAGACACAAGAAGAAGGGCATTTCCCCCACATCTCCCTTTGCCCTTTTTGAAATTGGAGATGACTGAGCATCTCTTGTAAAGACTCAAGGCCACTGTACTTCCCATGTGTGCAGGCACTGAGAATGGAATAGGTATTTTACCTATTAGTTTTTCTCATTGTAAATCCGATTATAAAAATAACATTAGTAAATCCTAACCAGTTACACACAGATAAAGTAGGAACCAAACTTTGTCTTTAAAATGTAGAAGTATATCTGGAGAATTAAAAAAAAAAAACTTTAATAGTTATTATTTCTGATTTTCAAACTGCTATTTTGACCTCAAAACATTTAATGAGAATTTCTTGTATCACTCATTAGTACTAAACAATTTCCTTTTGAAAGGCTATATATATATATTTCAGTGGATGAATGAGCCCTCATTTATTTAATGAATTTTCCTATGTTAAACAAATTTTATAAATGATTTTACAGGATTGTTTTCAATTTTTATCAGAAAATCATATAAATTTTGTTCTTTTTTAAAAAATCTTTTTCTGTTTTAAGTTCTGGGGTACATGTGCAGGTTGGATAGATTTGTTACATAGGTAAATATGTGCCATGGTGGTTTGCTGCACCTATCAACCCATCACCTAGGTATTAAGCCCAGCATGCATTAACTATATTTCTAACGCTCTCCCTCCCCCAACCTCACCCCTAACAGGCCCCAGAGTATGTTGTTCCCCTACCTGTGTCCTTGTGTTCTCATCGTTCAACTCCCACTTATAAGTGAAAACATGTGGTGTTTGGTTTTCTGTTCCTGCATTAGTCTGCTGAGGATGATGGCTTCCAGTTCCATCCATGTCCCTGCAAACGACATGATCTCATTCCTTTTTATGGCTGCATAGTATTCCATGGTGTATATGTACCACATTCTCTTTATCCAGTCTATCATTGATGGGCATTTGGGTTGATTCCACATCTTTGCTATTGTGAGTAGTGCTGCAGTGAATATACAAGTTCATGTATCTTTCTAATAGAATGATTTATATTCCTTTGGGTATATACCACATAATGAGATTGTTAGGTCAAATGGTATTTCTTATTCTGGATCTTTGAGGAATCTTCACACCATCTTCCACAATGGTTGAATTAATTTACATTTCCATCAACAGTGCAAAAGTGTTTTTATTTCTCTGCAACCATAAATTCTGTTTCATTTATTTATTTAAATATATTTCCTTTTTCTTTAAGAAAGATTCTAGAAGTGGAATTTCTGGCCCACGGATGAAATTGTGAGGACATTTATGGAGCTCCTGTCCAACACCAGTCCAGAAGGCTGGTCCCCAGAAGGCTCCCTGAGCAGGAGGGGGTCTGCTGCACAGCTCCCGGCAGGCGCCTGTGGCACTGATCTGGCCTGGCAGGATGCCCAGCTCCACAGGTAGCCTCACAGCCTGGGACCTGGGTGTCCTAGAACAGCCTTGAGGTCCTACTTTGCCCCTCCTGCCATTGTTCCTTCTTCCCTGATGTCACTCTGCTTCTGGGAGGACTTCCTTTTGGTTCCTGGGACCTGGCCTTCGTTTGATTCATTACTGAGCTGTCTTAGTTCATTTGGGCTGCCATGACAAAGTGCCATAGACTGGGTGGTTTCTTTTATTTATTTATTTATTTTTTGAAACGGAGTCTTGCTCTGTTGCCCAGGCTGGAGAGCAGCAGTGCGATCTCGGCTCACTGCAAGCTCCGCCTCCGGGATTCAAGTGATTTTCCTGCCTCAGCCTCCCGAGTAGTTGGGACTAAAAGCACTCGCTACCATACTCGGCTTTTTTTTTTTTTTTTTTTTTTTTTTTGTATTTTTAGTAGAGATGGGGTTTCACCATGTTGGCTAGCATGGTCTTGATCTCTTGACATAGGGATCCACCCACCTCAGCCTCTGAAAGTGCTGGGATTACAGGCGTGAGCCACCGCACCGGCCTAGACTGGGTGGTTTATGAACAACAGATACTGATTTCTCACAGTTCTGGAGGCTGCAAGTCCAAGGTCAGCGGAGTGGCAGACTTGGCATCTGGCGAGGGCTGCTTTCTGCTTCATCGAAGGAACCATCTCACACCACCCTCCCATGGTTAAAGGAGCAAAGGCAGCTCTCTGGGGTCCCTTTTACTAATCTCATTCTTGAGGGCTCCATCTCATGTCCCAGTCACCTCCAAAAGTCTCCACCTCCTGATGTTATTGCCTTGGGAGTTAGGATTTCACCATACGAATGTTGGGGGGACAAGAGCATTAAGTCTATAGCATTCCCCTCTCAATACATAATGACCACGTTTTCATTTCCGGTCAGTCACTGCACTCGGTAATGAGGACACAGTGGTACAAAATGCAGACAAAGGGTAGGAGAAAAAAGGACATTTAACCAAGTACTTCATAAGCAAGTGTGTAATTGCCACTGCTGACAGCCATCTCCAAAGAATGCACAGGTAGATCTTGAGTATCCTGCAGAGGTGAGCCTCTGCTCCCCAGACTTGGGTAGCCTGAAGCCAGAACTGTGGCTTATTCGTCTCTACACAGTGGACACTCAACCAATATTTGTTGAATTAAGTTCCCAGTGGCTCAGTGGAGAAAGAGGTCCAAGCCTGGTGGTGGAGGAGAGGAATGAATCCCAAATAGAAGGAAAGGAGATGCACCAGAGACACTACTCATGAGAAAATGTCTACCAGCCTTTTGGTATTCTGTGCTATTTCTTCCACTATTTAAACAAATTTAAACAAATTTAAAAATTGTAGAGCATTAGGCCATCTTTGTTAAAAAAAAAAAAACAAAACCTAGGATAAGGTGGAAATGAAAATAAAAATATGTGGCTGGGCGCAGTGGCTCAAGCCTGTAATCCCAGCACTTTGGGAGGCCGAGACGGGCGGATCACGAGGTCAGGAGATCGAGACCATCCTGGCGAACACAGTGAAACCCCATCTCTACTAAAAAATACAAAAAAACTAGCCAGGCGAGGTGGCGGGCGCCTGTAGTCCCAGCTACTCGGGAGGCTGAGGCAGGAGAATGGTGTAAACCCGGGAGGCGGAGCTTGCGGTGAGCTGAGATCTGGCCACTGCACTCCAGCCTGGGCAACAGAGCGAGACTCCATCTCAAAAAAAAAAAAAAAGAAAATAAAAATATGCTTTGAGCACGCCACATAATGGAAGAGATGTGAACCCTGAAATGACTTACAAGTATCTATTGGTCTCCTTGAAATTTTCATGGCTGCCTGGATGTTTTCAAAATATTTTAAATTCTATTAGCACACTTTTCTTCCCCTAGAGAATAGCATTTCCTGGATATATTTTAAAATTATTTTTCTAGGAATACCCGGTCTAAGTGGCTCTCAGAAAGTCTTGTTCAATGGTGGCTTGAGCTTCAATACAATTGTTACAAGGACACTTATAACTTCAGACTCTTTATCCTGAATGCTTGTTGTTTGAATGAAAAGTTTTATCAGTGTGAGGCTTGAGTTTGCTGTCCTGTCCATCACATAAACCAAAGAGGTGTGTTGAAAAGAAACAAGGCAAATCTTACTAAGAAAAGCTATGTTTTTAGTGCTAGATGTTAAAAAAAAAAAAAAAAGAATGAAATAGGAATAACTGTCTGCCTAAACTTGGCAGTAAAGTTTGCCAGGAAATGGTGCTGAACAGGAAGCTTTCAAAAGGAATCAGGAGGGCTGGCCTTTGTGATTTGCAGATCACTCTGTTTAACCTTAAGAGCCATCACTCCCCCTCTTCATTAGAATATCAAATTAAAAGGTTTACAGAAACAGCTCAGTTTGGCTTAGTTTAAGTCCCTTCTCAGAGAATGTGAAGATGAATATGATATAGAA
This sequence comes from Trachypithecus francoisi, assembly GCF_009764315.1. Taxonomy (NCBI): domain Eukaryota; kingdom Metazoa; phylum Chordata; class Mammalia; order Primates; family Cercopithecidae; genus Trachypithecus; species Trachypithecus francoisi. The sequence goes on along the minus strand of NW_022681474.1, from coordinate 16,631,408 downwards.
ATCAATATTTCCCAGCTACAGGTAAACTAATGTGTGGAACATTTCCTTCTACCCTCCTCTTTGCTCTGGCTGTTCAGATGCTATTCCCATAATCCTTAAATCCCCAGCTTATTCCCATCACCATAGAAACACCTGCTGGCCTGATCAGTTTTGACCAGTTGCCAGCCTCACTCTTCACAGCTTCAGCTCTTGCTACAGGAGGGCAGAAGAGCAGAGGTGGGGAGTGGCTCTAGGATCCTTTCTCCTTTTCCATTATCTGACTGTCTCCTTAGGGAGAAATGCACCCTGAGGTTTTGTTCTTTCTTGCATTGGCAAGTGCTTAAATGCTATGAGGCATGATCACTTTTGAAATACTGTATACAAATTAGGACAGATCATATTATTTACCTACCTGTTTTCTCTCCCTTCAAAGTGAAGGAGTGTCCTTATTTTTTTTTCTATTTTATTTTACTATGGTGAAATGCACATCACATAAAATTTTCTATCTTAACCAGTTTTAAGTTTACAGTACTGCTAATTATATATTCACATTGCTGTGAAACAGATCCACAGAATGTTTTCATCTTGCAAAACTGAAACTCTGTATCCATTAAACAATCATTCTCCTTTTCCCCGCACCCCTGAGCTCCTAGAAGCAACCATTCCGTTCTGTGTCTATGATTTTAACTACTCTAGAAACCTCAATTGGAAACACACAGTATTTGTTTTGTTGTGAATAGCTTATTTCACTTAGCATAATGTGAAATAGCATCAGGTTCATCTGTTTTAGTACACGTCAGAATTTCTCTCCTTAAGGCTTAATAAAAACCCCATTGCATGTGTATACCACACCTATGCACTCATTCATGCACTCATCCATCTGTTGATGGACACTTGGGTTGCCACAACACTTTGCTCATTGTGAATAATGTTGTTATGAATATGGTTGTACAAATGCTTTTTTTCAATCCCTGCTTTCAATCATTTTGCATATGCATTCAGAAGTTGAATTGCCCTATGTTTTCTTCGAACAGTTTTATAGTTTTAGGTCTTACCTCTAGGTCGTTGGTCCATTTTGATATAATTTTTGCATTGGTGTTAGGGAAGGATCCAACTTCATTCTTTTGCATGTGGATATCTGGTTTTCCCAGCACCATTTGTTGAAAAGGCTTTCCTTTCTTTCTATTTTGAATAGTCTTGGCATCCTGTCAAAAATAATTCAACCACACGTGTGAAGATTTTTTTCTGAGCTCTTTATTCTATTCTATTGGTTCATATGTCTGTGTTTAGGCCAATACCACAATGTTTTCATTATTGTTCCTTTGCAGTAAGTTTTGAAATCAGGAAGTAAGTCCTCCAGCTGAATTCTTTTTCAAAATTGTGTTGTTTATTTAGGGCTCCATGAGATTCAATATGAATTTGAGGATTTTTTTCTGTAAAAAAATTTTACTGAGATTTTGATAGGAATTGCATTAAATTTGTAGATTGCTCTTGGTAGTATTGACTGCTTAACAATATTAAATCTTCCAATCTATGAACATGGAATTAATTTGTTTATTTATGTCTTTTAAATTTTATTTCAGCAATGCTCTATAGTTTTTAATGCTCTCTAGTTTTTACAGAGCATTGCTGAAATAAATTTTACAAGTCTTTCATCTCCCAGTTAATTTCTAAGTATTTTTGATGCTATTGTAAATATTGTTTTTATAATTTCCTTTTTAGATTGTCCATTGTCAGTGGATAGAAATTAAACTGATTTTTGTTTCTTGACTTTGTATTCTTCTACTTTGGAGAGCTCATTTATTATTTCTAACAATTTATTTCTTTGGTGGACTCTTTAGGGTTTTCTATATATAACTTCATATAATTTGCAAAAAGAAATTATTTTACTTTTTTCTTTCCAATTTGTATGCCTGTCATTTCTTTTTCTTGCCTAATTGCTCTGGCTAGAGCTTCCAGTTCTACATTGAATAGAAGTGATGAAAGTAGGCATCCTTGTCTTATTCCTGATCAGAAAAGTAAAGCTTTTAAAAAAATTTTTCATCATTAAATATGATGTTTGCTATGGGTTTTTCATAGATGGCTTTTATTATACTGAGGTAATTTCTTTCTACCCCTAGTTTGTTGAGTGTTTTTAGTATAAATGGGTGTTAAATTTTGCCAATACTTTTCCTGCATCAATTGAGATAATCATATGATTTTTTTCTTCATTCTATGTGCTGTATTACATTGACTGATTTTCATATGATGAGCTATCTTTGTATTCCAGGATTAAATCCTACTTGATAATGATGTATAATCCTTTGAATATATTCCTGGATCCAGTCAGTATTTTGTTGAGGATTTTGTCATCAATGTTTATAAGTTTACTTTCTGTAGTCTTCTTTCCTTTTTGTGTCTTTGCCTGACTTTGGTATAAGAGTAATGCTGGTTTTCTAGAAGGAGTGAGAAAGTATTCTCCCCTTTTCAATTTTTAAAAATATTTCAAATGGATTGGTATTAGTTCTTGAAGTGTTTCATAGAATTTACCAATGAAGCCATCAGGTCTGAGGTATTTTATCATCAGAAGATTTTTGAACACTGATTTAATTTTCTTAACAGTTTTATATCTTTCCAGATTTTATATTTATTTGTTAGTCTTGGTGGGTTTTGTGTTTCCAGGAATTTGCCTTTTTATCTCTAGGTGATCCGATTTTATTTCTGTAGTATCAGTAGTAATGCCCACATTCATTTCTGACTATCAGTTTGAGTCTTCTCTCTTTTGTTCTTACTCTGTCTAGCTAAAGCTTTGTCAATTTTGTTAATCATTTAAAAAATCAACTTTTAGTTTTATCAATTTTTTTATTGGTTTTCTATGCTTACATCATTTACCTCCCCTCTAATCTTTATTATTTTATTTGTTCCACTAGCTTTGGGTTTAGTTTGTTCCTGTTTTTATAGTTTCTCAGGTTGTAAAGTTAAGTCATTAATTTGATAGCCTTTTCTTTTTTTATTGTGTACTTATAGTTATAAATTTCCCCCTTAGCACTGTTTTCTTAAGTTTTGGCATGTTGTGTTTTTGTTTTTATTAGTTTTTAAATCATTTCTATTTTTTCTTTGATCCATTTGTGTGTAAGAGCATGTCATTTAATTGTAAAATTTGTGAATGTTTCTATTTTACTTCTCTTATTTATTTCTAAATTTACCCTGTTGTAGTCAGAGAAGATACTTTGAATAATAGCTATTTTAAGAAATTAATTGAAACCTAATTGTGGCCTCACACATAATCTATTCTGGGAAATGTTTTATACATACTTGGGAAGGATGTATATGCTGTTTTGGGGTATCACGTTCTGTATATAACTATTAGATCTAATTGATTTATTGTGTCATATAAGTACTCTGGTTTCTTACTTATGTATGGGTTTTTCATCTATTATTGGGAGTGAGATACTGAAGTCTCCAATTATGATTTTAGAACTGTCTTCAATTCTGCCAGTTTTTGCTTTATATATTTTGATAGTCTGCCATTAGGTATGTGAATGCTTATAAATGTTATATCTTCTTGTTGTATTGTACCTTTTATTAATATTTACTGTCCTTTGTTTTATATAAATTTTTAATTTACAAGTTGATTTTGTCTGATATTCATATAGCCACCTCTGCTCTCTTTTGGTTACTATTTTCAGAAAACATTAGAAAAAAACCCTTTTACTTTTAAGTTATTTGTTCCTTTGGATCTGATGTGAGTCTTTTGTAGATCGCATACAGTTAGAACTTGTGTTTTTAAATTCTGCCAATCTCAGTCTTTTGATTGGAGAATTTAATCCATTTATAATTAAAGTAGTGCTGATAAGAAGGGACTAACTTCTGTCATTTTACTGTTTTCTACATGCTGGATAGCCTTTTTGTCCCTCTCCCTCATTTTTACATTACTGTCTTATTTTGTATTTAGTTGATTTTTTTATAGTGAAATGTTTAAATTTGTTGTGTTTACATTCATGCTTTTTATCAAATCTGGGAAGTGTTAGCCACTATTTTATTAAATATTCTGTCTCCCCTTTTATTCTTATTTTTCTGAGACTCCAACAATCCATATGCTGGTGTTGGTGGTGTCCCAAATGTCCCCTAGGCTCTGTTTACTTTTCTTCCATCTTTTTCTTTCTGTTCCTCAGATTCAATACTTTAAACTGTCCTATCTTCGAGTTCACTGATTCTTTCTTCTACTTGCTTGAATCTCTCCTTGAATCTCTCTAGTGAATTTTAAACTTCAGTTATGATAGTTTTCACATCCAGAAATTCTTGTTGTATTTGTAGTTTTTCCGTTTCTTTATTGATATTTCCATTTCATTCATAGGTCCTTTTCTCAATGTTTTCCTTTGTATTTTTTTTTTTTGTTGGAAAATACATACTTGATTCTAATCATCTAATTTCCCCCTTCACCGAGGTTTGCTGTTTCTTTGTTGTGGTGGTGGTGGTTGTTTTATTGCTATTTTAACTGGTTTAGGCTGTCTCTGTGCCAAGAATAAGCTTGAGTTATAAGCTTCAGGTATTTTCCGTTTTTTTCTGAGTGTTTCCCTGGTCATGTATGGTTAATTTCTAATTTTCCTCATAGATAATTTGTTTTAATGTTCTAGTCTTTAATGTTTGGCTCACAAAAGGTGACAAAGAAAAAAAGGGAAGGAGGGAAAAGGGGTACTAACCCTGTAAAATCCCCTGAAAGGTACATCAGCCAGAGGGAAAAGGGCTTGAAAAAATGGAGGGAATTGAGGTGACAATCGTCACTGACTGTTTCTCCACACCTCTGTGATCAAAAGCAGCAATCAGAGCATGGATCCCTGATGTCTGGGATCAAGTTCTTATTTTCCACCATGGCTCTTGCAAGGTGTGTGCAGGCTGATTCAAGGACATGCTAAGAGTTAAAATTGGTCAATATTAACTACAATTTACCATCCAAGCTTTTTCCTGTTGGTTGTAAGCCTTCAATAACCTCTAGAGTTCCCAAATACTTACATCAGATGAATTCTGCCATTGCAATTATTGTCTATATTAGGGGATGGATTTCTAGTGCCTCCTTTTCTGCCATCATTCCATCATTCTCTCCTTGTTCTTCTTCTTACATTTTCTCTCACTTTTAAGTTTCCATTGTCCCCAGAATACCCTTTGGTTAGTGAGAAAATAATCAAAGGTGGAAAAGACTCTTCTGGGAGGAATGGTGTTAGCCTTAAGCCAAGCCCTTCATACAAGTGAACATTTGTGCTTGTTGCATTAAGGGTTATTTTAGGAGATAGAGACAGGGGAAGGTGGTGGGTGGTCTATTTAGGCTTAACTCCAGTTCTTAGTACAAGACATGGTATGTATTTCTGGAAATTCTGAAATACATGCAGTGAGTCTGAAATATGTACAGGTTAAACATAAATATTAAAGAAGAAAGGAAAACTACATAGAAGCAATGACCACATTGAACCATTAAATGGATTTGGTCATTTCAGTTACTGCAACAGTTGATGAGGATTGTACCAGAATTGATCCAGCTGCTGCAAATGATATGGATCATTCCAATAGTGAAAGAGATTAGCTCCTCATGTCACACTGCAAAATGAAGTGGGGATTTGGCAATTATTCTCTTGATTTGATCCATACACTGTTGTCATTGTTTTTCTTTATGTCAGTATTGCCAATTCTCATTATGGGATGAAGTATTTTCAGTGTTTACCCCAAAATGCTTATAAACTCAGCCCAATCTCTCTTCCAAAATATATGTCACATTTTGAGACCACTTTCAGTCCGTTTGAATTAGACAACATAATAAGGTGATAATGACAAACATATGGTGACAAGGAAGTTTCACCATTATGCCCAAGAAGGGAAAAATATAGAAAACCATCCAAAAGGGCATAGAAAAAATTCATGGGGCTTGTTAAGTTACATGATCTTTTAGATAAAATGAGCTTTTTCTGAAAAACTATTTTGTTTCCATTAATTAAATAGAACTTATTCATATCAAATAGCTTGATCAGATAGCTTTCAACTAAACATTGCAAATAGGTTCTATTAATTGGGGGAGAAGGGAGGCATGTGATTGTTTCAAGTCCTGTTTTCAGTTAAATTCAGCTTAGCTAATTGGATTGATCATGCAATTACCCACCCTGGCTGCTAACATGGCCAAACCACCGACTCAACCACATCTCTACCCAGTGTTTTCTGCTCTATGAAATATGTGCTGATTTGATATAGCAAAAAACCCCTGACCAGAATTTCCAAGGAACAAGTGATACTAAAAACGGTGGATTGCTGGTTTCCTCCTGTGTAATTAAACACCACAGCTCAAGCTATTTGAAGGGTATAACAGTCTCAGCAAAATATTTATATTTTAGTGTAGTTCAATTCACATGCTAAAAAAATAAAAATAAAAACGAAAGCAAAAATCAGAACAAAATCCCACAGGGTTTTGTTGATGTTTCTCCCATTAGCTCTTGATTTTCAGACTGGATGGAACAATGCTAAGAATGTACGTCTAAAGTTCTTTGGTTAAATTAGAAAGTAAATACCGTTTGCTACATCCCAATACTTTTGAAGATGGATTTCGTTTCTGGTCCAATTTGTACCTATTTGTGTAACTTGAAAAGCAAGCCACCTATATTTCCATTTATTCTGAAATGTCTTTTCAACCAAACTGCCTAAAATTTCTATCATTAGCATCGCTAGGGTGGACTACAATAATTTATGTAGCTGACAGACATTAAAATGCAAATATTATTCAAGATGGAAGAATCCACTTACTAGTTCAGTGGGACTTGATTTTCACTTGGCAGATTAAAGATTAGTGAACAGGACTCAAAGAAATGAAAACAATCTTTGTTTCTCCAGGGAGGAGCAAAGAATAGAGGACCAGGTCAGGGCACCAGAGAGCCCACAGCCAATGAGCTAACAGGTGTGGGATGCATGTGCACTAGTGGGTATAGGGTATGTGTAAACTACCGGATGCGGGGTGCATGCCCACTGGTGGATGCAGGGGGTGTGTGCATTAGTGAATGTGGGGTGCATGTGCACTGGCAAATGCAGGGTGTGTATGCACTAGTGGGTGTGGGGTGTGTGTGCGCTGGTGGGTGCAGAGTGGCACAGGCTCCAGTTTCCCCAGGTTTTTTTTTTTTTAAACCTGACCTTGTCCATTTATTCCACTCTGCAGATGTTTGATGCACCTGCTAGATGCACTAGCAGGTGTGGGGGTTGTGTGCGCTGGTGGGTGCAGAGTGGCACGGGCTTCAGTTTCCCTAGGTTTTTTTTTTTTTTAAACCTGACCTTGTCCATTTCTTCCACTCTGCAAATGTTTGCAGGGCATAAGGGTGAGCTCTAATTTTTGCAACCTGATGTGTGTTGTACTCCTACCACTTCATTCACCCTCCGCTGAGAGCAGGCAAACATTTCCAGTAGTCCTAATTTTTCTTTTTTCCTTCTGAGACATGAATTGAACCTGATTTTTTTAAAGTCCCCAAAGGAAACCAGGACCTGGGAAAGAAAACCCATCGATATCTCAAGGGGACTCACATACATTGGGTAAGATTCCAAATCCCGCATAGCATAGGGGGATTACACCCCTGCAGGGGTGGGTAACCACACAGTCGCTCCCAGGAGAGATCAGGTGCAAAACCAAGTCAGAGGTTACAAATCAGACCTGCACTGGGGCTCCCTGTTGAAAACTGAGGCTGTCGCTGTACTGACCACAGGGGAGTATTCCTGTTCTCTTCTCTGTGGGAATTGATGGCTGCTTACTCTTGACACTTCCTGGAGACTCTGTGGCTTCCCAGATGTTCCCCTCCCAAGCCAACTCAGCTAAATCGTTGTTAAATGAAAAGGCAGATGTTTGAAGTGAATGCTACAAACTGAATTTCAAACGCCTAATAAGGTACTGAAAATTACCTCAAGCTTTCCAATGTCACAAACTGTAAAAATACAAATTAGGCTGCAAGTACAGCCCAGTTACGATGAACACTGCTATATGTTCAAATAATCAAGCTCTCCTTTGCAGAGTCTATTGAAGGCGATTATTATGAGCGATCGTTCGCTAATCATTATGTGACAGCTATTTCTGTCGCATTGATCTCCTCTGCCTTGTCTGTTTTGTGGGTAATGCTCACATGTTCTAAGAGGTGATGTTTTCCCCCACAGAGACAGCTCTTCCTGGAGCTCCAATTGATATGAACCTTTGCTCTCAGCCATCATCTGCACACAGCCAGGATTCACAGTAAATCAGAGGAGCGGGGAAAAATAAAACTGGACGGCTTTCAGTTCCAATCACGTCTTGTTTTACCTGGCTCCGGCCACTCAGTTATCGGAAAATAATGGATTTTTATCTGTGAAACTGAAAGAGCAGGTTTAAGATTTTCAAATTTAAAAATGTTCTCCTTCTGCATTTTATGTGATAAATGGAAGGCTTTCTTTGAGAGAAAGAGGGAAGTTTCATTTTATTCGAATGTAAAAGAGTTCTTTCAAGGTAGAAAATCCTGTTAGTTTTTATCCTGAGAAGAAGGCTCTTGTTTTGCATGGAAGTTTTGTAAGGAAAGTGGAATATGCAATTCCTGAATGTGTGGTTTTGGAGGGATGGTGGACACTGCACATCGTCCCTCTGCAGAGCAGTCAGGGGCACTTGCGGATGCACCCCACAACTTGCTGTATGACTTGGGCTGAGCAGGAGATGTGGTTCTCCTGAGTCCAGCAACCTGCACCCCAGGCCTGAAGCTCTGCCAGTCTGTTATAAACACACTTGCTGGAGTTCTCATGGGGAAGTACAAACAGTTTTAAACATGGACATCTCTTTTCCCAATTTTTTAAATAGTAACCATCCCCCGAGTTTAAACCTTTTTTTTCTAAACCTCCTTCCAAGCAGGGTGATTGCTCCCTGGCTGGTAGCGGACAACTTCTTCCATGCTTCTACGTAAAGACCCACTAGAATACTGGCAGTTGGGCTCAAATCTTTCAGGGTGTGCCCCCGGGGTCCCCCCCTAAATAACCCATCTAACCCAAATGTAATAACTTGGCATTTGAAACCTTCCAGGTTCATGCTCAAGCCTCATCCATCTGGACATCTGGACAGGCCCATGTACCATACACGCTGAACCCCCGACATTCTTGCCTTCCTGCTGCTGAAGTTCTAACCCTCTCTGGGGAAAGCTGTGTGCATCCATTCCTAACATTTCAAAGTTTTCTGTCACTTGAGGCATGACCAGATACCCCAGGCCTCCTGGCAATACCCCGATTTTGCTCCTCCAGGCAGCACATCTTACCTGTCACATCTTACTTGTTACTTTGCATCTTGCCTGTTACCCCCGGGAGTAGATATTTGCCTGTGCATCCTTTTCAGAATAGAGACCATGGCTTGGGTTTCTCTGTATCCTGCGGGGCCTGTGGATTGCCTTGTGAGTAGTAACTGCCAAATGCTATTTATTTTGAGTGTAATTTTATTATGGAAAATTTGGAGAATACAAAGAACTAAAGATGAAAATTCCATACCATCACTGGTGGTCCCATTACCCATATGGAACCACGGTGCCACTGTAAATTGTTTGGTTTAGAGTCCTCCCACCTTTTTGATGAATGTACATGAATGCATTTTAATATGTTTGCAATAACTATTATGTTGACGCAAAAGTTACGGAGATTTTTGCTATTACTTTTAATGGCAAAAACTGCTATTACTTTTGCACCAACCCGGTAAGTACAAGACATAATGTCTTTTAGGGATTCTTTATCATTACACTGGCTTCCTAAAATTTGAAAAATACATTAAAACCTATGGAAGAAATTTCAGATGATCTAGAATTGTATTTCTCAGAAAAAGAACTGTCTTACTGCTTCAGTGTATCTCTTTCACACGTATTTAATATTGTGCAATATAAAGACCAATGTAAAAATTAACAGAAAAAGAGATGACCCAGAATGGCAGAGGTGTGAAAATGGGCTTGATGCTAGAAAATCTCTTCTACTACAAGATGTATTCAATTTCCCTTAATTGAAAATATGACTTCACTAGCTGAGTGTAAATTTTGAAGACACAGAACCATTACTCGATTTATGTGTGGCTGAGAACAGCCATTACCATACTGTGGGTGTCCACACTGCTGGAAGGAGAAACTGTGAACAAGCCCTTGTGCCTTTTAGTCACTCATTTTCCCAGTGAAATGCCATGTTATGATTGATAACTGAGCCATGGTTATGAAATGCTGGAGTGAAACAGCACCAGCCATTGTTTTAGGTGAGTTTCAAATTTGGCAAGAGCTTCTGTGTGTACCCCAAGGAAATGAATGCTGCTCTGTCAACACGTTCTTGGAATTCAACAGGAGGCAGCAACAGAGAAGCAGGCATCTCAGGAGGCCCGTCAGGACCTCAGATCACGAAGCCTCCTGAAAACACGCAGTACACTGGGTTCCTGATGGCGTAACCTGTGCTAACACTGCCTTGTAATCAATGTCCAGCTCTAAAGTGTTGGCCAGTATTTGGTTGGTGATATGGTTTCACTGTGTCCCCACCCAAATCTCACCTTGAATTGTAATCATCCCCACGGGTCAAGGGTGGGGCCAGGTGGAGATAACTGAATCATGGGGCGGTTTTCCCCGTACTGTTCTTGTGGTAGTGAATAAGTCTCATGAGATCTGATGGTTTTAAAAATAGGAATTCCCCTGCACACACCCTCTTGGCTGCTGATATGTAAGACATCACTTTGCTCTTCATTTGTCTTCCGCCATGATTGTGAGGCCTCCACCGCCATGTAGAACTGTGAGTCCATTAAACCTCTTTCTTTTATAAATCACCAAGTCTCGGGTACTTCTTTATTAGCAGCTTGAGAACAGACTAATACAGTTGGCTAACACATTTTCACAAAGGGTATGCAGATGAACTATTCCCTCAATTTTGCACATCAGGCAACAGTATTCTGTCTTGTTCTCATTGAAATATATCTTGATTGGATTATACAAACTTTTCTTTCTGTTGATATGCTATTTTATTGCTTCTTGCATTTAGTATTACAGAGAAAATTTAAGTTAGCTTGTTTTTACTCCTTTTATTAAAACATATTTTTTCTAAGAATATTTATGGAATTTGTCACACATGTACATCTGCACATACACATACCGACATGCAAGCGTGCATATTACATATATATATATGATTTCCTATATGCATTCATTATGCTAAATAGCTTTTTCTTAGTTCTTAAAGTAAGTTGCTCTTAGGCTTCTGTTGTTCCTTTGAGTTTTCAACACGATATTCATTGTTATCTGTCTGCATGCAGTGGTCAGTTTCGTGTTTACTTCTCTTATAAAATGATGGGTCAACTTGTTGGCTGACAGGAAGTGTCCTGCCCATCAGAATCCATTTCTTGGACACACAACTGTGGATCTAATCTCTTTCATAGACATCCATGTATTTAACAATTTGATTGGTGTTGATCATAGCAGAACTCCTTTTTCTTATAGGACTTAATCTGTTGTGGGACGAAAATGGGAAACTCCTGCTTTCAAGTTCTCCCTAATGTTGGACATTTAAATCCAAAACATGAAAACAAGCCAAGAACATTACACACGATTTTTAAAAATTGGAAGAGAGTGAAATAAAGGAAGATGAGACAGGAAAAGACCCAGTAGAAAGAGCAGTAAGCGCAATACCAAGAAAGGTGCAAGATCCGTGCTGAGTCCTTGGAGTCAATGTTGGCCATGAGACCCTGTCTCCCAGGAATGGTTCCTGCAAATCCTGCAGCTTGCAGTCCTTGAGGGAGCCACTGGTGGGAAGCACAGCTCCAGCACAAATACAGCAAGGGGTTTCAAAAAACAGAGGCTTCAGCCTTTTGTCAAATTCCCTCCCTGTAATCCAAGATATGAGAGGTTCATTTTCAGGTTTTAGAGTAATGTGTGGAGCTCTGACAAGCTTCAAAAGTGGCCTCTGAGTTTTTGCCTGTGTGTGTGTTTTTGGTCTGAACGTGAACTCACGGTATTGAATCTTTTGGGATGAGTTCTCATCTCCTGTGGCTCTTGTCTTTTGGACACACATGTGACTCTGCCTCTGCCCAGCTAGACACCTTCCAGTGGACTTCTCTGCCATTGGACATGGCCTTCATGGCATTTGATAGGGTTATTGCTTTAAGTGTCACAAACTGCCTTAGCCTTATCTTCTCTCAGCCCTGAGAACATCCATTTCTCCATGGAGCTCTGGTTTCTTGACAGCAGAAGATAGTGTTCCATAACTATCATCCAAGCACAGAAAGAGCTATTGCTCTGGAGTGGTCATTTATGGTTGTCAGAGCAAGATGTATGCATTTTTTAGAAAGATGAGTCATGGATAAGTCATGAGTTTATGTGGATATGGCCAACTCAAGCCAAGGAGTAGCAAGCTTTTCCCTAATGTCTTCGACTTTGTCTTGTAACTTTTTTTCTCTTAAAGTGAACATTTTCTTCCAAAAGGAATTAAAAGAATTATTCATTTGCTTATGCTAGTAGTTTTTTTTTTTGTTGTTGAGAGAGAGAGTCTTGCCCTGTCGCCCAGGCTGGAGTGCAGTGGCATGATCTTGGCTCACTACGAACTCTGCCACCCAGGTTCCAGTGATTCTCTTGCCTCAGTCTCCCAAGTAGCTGGAATTTCAGGCGTGTACCACCATGCCCAGCTAATTTTTGTATTTTTAGTAGAGATAGATTTTCACCATGTTGGTCAGGCTGGTCTCAAACTCCTAAAGTCAGGTAATCCACCTGCCTTGGCCTCCCAAAGTGCTGCAATTACAGGCATGAAAACCGCTCCTGGCCTACTTATGCTAGTAGCTTTAAAATAACATTCAAAATAGTCTCAGGACCATACTACTCCTGGTGTTGCCCATCGGGATAATGAATGGACTGTAGGATTTCTTTTTGTGCTTTTATCACAGGAGGGCTGTGCTTTCAAAATACTATGTTATAAAGTCTATTGAGGTCATTCTTGTCTCCCTGCTTAAGCTTTCTACTTGAAATACATCAATTAATTTGGTTCAGTCTATGTTCCTTTTGTAAATATTGCATAGGTATATTTTTTTCTTACTAAATTTGTGAAATCCTGTAACATCTTTACACATTTCCATACTCAAAATTATAAACATGATAGGTACAAAAAAAAAGGATCTAGTTTTCCTTCCCATTCTTACTTCTATCTTCCCTCCCCTTGGCGGCAAGTTTTTTAAGTTAATTCCTAGTTTTTGGTTATTTTTTTTCCTGAATTACTGTCTCTTTTGTAAAGCAGTTAAACTATTTTGTGGCTCAACATGGTTAGTTGTTCTCTCTCTTTCTTGTTGTACAGCTGAGTCAACAGAGGCCCATGAGATTGGGTCATCTTCCCAGAGACCTATGTGTCTCCGGCAGAGTCCTGGATTCTGGACCCCACATCCAAGCCTTCTGAGAGCGTGGGTCTCTGCTCTCCAAACAGGCAGATGCTGTGGAGTCTCTTGTTCATGGTGGGCCAGGGCCCAGGGCGTGCTGAGCACTGGAGACTCCGTGGTCTCTCTCTTCACAGTCATCCACGATTTCTTCTCTCAGTACAAATGCAAAGCTACATGATTTCTGTGACAAGTAATGAGAGGATGAACACTTTCCGTAACATTCTATTTCATATATATTTGATATGTAGAAATAGAGAGTGGAAATTGCTCTGAACTAGGTTCAAGCCTGAAAATTGGTCATTTTTGACAGTTAACTTCAGCTCACCACTTTGGTTAATAAATCCTCTTCAACTCTTGACAGACAGGAGAAAGCCACCGTTGTACTGCATAACAACCTCTGGTAATTGCGTTTCCTACCTGGGGTAAGTCTGCTCTCACTGGTAAGCGGAGAAAAAATAATACGTGGTATTGCTTTTCCCATCACTCTGCAGGGCAAGGCGACCTTCTTTTATGACACAATCTTCAAATTAATTTCATAGTTAGATGACAGAGTCACAAAGGCTTTCTATCTCCGTCTCCTCCGTTGTTTTTTCTATCTTATCCCCTTCTTCCTTTCTCAAAATTAAGGTATAGTAGGAGTTTATGTTTGTAATTAATAAATGATATTTTTTTCTGAGAATTCTGATCTACTCATTTTATACTTAAGGAAGTGTAGCCCCAGATTCTTCCTCTATATTTTCAATCCATTTGATTTTCTGAAAGTTAACAACATAAAAATGTTTCTACAAGGATGACGTCACAACTCAGTCATGAACGGAGAACTCTGTCCACACATCTGGGTTCCTCCTTTCTGAGCTCCTCCTCTTCCTAATGGTCACCAGACCCTGTGAGACCTGACTTCTAATTATCTCTCTATATGGCCATAAGTTGCACAGTTTATTCTTGGTTCTATTTTGTAGCAATGAATATTCTCTTATTGCTATTTCTTCTTTTACCCCTATGTTTAATTGTTTCCTCTTCACCATGATTCTGTTAGGTTGGTGCAAAAGTAATTGTGGTTTTTGCCATTGAAAGTAATGCACCGCTGGGCACGGTGGCTCAAGCCTGTAATCCCAGCACTTTGGGAGGCCGAGGTGGGCGGATCATGAGGTCAGGAGATCGAGACCATCCTGGATAACACGGTGAAACCCCGTCTCTACTAAAAAACAAACAAACAAACAAAAAAACTAGCCGGGCGAGGTGGCGGGTGCCTGTAGTCCCAGCTACTCGGGAGGCTGAGGCAGGAGAATGGTGTAAACTGGGGAGGCGGAGCTTGCAGTGAGCTGAGATCTGGCCACTGCACTCCAGCCTGGGCGACAGAGTGAGACTCCGTCTCAAAAAAAAAAAAAAAAAAAAGAAAAGAAAGTAACGGCACCAAACTAATAACTTTTATTGACAGTATGAACTTGAATTTTTTTTTTTTTTTTTTGAGACGGAGTCTCACTCTGTCGCCCAGGCTGGAGTGCAGTGGTGCGATCTCAGCTCACTGCAACCTCTGCCTCCCGGGTTCACGCCATTCTCCTGCCTCAGCCTCCCGAGTAGCTGGGACTACAGACGCCCACCACCATGCCCAGCTAATTTTTTTTTGTATTTTTAGTAGACACAGGGTTTCACCGTGGTAGCCAGGATGGTGTCTATCTCCTGACCTCGTGATCCACCTGCCTCAGCATCCCAAAGTGCTGGGATTACAGGCGTGAGCCACTGCGCCCTGCAGAATTTGAATGTCTTTAGATTTTTTTTTTTTTTTTTTTTTGCAGGGGGGTACTGGTCCTCTACTTTTTCTTGTTGTTTTCTCATTCTCCATTTTATTTATCTTGGTTTATTTTTCACAGTGGCATACACAGATCCTGTGATAGTGCCTTCTTGGTTACAGGAGGGAGTGGGCATTGTTCCCGGTTTGTGCACCGTGTTTGTCTGGAGAAGGTGGGGGTTGCACAAGAAATTCAGGGAGACTTAGCAGCTTAGACTGGGTTTTGCCTCGGAACATTATACCCAACAACGCCTTCATTTGTTTGTCCTGACGATGCTGCATTCTATGCCGATTTCTCATTTCCAACCACTTCTTTCCATCCATACTGGATGGTCCTGATCCAGACCCCGGGGATGCTGCCTGGATGATTCCACCATCCATCCCTGCCTCTTCCGTTCCATCTGCGTGCTTGGGTCAGCAAGATTCTTTCAAACGTAAGTCAGAACACATCGTCCTCCAGTCCAAAATCTGTTCAAGGCTTCAACTGTTTCCAGGATCAAGTCCAACTCTTCGACATGACCCACAAGGCCTTTTTTCATTCTCCCACATACTGACCTCGCTACACCCAGCCTCTCCCCTCCTCCCACACAGTCTCTCCCCTCCTCCCACACAGTCTCTCCCCTCCTTCTGCCCAGCCTCTCCCCTCCTCATCCTTCCAAGATTGGCTTCTACTTCTCCAGGAAGATTGTTGTGACCCAAGCCAAATCCTCACCTAGGTGCCCCCACCTCCCTGTTTATTGAATTTCCCAGGCTCTAGTGTAACAACCTGCTTGACTTTTGCCTTTCCTGTGAGATAAGCTTGGTGAGGACTGCATGTGTTTCTGTCTTTTTCTCTGTATCTAATGCTACGTTTTAATAAATGCAGGTTAAATGAGTCATGAGTAGATAGGGAGAGTAGCAAGGGCTGAGTCTGAGTAGCCAAGCAGGGACCTGGTCGCAGAGGCCCCGTGTACCGTGTTAGGATTTTGCATTTTTTTTTCTGCATAGGGTGCCATTGAGAGATTTTAAGCAAGAGAAGAACATGAGTGCATTTTCACTTTGTAAATCATCCCTGCATCCACATGAAGAAATGTATTAGAGCAAAACGGAAGGCTTAGGGACAGCGGCCAGCAGACTACTATGATGATGTGCATTTGAAGAGTGAGGCTCTGAAGTGTGGCAATGAAGGCAGGGTGGGGATTTGAAAGATATCGGGAAGCAGCATTCAGGGTGCTTGATAGTCAATAGCAGGTAGGGATTAACATAGAGAGAGAAATCACGGTGGCTGTCTGCTTTCTGACTTGGTGACTGCAAGGGTGAGATATGAGGCACTGAGATGAGCAAGATGGGAGGAGAGGGGAGATGGAGGGGCAGCTGCAGCATATTCAAGGCAGGAGGAGAGGGCAGACGGATGGGCACCTGCAGCATATTCAGGTGGAGACAGAAGGACACAGGTGTGGTGGAAGGAGAGATCTCTGAGCAGGGAGGAAGTGCCAGAGAGGCCAAGTGAAGCAACAACACAAGGGTGGATAGGGCGTGGGCTTGATTTCTGGCTCTGCCTCTTACCAGCCATGTAAGATGGGCATGACCACATGGCCTCATCCACAGGACAGATTACAGATGAAAGAGAAGATACGCGCAAAGGCTTTAGCCATGTCTGGCAATAGGAAGTGCTCAAAAAGTCTAATTACTGTGAACAGACACCAAAGATCTATTTTGGTGTCATTGGCTTAGAGGTGATGGTTGCAGCAATGGGAGTGAATGAGAAAGCTTAGGACAAGTGTAAAAAATAAGAGACTTGGTGACTGAATTCTGTGGGGACAATGACATTAAGGGGAAGGCGAGGTAGGAGGAGTCCACAGAGGAGATAGACTGTCACCCCAAGGTGAAGCAGAGACAACTGAGTGTGACCAAGGGCAGGGACGGGAGCAGCTGGAGAGCAAGGACTTGTGATAAGGGAATGCTCTTGGCTCAGGAAGAAAAGGGGAAGGAATAAAGATGGCTAGGGCAGGACACAGCAGCTTGGAGGCAAATTTAATAGGAGCAGCAAAACATGAGAACTGGCTGGCAGGTCACGGATTATAAAAGATAGTGGAGAACAAGGGCTTCGTTTCCCAGATGGGGTTTCTGGGAAATCTCAGGGCCTGGGTCTCTGAAGCAGTCTGGGCATCACTGGGCTGCTTTGGGGAGGCCCTGCAACCCTCCCGTGAACTAACACATGTTTCAATGGTCCCGTCCTTGCAGAGCCCCCTCACCTGCATTTTGAAGCAATGCGCTCCTTGAAGTCTAATGCCATTATGAATGAGTGTGACCGTTTTCCTGCTGTGTTGTGGAAAGGAGCTCTCATGATCTCTTCTCTGTCATGTGCTGATGCTGCCTGAATAGCGGGTTCCAGAAAAACACACAAATGAGCAGGTGCTTGCTCAGAAGGTCTATTAGCAGGGATCCTTTAGAACCCCAAATCAATGTTTAATAACCATGTTAAGAAGAGCTATGTTGAGAGTCTGCATGTTTTGTCTTGTAGGTCTCATGACTTCAAGGGAATTACAATGTTTTATTTAGTCAATAACTGTACTTTGAAATACTGATTTTAAAATAAATTAATGGATTGAATTGATTAAAAAAACCCACCTTTTCATTTGATAACTTAAAATAT
Organism: Trachypithecus francoisi; assembly: GCF_009764315.1. Taxonomy (NCBI): domain Eukaryota; kingdom Metazoa; phylum Chordata; class Mammalia; order Primates; family Cercopithecidae; genus Trachypithecus; species Trachypithecus francoisi. Next base: position 16,613,633 of record NW_022681474.1, on the reverse strand, counting down.
CCCCACTTTTCTAATCATCTTCACTTAAGTCATAAGCTTAAGTTTATTTTTTAAGAGAAGTTTTCAAAAATATAATTGAAGCTTATGATACTTAAAGATCTAAGAGAAGACACACTGAATTATCAGGGTAGAGGTAACACACTCAAGTCTGGAATCTGCCAATAATCAGTTGTTTGATTAAAATTGTCATTTAGCTTCTCTGGGTCTTCTTTTTCCCTCTCATAAAATAGGTAGGTTGAATTACATGGTATTTAAGATCTTTCATAATGTCCTGTTATATTTCTAGATTAATAAAAAACATGTGGTTTGAATTTACAAGACTATCTCACTAAATCTGTAGTTGCTAAACCTAGACGACACCTTGCTAAGTGTGAAACATGTAGATTTAAGGCAAAAAGTGGTAGTAGTGTTTTACAAAATGGGTAACAACCTTTTGAATTCAGTAGTTCCACATATGACCATATTTTCTTCCTTTTTTTCTGGGACACCCACTAGTATTATAGTAAAAAATTTAAAAAGCTTGAATTCACAAGGACACACAGAATGCACAAAGAGAGACTGTGGTAATAGATTTCAACTAGGCTGATGGAAATAAGGTGACTGTATTTATAAACAGAAGAAAACTAAAACCCAAAGCTCCAACATGGTGGGAAAGATGAAAACAGTTGAGGCAGCTCATAGACAGAGCCCTGAGTCTTTTAGGACGTAGCTGGGCAGAAAGAAATGGAATAGTGATGCTAGAGCCCTGGTTGCTCAGGACGTGGCTGGGCAGACAGAAATGGGAGGGTGATGCTTTGGAGAAACTGAAACAGAGATTCTCTGTGCTCAGTGACTGGGATGTGTAGGGGCTGGGCAGGTGTAAAATGCAAACTTCTGTAATGCGTGGGACCTGAAGTTTCCTTCCCCTACTCTAATTCCAGAATGCAGCTGTCAAGCAAAAAGTCCCTC